>NC_133823.1:5415385-5741386 GCF_047830755.1 Zonotrichia albicollis
TGGCACTGCTGTTGTATCAATTTTGTTTCTTGTTTAAGATTAATATTAAAAATAATAACACCAGCAAAGCAAACACAATTTTGGTGTTTTCCTCTTAATTTACCCATTCACTCTAAGTCCTGGAACTGCAGCTTTGCTACCACTTGAGACACAAAATGCAAATTTAACTGAAGATCACATGGAAATCAACTCATCCATTTTCTGTGTGATGAGTGAAGGTGCATAGAGGGAAAACCACACTGGAATTTAAACCTTGGCAGAAAATAGGGAAGAACTGTGGGCTGCTGTCACGTTGATGGTTTGGACAAGGCAGTTTTGATTTTGGTGTGTTGGTTCTATTTAGCTAATTCTTAGCAGCATAGTGGCAATTTTAGAAAAGTTATTTCAGTCAGCAGCAAAACTACAACACAATAAAGATAGATTTGTTCCCCTGATAACAGTTTTGATCAAGGTTTCCTTTTATCCTGCAGTTTTTAAATAATTGGCCCGCTTGCTCTTGGCTTTTATTGTGCTGGGGATATTATAAACTCAGATTGTTTTGTAAACCTCTAATTTTAGACACATCTCGGTGCTTATTGTTCCTTTCATCCCTTTTTTTAATACCATGGCACAGTTTCTGCAGAGAGGTGGAAATCATCTGCATCCTGAGACTTTCATGTCTAGACTGGATGAAGGGCATGAAAATCCAACCAGAACAATCCCCCCCAGACTTTTTTATAAAACCACTTCTCCATCCCAGCCCCAAACCTCACAATTCATTTCCTTCACCGTAACACCGGGCAAAAATAAGTGAAAGAAAATCATAAATGCATCTTTCTGGGATGAGTGTGTGCAATCAGGAGCAGCTTTCCAAACCAGTAGCTGTGTACAAAAGCCAGCACAGGCATCAGGAACACAATTGAGTTGCTAAGGCAGAGTTTTCCAGTCGTGCCCCGTAGAGCCCCACATCGTCTCATTATTCCGCCCCAGCGTCAGCCAACAATGGGGGGAAGATAAAATTTGTAAGATAAAAGATAAAAGCCTGGCAACCCCTTTGCTTAGAGGGGTCAATTTATCCCAGCTCTTTGTAGGGCAGTGTAATTTTAGGCTTTTCCAGGGCGGATCAGGCCGAAATCCTTGCGGCAGCACTTCCGTAAATGGGTCAGGAGGGGACTCGGCGAGGCTGGGGTTGCACCTTGCTCGGAGGGAATTGTGTTTTCTCAGTGGAAATAAGATGGTTTTGTGATTTTATGAACTTATTCACCCAGTTCATAAAGGGAGAAGAAAAATATGGGTTAGTTGGGCAACAGCAGTGTGTTCCAATGTGCTGAATTTGGGATAGAAAGCTCATGGAGCCTGGGATTAAAGCTTTCTGCAGCAGCAGCAAGGAGTGATTTTATTTTGATTTTATTTTTTTTCCTCAGCAGGAGCTTTGGAAATTATCTATAACAGGTGTTTCACCTTTCTGAACCTTATTCTGATATACTGGACTTGTTTGGCAGAGATTCTAAAGCAGTTCTGGGGTTGTTTATCAGCTCCAGCACTTCTGGGTGACCTTGCATCTCATCTTTGGAAGCACCTTAATCCCTGTAACATCCTAAAAGAAGGATCACAGGGGTTTTATTGGTAGTTTCTGTATTTCCCAATACTGTGACAAACTGCAGGTGTTGGGCATGGTCAAGGGCTTGGCCACAGTGGCAAAAGACTTGGGAATAATGGGGTGAAGTTCTTTATTCCTCCCCTCCTCAATGACAAACTATTAATTAATTACTCAGGGAGGAAATAGGAGGACTCTGGAAGGCAATCAGGTGCCAAGGTAAATACAGCCTGGCCCTGCCTTTAACTGACTTTCACAAGGAGTCCTCCTCGAAAAGAGTTGGATAACACAGCCCAAGGTGAATAGAAGGCTTTGAACATCCATGATGCAGATCCCTGAGAGGTTTCCTCTCTCCCTCAGTGTGGGAACAAGCAGCAGGCTGGGATCTGTGCTCCCAGAGCTGCTGAGAGGATCAAAGCACTGCAAAGGATCCATAAAAAAAAAATTTAAATCCACTTTTCTCTGCCTTAACATGGATTTTGCTCTCAAACCACACTGAAGATGGATGTGTGGGGAGACTGAGGAGTTACATGAAAACCTTTAGTTCTTCTTCCACCCAAACCACAGATGTCCTGGTAGGCACAGGATAGCCAAATGTTGGAGATGCTTCTCATTTTGCTGGGGAAAAGGAAGGAGAAAGACTGGGAATGCCAGGGCTTGGTTCAGCAGGGAATTAAAACCCCTTTGTGTTTGCTTCATTTCCCAATAGAGCTTCTTCCATCTAGTGCAACCAAAGGACTTCCAGGGTAAGATTTGAAATCAAATTTTCATCTCCCAGTAAAACCTGGGGTCATTTGAGGACCTTTTTTTGAGGTGTATTTGAGGCATTAAATATCATCTGGCAGCCCTCTTTGCACACAGAACCTGATGGAATTGAGAGAAAAATAAGCAAAGCAACACTGAACCTTTTTTAGCATGACCCAGAGCAGTGACACTCAGGAGAAGCAGAAGCAGCTCTCCCTTTCATGCAGTCACCCTGTATTTCCATCAACTCAAACACAGGTGTTTTTCTCTCTCCTTCCTCTGCTACTCAGCATAATCTGTGCTGCCACTCAGGTTACATGGCCAGAGGCTGCAGCACAAAGGAACAAGCCCTCACTTTGCTCAGCCCCATCTCCTCACTGTCAGTTCCTGCCCTTTCCCATCAGCCTCTCACCCAGGAGCCTCCTTTGATCCTGGTGCTGGTTTCCTCTATAAAAAAGGTGAAAAGAGCCCAAGTGCAGCTCCCTTGGGGCTGGCAGAGGGGAGCTGGGTGCACAGGGACACACACAAAAACCTGAAGCTGTTATTCTGTCATGCTGAAATAACATCCAGTTCCCCAAGGCTGAAGCTTCTGACAACGAGGAAGGATGAAGGTGATGGCAAAACTTTGGGACATTTCACTGTCCTTGGCTGCCCTGGCTGTCACCTCCTTCCAGGCTGGCTCCCTGGCTCATGGCAGGTGAGAATTCCCAGAACCTTGTAGGTGTGGTTCTGGGAATGCTTTGCTTCAGGGACCTGCTCAGGTTTCCCTCCTCCCACCCCCCAGTGCTCAGGTTACTGCAGGCCTTGTGCAATTTGATGTCCCTGAGTGCTCCTGTGCTTTGTGACTCATGGTTTTACCTGCCAGGCTGTTTTAAACCCCCAATTTTGTTGTTCCACATTCCAGCTGTGTTCCACCATCCCATTTGAAATGGGAAAGAAGCAAAAGCCCCACATGAAAATGCTGCTGGGCCATGAGGATCTTGTGGGACACAGGGCAAAGCCTGGAGTGGTGCTGGGCAGCAGGGACAGGTTTGGATGGATTTTGGGAAGAAATTCTCCCCTGTGAGGGAGATGCAGGGAGAGAACAAAGATGCTGAGGCACGAGGTGATGCTGATGGTGGGACACTGGGTGCCCCTCTGATGGAGCATCAGCCCAGAGACACAGATCATTCCTCACAGTTGAGCACAAATTAGAGCCAGCTGTCAGCACAGAAATATTTAACTCTTGTCTTCAAGAGAGGGTGGAGACCAAAGGCTGCTCCAGCAGTGAGAGCTGGGAGGGTGGAAAAGTGGAGCTGATGGAGATTTATGGAGCCCCTGCAGCCCAAACTGGAGGGATCCTGTCATCACTTCCAGTGATCCTTCCATCACTTCCTGCCCTGTATGAGCAGGAGTGGTGCACACACCCATGGGGCAAACCAGCCCCTTTCCCAGTTCACACTGGGCTCCCAGCTGCTCCTCAAGCCCCAGATCCCAGTTTGGTGCCCCCCTGAAGCAGTGAGGCAGGAGGGGAAGATGCCAACTGCAGGCTCTGTTTCTGGTAGCTCCTCTCTGACTTAACAGGAAAAGACTGACCACAGAAAATGTACAATATTGTTGTTATCCACATTTTCCTGAAATCTGTTGAAAAGCTGTGGAGGGAGGAGGGCTCATGTGTGGGGGATGGGGAGGAGGAAATAATGGTGGCTCTGTTCAATGGAACTCCCCTTACAGACAATTTGTGTTGTTATTTTTCCCTTCCAAACACATAGATCTGATCTGAAAATCCCAGGCTTAAAAGCACAGATGTTTAGTCTGACACACAAACGTGGCATCGTTCCAGCAAGTGGAACATCTGGAAAGGTCCTGGTAAAATCTGAGGAGCTGATCTGGGATGAGAGGAGTTAAAGCTGCTCAGCAACAGCTGCATCCTTCAGCCAAATCACCTGAAACTTCCCTTCCCTTCCCTCCAGGTCTTTCCCTTGGTACTAAAGCAGCTTCCAGAGATGTGTCACAGCTTCTCCTGTCCCTCCAAGTGTCCTCTTTGAGGAGCAGGGGGAGAATCAGTGGTGGGGATGGAAAACAGCCCATGGCAGTGCCACCAGGCTGGATCTGGTGAGGTGTTTTTGGGGATCTCTGTGTCCAGATAGATCTGGGAAAGATGGTGTTGGGTTGATCCTGGCCCTACATTGATGTCACAGCCAGAGATGTGTTGGGGTGTGAGTTGGGATGGGTGGCCTCTCATTTCAAACTCACTAATTTTAATTCCAGTCCACGCCAGCAAGCATTAAAAGTCACCCCACTTCTGATGGTCCTTCCTTGACTCTTAATGATGTCTCAGCTTCTGCCATGAATAACTGGTTCCTCCAGGTGGTTTAAGAGTGTCCCACAGCTGGAATGTCCTGCTGCTGCCAGGAAAAGCCACCTGGAGAGAGCAGGGCTTGCTCTGCTTTCCCTGTGCTCTCCCTTTCCAGTCATTTCCAATGGTGCAAAATCAGCTTTAGAGGCTGACCTGTGCCTGTCACCTTCACTGCTTTGGAGCTGAGGGCAGTCAGAATTCCACCCAGGAATCCTTTGTCTTCATCCTCTGCAGAGTGGTGGTGGAGATACCAGATTTTCCCTCAGCAAAGTGAATCCCTTGCACTGCTCTTGGGATAATTCATTTACTGAGAATGAAGGTGGCACCATGTTCTCCAAAAACTCCAGGTGTGCCTTTCCTACAGCTCCCAGAGTGGGAGGTGGGAAGCACTCATTACACAGCATCCAAATGTGTAATTGTACCCTTATTTGTACATCAGAGCGTCAGGGATGTACACAGGACATAAAGAGATCCCAGAACACCTGGCAAACTTGGGTTTTAAAAGCAGGAAAGCAGGCAGATCACACCCAGAACCCATGGGATGGATGCCTGTGAGGGAGAGGAGCAGAGGAAAGTTCTCCACAGAGGAGTGGAGGCTGATTGGTTCATGTTTAAGTTAAGGCACTTGTGGAAATCACATCTGGATCTCTGAAATTATATGGAGAAATTGAAATGAAATTGTATGGAAATGGTTCCTTTGAGATCAGTGCCCTAACATGAAGGTGTTACTAAGGTAGAAACAGAATCATAGACTCATTTAGGTTGGAAAAGTCCTCTCAGATCATTGAATCCAGCCATGAACCCAGCACTGCTGTGTCCACAAATAGCCCTGTAATGAACTGACTGCTCATAACATCCCTATTGCTTTATGTGTTACATGTTGCCCCTTTTCCATCTGTAGGATTTTGGTTTTAAGCCTTTTGCACCTCCCAAAATGACATCTTCTCCTTTTCTCCCTCCTCTTTGGGAGGGAGAACATTTGGTTATGGAAAGATTGCAGTCTTGCCCCACTGCTGTGCAAGCACAGGATGGCTTGGGGTACATCACCCATGTAGGATGAGCCAATCCCATAGATTATCATCCAGGAATGGCTGGTTTGGGACAGGGCATGGCTTGGGATACAACATCACCCATTTGGGATGAACCCATCCCACAGATAATCATCCAGGAATGGCTGGTTTGGGACAGGGCATGGCTTGGGATACAGCGTCACCCATTTGGGATGAGCCAATCCCATAGATTATCATCCAGGAATGGATGGTTTGGGACAGGGCATGGCTTGGGGTACAACATCACCCATGTAGGATGAGCCAATTCCACAGATAATCATCCAGGAATGGCTGATTTGGGACAGGGCATGGCTTGGAGGTGTGTGTCACTGAAGGATGGGACTGGATTTGGTTTGGACTAAGGACAACAAGGAGGATTTGAGGCAGGGTGGCCTCAGGGTGCATGGCAAGGAGTCAGAAGTGGTGGCACCAAGCTGAGAGGTGCAGGTGATTCACGTGAGGGACAGGATTCCGTGCTAAGGGACCTTGGCAGGCTGGGGAAGAGGGACCTTGTGATCCTCATCAGCTTAAACAAGGCCAGGTCTAAGGTCCTGTGCCTGGGTTGGGGCATTCCCAGGGTCAGAACAGACTGGGGGATGAAAGGATGGAGAGCAGCCCTGCCCAGAAGGATTTTGGGATGCTGATGGGTGGAAAATAAGCCAGCTCATGGCGCAGAAATGGAATTGGGCTGTGTCCAGCAGGTCAAGGGAGGGGATTCTGTTCTCTGCTCTGCCCTCAAGATGCTGCACCTTCAGTGCTGTGTCCAGCTCTGGGATCCTCAGTACAGGAAGGACATGGAGCTGCTGGAGCAAATCCAGAGGAGTCCAGGAGATTCTCCAAGGGCTGGAGCCAGCCTGGGAGAGCTGGGGGTGCTCACCTGGAGAAGAGAAGGATCCTGGGGAAGCTCAGAGCCCCTTGCAGGGCCTGAAGGGGCTCCAGGGGAGCTGGAGAGGGACTGGGGACAAGGGATGGAGGGACAGGACACAGGGAATGGCTTCCCACTGCCAGAGGGCAGGGATGGATGGGATATCAGGAATAAACCATTCCCTGTGAGGGTGGGGAGGCACAGGTTGCTCAGAGAAGCTGTGGCTGCCCCTGCATCCCTGGAAATGTTAAATACCAGACTGGAGCAATTTGACCTAGTGGAAGGTGTCTCTATCTGTGTTAGGGAGGTGAAACTGAATGGGTTTTAGGTCCCTTCCAACCCAACCCATGCCAGGACCCTGTAAAAACGAGATGAGTTTGTCAGGCACTGCCAAACACCGTCCTGGTGTGGAGCAACAGAGTTGGTGTTGTGTCCCTGCAGGCACAGAAAGCCCTCTCTGTCTGTGGGAGCTCCTGTACCATTTCATGCCTGGTTTGGGGGGTCTCTTATTTAACAGCAACACTGAGGAGCCCTCTGTGTATTATGTTCCTCTCCAGGGCGTGATGGAAATGGGTGTTTTTGTAGGAAAGCTGCTTTTCAAAGCCTTTTGAAAGGAACAGCGAGGACTTTCAAGGATGGGGATGTCTCGGGTGCTGTCGTCTTCGTTGCTGTTGGAATGATTTAACCTGAGTGGAGGGCTCTGTCCTTCTCCATGGGATGGAAATGAATTTAATTCAGCATAATTTTGTTTGGCTTAGGTGCCTAACACAGCAGGATTTGAGCTCTGTCATAGCCTCTTAATGTTTGTTTTCATATCACTAAAATCTAAGTGACAAATGCTGATGTTTAATGGCTGCTCAGGGAGACCTTGTTTATTGGGAAAAAAGCAAAATGGGTCATAAAAAACTGAATTCCAGCATTACTTTGACTCTGCTGTCTCTTCCATATGCATCCAGGCTTTGCTGTCATCAAGGAAACTTGAAATTCCCTCTCTGTATTTGTTTTGCACGTGAGATGTCCAGAATTCATCTCTTCACTGCTGTGTGTCCAAAAATATTTGTGCAAACACAAACTCCAACCACTCCAGAGGAGCTGTTCCTTCCTGCAGCTGCTGCCTCTGTGGTGTCCCTGAGCACAGCAGCTCTTCCAGGCTTTTGAGCAGGTTCTCAGCACAGGATTGCCTCACCAAAGGATGGGAGCATTGTTTTGGGGGGCTCTGGATTTTTTTATTTGCCCTGATGGGAGTTTTACTGGTGGGTGGCAGGATGGAATAATTAAACTGATAATAATGAAATTGCTTCAGGAATTTGAGCTGCAGGTGACAGGACAAAGGGCAGGGTTGGATATTGAGAAGAAATTCCTCCCTGTGAAGGTGCTGAGCCCTGGCACAGGTGCCCAGAGCAGCTGTGGCTGCCCCTGGATCCCTGCAAGTGCCCAAGGCCAGGTTGGACAGGGCTTGGAGCACTCTGGGATAGTGGAAGGTGTCCCTGGCCATGGCAGGGGGTTTGGGACAAGATGATCTTTCAGGTCCCTTCCAACCCAAACCATTCCATGATCATTGCTCCATTCAAAGCCACCACCATGGCAGGGGTTGGAACTGGATGGTTTTTAAGGTGCCTTCAAGCCCAAACCATTCCATGACTCTGTGGGTCTGTTCCTGGAGATGATGGGATGTATCCATCATCCATCAGGCTTCTCCTGCAGCTCCATCTAGAGGGGAGGAAGATGGGCTGGTCATGGAAGCTGGTGGCTTCTGTGGACCACCATGGCTCTGCTGTCCCCTCACCCAATATCCCACCCTGCCAGAGCTGTCAGTTGTGCTTTTGCTGACCCCAGAGCCACGTTGCTGCTGGAAACCCTTGTGTTTGGTGGGGAGGACGCCACAGCCAGAGCCAGTTCCTTGGGTTCCTTGGGGAGGAGCATTTCTCTACTGAACCCCAAAAGCGGAAGCAGGTGCTGCTCCCTTGGCTGAGGATGTGGGAACCACACACAGCTGCTCTGTGGTTGCTTTTGGGGTGGGTTTCACAAGAGAAATAGTTGTGGTTTGAGCTGGGGCTTTCCTGGAGAGGAGGAGATCCCATCTGGACCTCCCCAACATCTCCATGGATCTCTGGGCTTGCTCCTCCAACTTCGGCTTTCCTTTTCCTTGGTTTTATGTGCTACTCTAATTTTCATTGCCATCCTGGAGGGAAGAACACAGCAGTGCTGAATGTCAGGTTGCTTTTCCTATCCAAGTCCTAATTCTCTCTTTTTTTGTTTTGTTTTGGGGTTTTTGGTTTTTTTTGGTTTTTTTTTGTTTGTTTTTTGGTTTTTTTTTTGTTTGTTTTGTGTTTTTTTGTTTTGTTTTGTTTTGTTTTTTGTTTTTGTTTTTTGGGGTTTATTTGTTTGGTTGGTTTTTTTTTACTATGAGGTGCTCTGGAATTCCCAACTACCCAAAAAAAAGGCTGGTTTAGACCTTAGCAACAGGGTATTTTTGTTCAGATTGTATTTGTTCTCCTGTGAGAGCCATTGTTCTGTGCCATGCCTCGACTGCTCCAAAGGCTGGAGATAAAAGCCCTGGCTCACAATAATACAGTTGGGTTCAGCCTTTTGTTGGGGAGATGAAAATAGAGGATGAATTGTGAATAACATGGGAGGGCTAAAAGTCAGTCGTCCCAGGATGTTGGTTGATCACTTCAAAGATAAGAAGCTGCATTTTAATTATATATTTTTCAGAACTACTGAACATTAGGTTTTGTGTTGGTACCAGCAGGGGCTTGTACCCACCATGGTGTTTAGGACTAGTTCTTACAATCTTGAGGCAGCAGGGAATATGTTTATTGCAGTGATATTGGGTTTATTGTAGGTTTATAGCAAAATCTAGATATAATTTGTAGTAGCTATATTTTATTTGGTTTATAATAGGTTTATAGGTATATAAATCTAAGAAATATAGAATTACAGGATGGTTTGGGTTGGAGGGAAGCCTAAAGATCATCCAGTTCCACCCCCAACCATGGGCAGGGACACCTTCCACTTGTCCCAGGCTGCTCCAAGCCCTGTCCAACCTGGCCTTGGGCATTCCAGGGATCCAGGGGCAGCCACAGCTGCTCTGGGCACCCTGTGCCAGGGCTCAGCACCCTCACAGGGAACAATTCCTTATTCCTGCCCTCTGGCAGTGGGAACCATTCCCTGTGTCCTGTCCCTCCATCCCTTGTCCCCAGTCCCTCTCCAGCTCTCCTGGAGCCTCTTTAGGCTCTGCAAGGGGCTCTGAGCTCTTCCTGGAGCCCTTTCCTTTCCAGGTGAACATTCCCAACTCTCCCAGGCTGGCTCCAATCCTTGGACCATTTCTGTGGCATCCACTGGATTTGCTCCAGCAGCTCCAAGTCCTCTTGATGTTGGGGATCCCAGAGCTGGACACAGCACTAGAGGCAGAATCCCTTCCCTTGGCCTTCTGGTCACACCCATAAATACATTTTTACATGATGTGTTAATAGCAGGAGCAATGATGGAAGGTGCCCAGCTTGGTTTGGCTCCATGACCTGTGCCTGCAGCATCGCTCTGCTTTAAATAAGGATACCCCTCTGGGGCATGGGAGATGGGAAGGTGAAGAAAGGCAGGTTAGAAAAATTGATGGAAAACAGATGGAAAAAAGAAAGAAAGATAAAGGTGGAAATAGAGCCAGTGGAGCAAGCATGGTGTGGTGAGAAGAAATATTTGGGAGACTGATTTGCTCACAGTGCTGACAGTGTGAATGATTACAGGAATTCACAGAATGACCAGGTTGGAAGAGACCTTTAAGACCATCGAGTCCAACCCAGCCCCAACAGCTCAACTCAACCCTGGCACCCAGTGCCACATCCAGGCTTTGTTAAACACACCCAGGGATGGGGGCTCCACCACCTCCCCAGGCAGAACATTCCAGAACTTTATCACTCTTTCTGTGAAAAACTTTTTCCTGATATCCAGCCTGTATTTCCCTTGATTCATGGATCACCCCCAAACTCTGCAGGCCTTGAAAATCCTTTCCATGCTTTGGGTATTTTGGTGGCACTCTGGGCAGCAGCAGCTCCTTTTTGCTGAGATATTTCTGTTCCAAGGGCACTTCCTGCTCACATCAGCTTCTAGCAAGGCTCCTCATCCCTCCTGGCAGATCCTCCCTCCCCAGCTGCCCTCACCTGCCATCCATGTAATTGGCAATAATTTCCCTAAATGCTCACAAAAGCAGATGTTCTCTCTGTGGTTGCATCCAGCCAGCTTACACTGCCCTGGATACACGAGCACAGAGCATTAAAGGACTAATTCCTGTAAATAAGCCTATTAAAAGGTTGGAAATAATACTTCCAGCTAAACCATCAAATGCAGCTGAATCCCTCTGGTTGTATTAATTTGTTATCTGCACCGTGCCAATCCCAGTCTGCCCAGGACCTGGTGCCCTCATGCTTGGCCAGTTGCTTGTAAATGATGGTTGGTGGGTGTCTTGTATTGTTTCCAGCTAATAAATCACATTTATAGGTAATTAACACTCCATCTAACACTTCCTCAGTATTGCTGATGAGTGGGAGAAGAAATTGCTTCGTGCAGTTGTGAGTGGGGGGCTCTGTGCTTTCAAGGCTTTAGGTGATGCTGCTGGAGAAAAAAAATTAATCTCACTTATTTTCCTGCCTCAAAGCAGGGGATAAAGAGGTGGGTCCCCAGTTGTTCTCCAAGTTCTGGATGTAAGGAATGTGTTTATTACAATGACAGAGGTAAAACACTGGCACGGGGTGCCCAGAGAAGCTGTGGCTGCCCCATCCCTGGAGGCCATCAAGGTCAGGTTGGACAGGACCTTCAAGAGCATCTTGTTCCACCCCCTGCCATGGGCAGAGACACTTCCAACTATCCTAGGTCGCTCCAAGCCCTGTCCAACCTGGCCTTGGACACTTTCAGGATAGGAAGCTCTTAATAAACTCTAAAATTCATGAACTCACTTTTCCCTGGCCCTGCACGTTCAGCACCATTTCATCCACTCACTGCATTGGTCATCTGAGAAAATTGAAAAATCATGGCATTTTGATGAGCTGACTTTTTAAGGCAGCATCTCTCTGGGCTTGCAGCTCCAGAAATACCTGTCAGGCAATTTTCCTTTCACCTGGAAACACGCTCCAGTGTCTTATTTGTGGATTGTGCTGAAAAACAGTTGTGTCTGGCAGCACAAGTGCTCCAGTCAGACTTTTCAGCTTGAAACCTTCAGCAGAAGACGTGCCTCACAATGCTTTTGGCGCTCACAGAAGTCAAGGAGGAACACATTTCAAATCCAGCTCCCCCTCCTTTGCAAACCTTGTTTATAAACCTTCACGGCCACTGGTAAAATCATGATTTTGGTTTATCTGGAAACCAGAGAACCACGGTTAATGAGGGATGCAGGGGATGCATCTCTGTCTGTCATCATTTGTACCTCATCCTCAATCCTTGTTTTTTCTTTTCCCATTCTAATACATGCAAATATATGTAAAGAGTAAAGACTGTTCCACCGAGTCTTGCACGTTTGCTCAAAGAGGAGGAAAACAACAAGTCGATCTTACAGGGAATTTGCAGGCTGAATTTTTAAGACCTGTCTATAAAAAAAAGCCCCAAAAATAAAAAAAATAAAAGCAGCTGTTGGCCACGGGTGCTGACCGAGGTGATTCTTCCTGGCATCTGTTTTCCCTGCGCTCGCAATCGTAATGTCATTAATATGGAGCTTTTGGAGAACTGGAGTATATCCTAATTAGCAGCCTCTGATTTTTTTTTTTTTTTCCCTAGTTTCATAATCAGTGATCTCGGCTACACCACAAGTGTTACTGTGGCAACAGGGCTGAACTGAGCAGCGGTGCAGAATTACCGCAGGTAAAGCGGTGATTCCACGGCTCCCGCGGCACTTTGTTAGCCCGGGGGGCTGCTCCGTGGGACGGGCTGGCTGCTCCCCGCACCTACAGGTGTCCCCGGTGGATTTCAGGGTAAGCACAGGCACGGAGATTGAGCTGCATGACCGAACGCATGCGTTTGAGTTGGGGCTGAGCCTCTGGAAGGAGATTTTAAGGCTGTCATGCGAGTGATCCCCCGCCGACACCTTTGTTTTAAGTAGGATGCTCTGAGCCCTCGCTGCCTCAACGCTCTCGGCATGGAGCTGAGACTTCATCCCGCTCCTGCAGAAAGGGCTGAGCCCAAAAAGCTGGGCTTTTATTTTGTTTTTTTTTTTTTCCTTTGTGGGGTTTTCTTTTATTTTAAGCCTCGTTTCTCCTCCCCACGCACGGCTCGCTCTCTCTGAAAGGCATTTTGCTAGGTAGGGATGTTGTCATGCTGAATAATAGCCATCCTTCATCCTGACTCCTCCATCAAAATCAGCCCGTCCTTTTCATAGCTGCAATGTGAACTGTGCTCCTGTTTCCTTTGTACACGCCTGGGACTTAGGAGGGGACACCCTAGAACGGGGTATTTAAGGAAATTTGTTCCTGTGTGCCTTGACTTTTTTTTTGTTTGGATTATTAATTAATGGTTTGGAATAATGAGTTGAGGCAGCTTCTCCCGTGCCTCCCTGGTGTTGTTCTCCACTTCCCGGTGCCGTGCTGCGGCTGCAGTGCTGATCCCATGGGGAAAGCACACCAGGAGAGTGGTCCTGTGCTGGCCAGGGGTTTCTGCAAGCTCTGAGGGTGTTTCTGTGGCAGATCTGTGTTAATCATCCCAGAGAAGGTCTCACCTCCATCCCAGCACCTTCCTCCTGGACCAGGCTTGGACTTGGTCCTTCATCTTCCTTCTCCTTGCCCTGACAGCTCCCTCTGCTCTCTTCCTCAAAACTTCTTCTCTTGGCACTCACCTGTTCCTCCTCAATGCTCTGTCCTTTAGGAAGCCCTCTCCAGCTGCTCATTCTCCATTGCTACAGGCACAGGAATCTTTTCATCCCCTCTGTCTCTTCCATAATTTGCTCCCCAAGCCACTCCAGTTTATTCTGCAGTAGCAACTGGCACATATTCCCATGATCACACATCTGTGGTGCCAGGAGAAAAGGGTGGCTGAGGGCAAATTAAACCTGTCCTAATTATGAGAGTTATTAGGAAAATAATTTGTATTTGTAGTTCTTTCCCTGCAAGGCACCTCAGGTGGTTTCCAGGTGGTGGCTGTGGCAGGGATGCCCTTCCATGGACAAGGATTTGAGGCCTTGGTCTTAGATGTGCCACAGATCTGCTCCTGGCTTCATCCAGGGGTGTGGTCTCATCCTCTGGCTTTTACTTCCATATTTTTAGCATGGGACCATCAAGTCTGTAGGCTCTTTGTTAGTAGTTGCTTGTTTTTAAACATGCAGGGACAGAATCCTTTCCTAAAAGCAAGATATTACAGAAGAGCAAGGTCTGATGTGCCAATTACAGGGGACTAATTGTGGGGTGGGACCTGGATGATCTTTGGGGTCCCTTCCAACCCAAACCATTCTCTGGTGCAGTCACTGGTACCCACTGGCACCATTTCTGCATCTTTGTAGGAGGTGAAACTATTTCATGTCCCGAAAACATCCACATTTATTGTTTTTCTCTGATTTTTAGGTTTGGGGGTTTTTTGTGAAAACCGCATCAGTTTATTTTTCAGTTCCAGAAGTGTTGAGGCACAGAAGTGTTCAGAAGCTCTCAGGCACATGGTGTGATTTTTGGGGTTGTCTTGTTCAAGATCAGGAGTTGGACTTGGTGATCCTTATGAATCCCTTTCAACATCGTGCGTGGTGTAGGGATCTCCTCCTCAGTCCTGGCTGCTTTCTTACTCCACTGTGAGCTTCAATCCCAGCAGCTTTGCTTTTTGAAAAGTTTGCATTTACAGAATCACAGTGATTGATTTTGGAAGGAACCTCTGGAAGTCATCTGATCCAACCTCCTGCACCAGCAGAGCTGCCAGATCCGGTTGCACAGGACAGTGTCCAGACAAAATTGGAATATTTCCAAGGAAGGAAAATCCACAACATCCTTGGGCAACCTGTGTCAGCACCTCACAGGCAAAATGTGTTCCCTGCTGTTCAGAGGGACCCTCCTGTGGTCACTGTGTGCCCACAGCCCCTTGTCCTGTGCCTGGCCACCACTGACAGCCTGGCTCTGTCCTCTCTGCAGGTGTGGATGGGCAGGGATGAGGTCTTGAACCTTCTCTTCTTCTGAGCAATCCCAGCTCTCCCAGCCCTTCTGGAACCTTCTCTTCTCCTTCTGAGCAGTCCCAGCTCTCCCTCAGGGCACAGATGCTCCAGCCCCTCCCTGGGCTGTCCCCAGTCTGTCCATGTCCCTCCTGTGCTGGCACCCAGTGCTGCAGGTGTGGCCTCCCCAGTGCTGAGCAGAGGGGCAGGATCCCCTCCCTGGACCTGCTTGGGGAGCCTCCATCCAGGTTCTGTGTGGTGAACTCCTGATCCTCTCCATCCTGATCCTCTCCATCCTGATCCTCTCCATCCCCCATGATGGCTTCACACACGCTGTTGCTGCTGCTGCTGGGTGGCCTTTGAGAGGATCACCATGGGATGGGTTAACATCTCACTCAGGTTCATATCCACAGGAAAGGCTGTTCCTGGTTCAGAGCAGCAGATTTTAACATTATCCTAGCAGTGACAGATATTTCTAGGTGTCCAGAAATCCAGGTGGGAATAGGGTTGGGTTCCCTCCTTGCACAGATCATGGTGTTACGCTTTGAAAGATGAGTGCATGTTCACCTGTTGAACTGAAGGACATGAAAATACTCCCAGAGCTGGAGCCCCTCTGCTCTGGAGATAGATGGGAGAGCTGGGGGTGTTCACCTGGAGAAGAGAAGGTTCCAGGGAGGCCTTCAAAACCCTCCAGTGCCTAAAGGAGCTCCATGAGAGCTGGAGAGGGACTTTGGACAAGGGTCTGGAGTGATGGGACAGGATGAAATTACTTCACACTGCCAGGAAGCAGAATTAGGTGGAGAAATTCATTAATGTGGGGTTGTTAAAGCCCTGGCAGAGGTTGCCCAGAGCAGCTGTTCTGGCTTCCTCTGGATCCCTGGAAGTGTCCAAGGCCAGGTTGGACAGGGCTGGGAGCAACCTGGGATAGTGGAAATTGTCCTTGCCCACAGCAGGAGGTTGGATCTGGATGGTTTTTAAGGTGCCTTCCAAAGCATGAGCAAATCCTGGTGTGCAGGAGAGCAGTGATTTGTGGAAGGTTGAGCAGGTGGAGAAAGCCAAGCTGCAGGCCCTGCCCACAGGCTCTTCCTCCTCCTCCTCCTTCTCCTCCTCCTCCTGCCCCGCTCCTGTCCCTCGAGTGGAGCTGCCTGTTTGTTTAATAGAAGAAAGAAAAAATTAAAAAAGAAAGAGGAAAACTAAATGGATTTTCAGAAAGGGTGAATGGCTGCTGTGATTCATCTTTTCTGGTGAAGAGTGGAACAGCAGAGGGTGGGGGGATAATGTTCAGTGACACATCAAAGGCCTTGCTTCAGCTTCAGAGACACATGCAAGGAATTAGTCACTGCCTTTTAGTGCAACAAAACCTTTTTCCCTCCCTAAATTCAATTCTTCTCTCCCTGTGATGGCCAACTCGCTGCAGCCCTCGGCTATTCCATGTGTGTTTTTATTCTTTGCATCTCATTGAGAGCTTTGGGTTATGATGAAGTTGCCCTGCTATGGACCAACTCCTCTGCCGTGGATCACAGCTCCAGTGAGAGGCTGGGAATCCACAAACAGGATTTAAAAGGAGCAGGGAGGGGGAGAGGGAATGGCAGGTTTGTTTTCCAGGGTGGCTGAGGCATGCTGATGGCTTGCTGCCACCAAAAAGAATTTTTAAAATGACCTTTTTCCCCTTTCTTTATGCTCGTGCTTGTTCTCGCCCTACTGTGAGCTGCTTCAAAGAGGCAGCCTTGCTCCCAGTTCTGCACCCTCTCCCCCTGCCAACAAAAAAAGAGGAAAACTGAACATTATTTTTATTTTTCACTGCATTTGGAGCCAGCACGAGGCAGTCTCAGTCTCACCACTGCCTTTCAGCATCCTCCTGATGACAGCAGGGATTTCTGGGGTCCTGGCAAAGCTGGTTAGAATTCAGGTTGTGTCTCCTCAGTGCACACAGAGAAAGATTGCCTCATTTTCCAGGAATTAGGAATATGTCAGAGGTGGGGGTAAATCCTGCCTTTGATTGTGGACGGCTGTATCCGGGTTGGACCTGGGCACTTTCTGCAGCAATAAACTCTAATTCTTTGCATTCTGCAAGCACGGCAGGGTGATCCTGCAGCCTGACCCCCCTGCAGCACCAGCACAGGCATTTTGAAGCTACTTATTACTTTATAAAGAGATTATTTCCTTTATTTTTTTCTCCCCTCTCTGGCATCAATCATCCTGACAAGATCTGCTTCTTTTAAAACATACATCCTGCAGCTTAAAATCCAGCTTTTCCTATGAGGAAGATCCCAAGCAGTTTATGAAAGAATGCAGTGCGCATACACTATATATCTATATCTATACAGATATGCAGCTTAAAATCCAGCCCTTCCTATAAGGAAGATCCCATGCAATTTATGGAAGAATACAGTGTACATACATTATATATCTATACTTATATAGATATGTAGTTTAAAATCCAGCTTTTCCTATGAGGAAGATCCCAAGCAGTTTATGGAAGAATGCAGTGCACATACACTATATATCTATGTCTATATCTTCATATCTATGTAGATATGCAGCTTAAAATCCAGTTTTTCCTATGAGGAAGATCCCAGGCAGTTTATGGAAGAATGCAGTGTACATACACTATATATCTCTATCTACATCTATATCTATATCTTCATATCTATGTAGATATGCAGCTTAAAATCCAGCCCTTCCTATAAGGAAGATCCCATGCAATTTATGGAAGAATACAGTGTACATACATTATATATCTATACTTATATAGATATGTAGTTTAAAATCCAGCTTTTCCTATGAGGAAGATCCCAAGCAGTTTATGGAAGAATGCAGTGCACATACACTATATATCTTTATCTATATCTATATCTATATCTATATCTATATCTATATCTATATCTATATCTATATCTATATCTATATAGATATGCAGCTTAAAATCCAGTTTTTCCTATGAGGAAGATTCCAAGCAGTTTATGGAGGAATGCAGTGCACATACACTATATATCTATATCTATCTCTATAGATATGCAGTTTAAAATCCAGTTTTTCCTATAAGGAAGATCCCAAGCAGTTTATGGAAGAATGCAGTGCACATACACTATATGTCTATATCTATACAGATATGCAGCTTAAAATCCAGTTTTTCCTATGAGGAAGATCCCAAGCAGTTTATGGAAGAATGCAGTGCACATACACTAGATATCTTTATCTATATCTTTATAGATATGCAGCTTAAAATCCAGCCTTTCCTATGAGGAAGATCCCAAGCAGTTTATGGAAGAATGCAGTGTACATACACTATAAATCTATATCTGCATCTATACACACCAAAAAAAATGCACAAATATATAATATTTATGGGCACACCAGTGGCAGTTACTGAGTTTTCCAAGCCTGATCTCTGAAAAAAGAAGGAGCCACTATTCCGAGCATCCCGACCCTGTGGAGCAGCACTGCCTGAGCCTCCAGCTCCCTTCTGCTGGGCAGAGCCCTGACGTCAGGGTGTTTTTCTGCAGAGCTCGCAGGATGTTGCAGCCGGCCAAGAGCTGTGTTTATGTTGATAACATTACAAGTATTTCCTCTCCGTTTCCGAAAGCAGCAGGGAGGGGGAGCCGAGGGGGAAGGGAGACTCGGGTTTCTCCAGCTTTGGGGTAGGACTCTCGAGGCCTTTTATGTTGAGTGGGGAATGATGAAGTGCTGGGGTTATTTATGCTGCTTTTGGGAATAGGGAGGGTTTTAAAGCAGGGGCTGGGAAGTGGGAGCTGGGCTGGCACAGCCCTCCCCTTGCACAGGGCTCTTTGCCTGCTCCCTGCTCCGGATCTGGTTTTAAGGTGATAAAGCAGCTCTGGCAGCTGATTGCCGGTCACAGGAGCAGCTCCAGGGATTTGGATTTTTGGGTAATGATGTGCACAGCAAGCTGGGATGCTCCCAGCATCCCATTCCTTCTGACAGTCGCAGTAATAAAGCCATAAAAACTCAGGTTCTGCACGGACTGCCTGCATCCAGCTTTCTTCACCTAAGCGGGGCAAGGCTTGGGGAAATCCAGCATTATCTCCCCTTGCCAAGCCCTTCCTCCTCCTGCAATCCACTCGTGGATCAATGAACTGATTAAATGTAGAATCAAGGGGGGTTTAGGGCTCCCTGCCTGCTGATGTAATCTCAGAGCTGTGCTGGCAGCTCAGCGAAGGAGGGACCCTCATCGATGGCTGGACTTGATGAGCTTAAGGGTCTTTTGCGTCCTAAATGATTCTGTGATCATCCCACCACCCCAAAGGGGCTTTGCAGCCAGTCCAGGAATCTCCTGTAGCTCTCATCCATGTAGCAATCATGGTTTATGGAAATAAACCTTTGTGGGTTATTTCCTGATAATGGAGAGCAGAGAGGGAATTCATGGCTTTTCCTTCTTTGCTCCCACCCTCTGTGTCCTGCTTTAATACCAAGGGAAAATGTGGGGAGGTTCTGGCACAGCTTGCACAGAACAGGGGCAGAAATGGGATGAGGGAGATCCCAGATGAACAGGAATCCTAAATGAATGGGATCCCAAATTTACGAGGACCCGATGTAAATAGGGACCCTAAATTAATGGGATAATAAATAAATGGGAATGCCAAACAAATGGGATTCCAAATGAGTGGGATCATGAATTAGCAGAAACACAAATGAATGGGAATCCCAAATGATTTTGGATTCCAAGTGAACAGGATCCCAAATAAACAGAACTCAAAATGAATGGGGATCCCAAATGAACTGGATCCCAAAAGAAGGGGAACTCTTGAGAAACAAATTAGGGGAAGAGAAAGGAGCCACATCCACCTCAGTGAATGGTGTTTCTGTGCAAATATTCATCAAAACACAGCCAGTGGTCACTTTTTTCCCAGCAGTTCTTCCAGAAGAGCTGAGTCTTCCCCTTCCCTTGCCACGGTGTCCTTGCTGTGGCAGTGATGGGTTCCCAGTGAGGGAAGTGGTTGTGACGACGAGATCTTGGTGCTTTCATCAGCTCTTGTGAGGTTTTCAGAGTGTTTCTGTGCTGTAATTTCCATTCTCTGAAGTTTCAGTGTGTGTTTAACTTCCTCCTGCTTTTGCACGTGGGTCCCCTCAGGATGAGCACCTTATTTCTGTGGGATTCCACAGTGGGATGCTTGGACAATCTGCCTCCTGCAGAAAGGTACAAAAATCACAGAATTATGGAATTGTTTGGGTTGGGAAGGGGCCTTATAGATCATTCACTTCCACCCCTCTGCTCTGGACAGGGACATCCTCCACTACCCCAGGTTGCTCCAAGCCCTGTCCAACCTGGTCTTGGACACTTCCAGGGATCCAGGGGCAGCTGCAGCTCCTCTGGGCATCCTGTGCCTCACCACCCTCACAGGGAAGAATTTATTCCTTATAAATAATGGATTTTCTCCTCAAAGCCAAACTTGTGTAGACCAGGCTCTGACAAGTGTCTGACCAAGCTGAGTGGGGTGTATTAATCACCATGAGTGGAACATGTCATCAAACCATCAAACTACTGCTTGTGCGTTTTTCCTGACATCCCACCCTGGAGCACAGCCTGGGGGAGGCATTGCAGGATCAGTGCTGCTCTCAGCAGTGACAGGAGTACTGAATCAGTTCAAATTCACACAGACAGATATTTTAACTGGTGATGAAACCCTCTGGAATGCTGGCTGCTCACACCAGTGGGACCCGTGGAGAAAGCCCTGCCCTGCTTGCAGCAGCAGGGCTGGCCATGGACAGAGCCTATGGAGAGCTCTTATCTCCGGAGCTTGGTTTCCTTCTGGTTCAGGGTTTGTCTGACCTTTTGGTCACTGAGTAAGGTCAATTTTTGCCAGGTTTTCTTTTGGAGGGGGAGGAAAAACATGTAAGTAGGTGGTGCTGGTGGGAGGATCTTGTATTGCTGATAGCGTTTCCAGCGCGTGGATGACTTCAGTGTTGTCCTTCTGCCCGGAGTTTGGGATGGGTCTACATGAAGCAGATTTAAATAAATAGAAGAAGCACAAATAACACAAGATCTATTAGAGGGGGAGGGAATAAAACCCGTTCTTGGCAGCTCCTCAGGTTGACTTGGCAGCGAGATCTCTCCTGGGAGATCCTGGAGATGCAACTGGACACAGGACAACAGCCTGAAGGACGGGAGTCGTGGAGCAGCTGCTGGCCCATGGCATGGAGCAGAGCTGTCTGCAAGCCCTCTCTGGGCTCAGAGCAGAGGAGAGGGGTTGGCCCATCCTTGGAAGGCCCCATGGCCACGTGCTGGCCTGGACTTGGCAGCTCTGGGCTCTGTCCTGGCCAGCACGATGACGTCTCTGGGCCTCTGGATCTGTAGGTGTTTGGGAGGAGATAATGATACCCATTTCTCAGGAGCTTTCTGAGGTCTCCAGAGGAAAGAAATCACCATAAAAATCTTGTATTAGAAAGGGCTGGGGGAAATGATTTTACTGATGTCATCGTCCTGTAATTCTGCTGGACGTTTCCTGGGAAGCACGTACAGTATGGGCGTGCAGCCTGAACTCGCTGATCTTCTTGGATTATGTGTGAGTGTTTGTTCTGACCACATGCACAGGGAATCCAGCAGGGTTTGAATGGAGCTGAGTGTCCTGCCCCTGCCCAGGAACATTTCAGGTGTCAGTGAGCCAAGGGGAGCTGACCTCTCCTTCATTCCTGCCTCCACTTCTGGGGCATTTGGGATCAAGGCTCTTTGCCATGGTCTTCAGCTGAATTGCTTTTGAGTTTGCTGAGAGTACAGCCATTTGCAGACTACTATATAAACTATTTATTAATCTCCTTCAAGACCAGATATTTGGTTTTAGTGCTCAGCTTGTTCTTCTCATGCTCTCCCACAGTTCACCCATTCCCTGCTTCATCCATGGACACTTTGCTGCTCCACCAGATTGGGATTTCTCCATGTGTTTTCCCCTTGTTGTATGAACTCACCCATAAATCCTTCCCATCCAGATGCCTGCAGGGACTCCAGCCACACTTCCACTCGCCACTCTGAGCTTTACAGGATGCACAGCAACATCCCCACCTTGGAATATTTTGGGATGATATTGCATCAGGGTTTAATAAGTGTTCTGTGCTTTCCTCCCCAGGTCAACATGGATTTGTGGCTCTTTCTCCTTTTGCTCGGAAGTGGCCTGATAAGTGTAGGTGCTAACAACGTTACAACAGGTAAACTGTGCTCCTCATCTCTTTTTATCCCATCTTTAGGATCAAAGGAGTGAGTGGGAATGTGCTCAGTGTCTCATTCCTTCTGTCCTCCATGTAGCTGTAACAAATTGTTGGAAAGAGGGCGATGAGCTTCAGGTGCTCATAAATGGGGCCACAGCTTCAGCTCTGAGCAATATTGATCCTTACCCCCAAGGGCTCTAATGTTTGTACATCCCCATAAATAACACCTGTTGAGGGTTTATTTTTTTGACATTTGTATCTCCTGCTGTGCAGAGCATTTCCTGTCCTGCGCTCAGGATTTGTTGGGTGTTTTATCCTTAAAGTTACAGTCACATGAATCTTCAGCATCTAAACCCCTCAGTATGACAGAAGAGAATCTCACAGAGCTTCCCCTGTGCTTTTCCCTTCTCAGAGCCACCCACAACAGCGTCCACCTCCCCCAGGAGCCCCACCAAAGCTCCCACAGCAGGTCCTGAGGATGGGACCACACCCAACACACACAGACTCAACATGAGCACTCCGGGGACTGTTCCTACCACAGCGCCAAAACCTCCTCCAACCACAGCTGCCAGAATCTCCCCCAATGCCACCACTGGCAGCCTCAACATCTCCTCCACGCTGGGGACAACCCAGCCTGTGCCTCCAGCCCCATCCCTGCTCCCCAGCGTGACGCCGTCGGCCCCACGCGCCACCGTCCCCAGCACGGAGGCAGAGACCACAGAGAGGAATTTTAGCATGCTGGTGACAACACAGGAGACCTCTTCTGCTTCCCACAATGGTAGGCACCTCCTCCACCTCTTCTTCTTCTTCTTCTTCTTCTTCTGCTTCTTCTTCTTCTTTTTCTCCTTCTCCTTCTCCTTCTTTTTCTCCTTCTTCTTCTTTTTCTCCTTCTCCTTCTTCTTATTCTTCTTTTTCTCCTTCTCCTTCTCCTTCTCCTTCTCCTTCTCCTTCTCCTTCTCCTTATCCTCCTTCTCCTTCTTCTCCTTCTTATCCTCCTTCTCCTTCTCCTTCTCCTTCTCCTTCTCCTTCTCCTTCTTCTTCTTTTTCTCCTTCTCCTTCTCCTTCTCCTTCTCCTTCTCCTTCTCCTTCTCCTTCTCCTTCTCCTTCTCCTCCTTCTCCTTCTTCTCCTTCTTATCCTCCTTCTCCTTCTCCTTCTCCTTCTTCTTCTTTTTCTCCTTCTCCTTCTCCTTCTCCTTCTCCTTCTTTTTCTCCTTCTCCTTCTTTTTCTCCTTCTTCTTCTTTTTCTCCTTCTCCTTCTTCTTATTCTTCTTTTTCTCCTTCTCCTTCTCCTTCTCCTTCTCCTTCTCCTTCTCCTTCTCCTTCTCCTTCTCCTTCTCCTTCTCCTTCTCCTTCTCCTTCTCCTTCTCCTTCTTCTTCTTTTTCTCCTTCTCCTTCTCCTTCTTCTTATTCTTCTTTTTCTCCTTCTCCTTCTCCTTCTTCTTATCCTCCTTCTCCTTCTTCTCCTTCTTCTCCAGGCCACCCTGCCTCTGAGTTTGTTTCTTTGCTCTTCTTTTGTTTGGCTGAGCAAAATAGAGCAAAAAAAAAAAACAAAAACAAAACACTTTGGGGCCAATTTCATGGTGATGCAAAACAAGAAGATTCTCAAACCTCTTCTGATGAGGTTTGTCTGACCAGAGGTTTGGGCCAAGATCATCTAGTGAAAGATCTCCACAGGTAGTAGATGATCTTTTCTTCCAGCCCAAACTATTCTGTGATTCTCTCCTTACATTATCAATTTTCTCCATTAGTTGGGCAATTTCAATCTTTAAAAGGTCCAGATGAGGGAGAGTTGTCTCTGTTGCCATCCTGATCCCATTCCCCTCTTGGCACATCATGAAAATGACCCCATAAAATGTATTGTGGCTGCTCGGTCCTGGTTAAGAGTGAAAAATCAGGCAAAAAGAGGCTGAGGTGACCAGAAATCTTTGCTGAGCTGTTGCTCTTCAGCCATGATTTGCTCATTGTATTGTTTGAGACCCAGTTTGGATGCTGTGTGTCTCCAGCTTGCAGTAGGAAGATGGCAATTGGGATTTAGTGGGAAAACAGGATTGGTAACTTGATTGTGGATTAGAAAACCCTGAAATAAGATGATGGTGGAGTTAATGCAGGGAGGTGTCAAGTGCATATTCCTTAAGGACCAATTTCCCAAGGGATGTGTGTGCCCTCTTCCTCTGGGGAATCTTTGGAAGCCACAGCCCCTGAAGCTGCAGTGAAGTTGTCTTTGCTACCAGCATGGGAAGGGATGTGGTTGGAGGAAGTTCAGAACTCAGCTTTTGTAGTGTTCTGCCACCCCTGAGCTCATCCATCTTCCTTCCCAACCCAAATCCTTTTTGAAGGAGTGTGGCAGAGCCTCAGAGACACACATGGGCCAAGTTTGGTATAAATGTAGGAGAGATGGAGGCAAAAGCCTTAAGCTGCCAATATCTGGATTTTGTAATATGATGTCTGTTCATTGAGGGGCTGAATTTATTCATTTTTGTGTCTCCACTGCCTTTCTGTGATTTGGGTTACCAGTTTTGGTGAACTCCCCTGGTGCATGCCACGACACCATCAAGGCCAGAAGTGGCTTCTCACTTGACGTCACCCCAGAGAACAAGTGATCAAACCTAATTCTTTCTTTATCTCAAGTAATTTATCAAGGAACAAAATCAGTTTTAGGGCTGCCCTTGCCGTGAGGGCAGCCATAAATTAGATTTAACAGGAAATGTTGGTGTTATCATGAAAGAATTAAGTGGTGCTCCAGAAGGGGACTGAGCCAGAAGGTCACACATTGGAGGGGCAGTTCCTCCTTGTCCAAACCCACCAGGATTGTCCTGAGCCCTGTGCTGCAGCTCTTCATGGCCAGGAAAGCCAGGAAAGGCAGGCTCTGCTCTGCTCTCCCTGGCACTGGTTTGTTCCTGTGCCCTCTGGATGAGCCATCCAGCCCAGCAGGTAGAGACTTCCCTTGGCTGCTCCTCGCCCCCATCCCTGAGCCCAGCTGCTCCTAATTGAGCTCTTGGCTCAGCCACACTCAAAATGATTCACCCGTGTCATCTCCTGATATTTAAGTGCTAATGAATTACACCAGTGACTTGCTGGTTATGGGTTTAAACAGTAAGTTGTGTTTAGTGATGTTAAAGCTTGTGTTCAGCTCCTTGTTCTGCTGATAAAAACTCAGGATTTGTTCCTTTTTCCTTACTCAGAAATTCCTTTTAACATCCTGGTTTTATAGCTAGTGTTTTAAAGGAAAGATTTACAGGCAGATGATGAGAGTTACTAAATTTGTTCCTGTCTTGGTCTTTGATCCTTCCTGACTTACTAAAATGTCTTGTTCCTTTGTTGCTAAGAGACTTTTGTTTTCTTTTTCTGCAGGTAACTCTGACAGAAGAGGTAAGAATGTTACATTTCATTGCTCTTTACTCAGTAAAAACAATTCCAGAAGCATTCTGCTATCAGAGAGCTCTCCTTAGGACTTACAAATGTGTTTTTATGAAGCCTCTCAAGCTCTTTAAAGATCTGGTGACACACTGATATCTTAATTTCTGTTGAGCTTTTCTTTCTAGAACGAAACAATCCCATTCCAATTTGTACATGTCCTGTTAGGTACCAATTGTTCCTGCTCTGAGAATGTCAGCACGTCCCTAGAGCTGCATGACCCAAGTCTGAAAAGCCATTCAGGATATTTCCTTTTGGGTTTGTTGTGGTTTTTTTTGCTGCTGAATTGTCTTTATTGACTGTGACTTACACAATTTGATCCAAACCCATCCAGCAGATGATGGGAATAATTATTGTTCTCCTCATTCTGTTGGCAAGCAGTAACACAAATCCATTTCTTGTAAGAGAACAGCACTTTAGGGACATTTTTCCATCTCTCAGCTCTGAGAACTGGCATCTCTACCAGAATATTTGCAATTACTGATGCCTTTAGCACTCCAGGAGCGGGCAGAGCTGGGCTGGCTCCCACCTGGAGGAATCAGCTGCCTCTGTGTGTGTGTGTTCATCCTGGCTCTGATGCAAACTCTGCCTGGTGCTGCTCTCTGTGCCTGCCTCACCCAGACAGGTGCTCTGAGCATCTCCTTTTATTCCCTTCCACTTAGCAGAGGGAATAAAAGGGATGCAGGTCCAAAGGAACTCATTTGAAATTGTGGCTAAGCCTCTGCAGAAATGCTCAGTGTAATTCCCTCAGGTCTGGCCTGGCTTAGGCCTGGTTTTGTGCTCTCTCTGCCATCCTTCATCCCTGCTCCTGAGGGCAAAGGAAAAAAAAATGGGAATACATCTGACTTCCTAACAAGATTTATAGTAATATTGCTAATATTGTTATAAATATAGTGAGGAAATCAGATTAAATAAGGGATATTTAACAGGAGCAAATGGGACAAGGGGAAATGGCCTCAAACTGGGAGTAGGTTTAGATATTGGGAATAAAGTCTTCACTGTGAGGGAGGTGAGGCCCTGGCATGGGATGCCCAGAGATTTGTGGCATCCCCATTCCTAGAAGTGTCCAAATCCAGCTTGGATGGGGCTTGGAGCAACCTGGGGTGGTGCAAGGTGAAGTGGAGTGGGATCATCTCCAAGGTCCCTTCCAGCCCAAACCATTCTGTGACTGGTTTTGTGGGCAGATGTTGCCAGCTGTGAGCAGGGAGGGGCTGCCCAGGTCACCCAGGTCTGGGTGACAGCCTCTAAAGCAGCTCTGCCAGCAGCTGGGACATGCTCCCAAGCTCCAGAGGGGCGTCTGGTGGCTCCTCAGAGGGACCAGGAGAAGATTTAATCCTCCTGCTGCCTCCCAAGCTCAGGCCTGCAGTGGCTGCTGCAGCACCAGGGGAGCAGAAGGTTGAGTCCTTGTCCCCTTTCCAGGTGGATTGCCAGCATGAAGCCCCCAGGCTGGGGCTGGAGGAGCTCTGGGGGGGTTGGCAGAGCTCAGCAGGGCTGGCAGGAGCAGCTGGGACCCTCCAGCTCCTTTCCTGCCTGGGCTGGGTGGGAAAGCTCCAGCTCCTCAGCCCACCAGATGTGTGCAAAGAACAGCTGCAAAAAAAAAAACCCCAAAACCTCCAAACTCTCTGCACCCTGCTGGCACACCCATCCCTGCCCTCAAATCTGCATCCTGCAGCTCCAGCACTGCTCAGGCTGAGCTTAACTCCAGCCAAGGCAGGAAAAAATGGTCCAACAGTGATTTAACACCACGGGTTTTGGCATGGCAGCTCTTCTTCCCCTCCTGCACACAGGATGGAGGTGGTGGCTGCGCTCAGAAATCTCAGTGAGGGGCCAGGGCAGGCTGTGGTTGGGCCAACACCAACCTGTTCTTGGTTTTGGGATGGGGAATGCCAAGGCTCATCACCTATTGAGGTGTGCAAAAGGCAAAATTCCCAATAAATTCCTTTTGGGCCGTGGGAGAGGCAGAATTCCCAATAAATTTCTTTTGGGCTGTGGGAGAGACAGAATTCCCAATAAATTCTATTTGGGCCGTGGGAGAGGCAGAATTCCCAATAAATTTCTTTTGGGCTGTGGGAGAGGCAGAATTCCCAATAAATTCGATTTGGGCCGTGGGAGAGGCAGAATTCCCATTAAATTCCATTTGGGCTGTGGGAGAGGCAGAATTCCCAATAAATTCGATTTGGGCTGTGGGAGAGGCAGAATTCCCAATAAATTCCTTTTGGGCTGTGGGAGGTGCTGCCACATTAGGGCAGTAGATGAGAAGGACAAAAACATGCAAAACCAGGATAATTCATTTTTTTTATTTGCCACATTGGGCCATTACCTTGAAATCATGACACAAAAAATAATGTTTTAATAGAAATATTTAACAAATATTTTAAAAATCATATGTTTTAATAGAAATAACATTCCCAAACCTCACAGGACAGAGGAGCAAACACAGAAATACAATCAGAGTGCCCTTAGGTAGCTCAGAGATGGACAAAATAAACCCCTAGGAGCAAAAAATAGGGAAATGGACAGAAATTAGGGAAAATAAACCCCAGCTAAGGAAATCTGCTGGCTGAAATTGCTGAGCCACATGGAGAGGGATCTGCAGGGAAATGGATGCACAGAAGGTGGAAAAGTCTTGAGCCCTGCAGCCTCTTGGGGCCGTGTAGACACAGTGTGGTGGCCCCCTCAGATGGAGGGAGCTGATGGAAAATGGAAATATCCCCAGCTGGCATGGCTGGCATCCACATTTATCTGAAAAAATGCCCTTCAGGGCCCTTCTCCTCCCTGGCTGGAGCTGCTTGGCTTCCAACCCATCTGGGGGATTTGCCAGCACCAAGCACTGATTCACTGACCTCCAGCACGAGATGGAAATGGGTTATTTAAAGGAAAAATAAAATCTGTTGTGGGTCATGCGGGATAGGAGTGTTTCAGAGTAATTTAAGTGGTTTTGTGAGGGAGTTGTGAGGTACCTGCCCTTGAGGAGCTTCTGCAAGGGAGCCAGACTGGGTCACACTTGGGGGCCTGGTGGAGTCTGAGCTCTCCTGCTCTCTGAACTCTGTATTTCCAGGGAGGAAAGGGTAGGAGGTTGGACTAGATGGTCTCTGGAGGTCACTTCCAACCCAAATTATTCTGTAATTACAGAATTGTGGAATGGTTGAGTTGGAAAGGAGCTTAAAACTCATCCAGTTCCACCCCAGACACCTTCCACCATCCCAGGGTGCTCCAAGCCCATCCAGCCTGGCCTTGGACACTGCCAGGGATCCAGGGGCAGCCACAGCTGCTCTGGGCAGCCTGGTCCACACCAAATCTCACCCTTGGAGCTGTTCAGGTCCCAGGGGCAGCAGGAAGCTTTGTCCTCTCGTCCTGTTTGACAAAGAGCTGGAAGCAAAATTGGTGGTGTTCCAAATGTGGGGTCTTGGAGAGGTCACAGTTTTCACCCATTTAATCTTATCACATATTAAACATTCCTTACACCAAACTCATGGGCCTGCTAGGAACTTCTCTGGACAGAAAAATTTGTAGATTTTTTTTTTTATTTTTTGTAGATTTCCAGCTGACAGAGGAATTTTCTGCTGGTGGCTGCTGGGCCACCACGTGCACATTCAGTTGTGCAGAAGGAACCCCAAAAAAACCCAGTCCCAATTTTCTCCATCACCCTTTTCATCTGCAAGGTCACAATTTCACAGTGACCAACTCTTGGAGAGGATTGAGGTTCTCTGAGTGGTGGTTTCAGGGTTTAATCTGACCTGGGAGTGTCTGAGGCACATGATGCTCACTCATCCTTTTCTGTTTTCACTCTCAGGCTGGAAAATTGCAACATCACTTCATGCTATTTATTATTTATTATGTTTTTATTACTAATATCATCATCAGAATTGTTCTTCAAGCAGAAATTGTTAAATGATGGCTCTGGATGTTTTCCAATGCCCATAACCACACCTTTCTCTTCCTCTTGCAGATGAGACTCCCATTATAGCTGTGATGGTGGCCCTGTCCTCCCTCCTAGTCATAGTATTTATTATTATTGTTCTGTACATGTTGAGGTAAGAGCTGCTTTAATGCTGGATTGCCTTGTTTGACAGAAATAATTCCTCAATGAACAGGAATGAGCCTTTTGTGCTGTCTCCCAAGCTCTAAAGGCTGACACAGCTGGTGCTTTGAAAAGAAACCTGGAAGGACATTGAATGAAAATGTTTGGGGTTATCTGGTGAATGATGCTCATTCCTTTCTCTGCAAAGCTGCTCCTCCTGTAGGGAATTCCTGTTCTGCCTTTCAAAATGTCACTTTTAGCAGGGTGAATTGAACTGAAGCCCTGTCAGTGTGGGGAAAAGCAGGTGAGGCTGCAAATGATGGATTGAGTAATCCAGGGAGGCTGAACACAAATGTGTTTTAATGTGTTATTCCTTGATTCCCTTCTTGATAGCAAGCAGGATCCAATATCCAGACTGTTTGGGATACTAAACCTCACATGATCCCTGTGCACCTTTCACTGTGAATGGCAGGAACTTGTGAGGAGTGATAGTAATTTAAATTAAAGCCTTCTTAAGTCCAATTTTTAGAAATAAAACCTTCTTAGGTCCATTTTTTAGAATCCAAGCATCTGCCCTGCTCAAAATGAAGCATTCCCTGCTCCTGAAAGCATAACTAAGAATGTCTTTATTCACCTGCAGTAAACATTTTCATTTACTCACCAGTTTGGTGATTCAGTAAGCCTTCAAAAAAAAAGAAAGAAAAACCAATTTCCTTAGCAGTGGAAAACTCCCCTGTGTCTCCTGGCTCCAGGCCTGCCCTCACAGCAGTGAACCTGAGGAGAGTTTTGCCTCAGGAGTTCAGCAGCAGCAGCAGAGTTTGAGCCCTTCCCACCTGGCTTCCAGCCCTGAAAGAAAGGGTTTGTGTTCACTGCCCAATGATTCAGCAAAACTCCAAATTTCAGGCAGAAGGAGCATGAGCAGCTGCTCCCAGTTAACAGTACATGGAGCAGGGCTTTGCTGCAGGACAGAACGACCTGGGCTTTGTGTGCTCTGCTGGGTCAGCCCAGGGAGCAGGGACTCCTTGGGGTGCCCTCTGGAAGGAGCACCCTTAAAGCTTCTCCTGGTTTCCAGCTCTCCCTGGGCTCCTGCAGCTGTTCCAGATGTGCTCAGTGAAAAGCTCTGCTCACAGGCAGGGTTTCAGAGCTCCTGCAGCCTCCCGGACCCACCAGCTCACCATGAAGCCTTGAGAAAGTGTGGCCAAAAAAAAGGGAAAGAGCTCTTTGGGTGCTTCTAGGTGGTTGTGATTATGCTCATAAATTCTCACCTGTAGTAAGTTGAGTCAGTGTGCTGTTACCAAAATCATCCTTTATTCCTGTGTGGCCTTCTCCACATCATTGTTGTTCTTTTTCACACAGTAATAGGCAGCTGGATTAAATCTGTTTTGCATATATCCCTTGAGCAAACTATATATAAAGAGTTTTCTTCCATCATAAGGAAGAAGTGAGATATTGCTACAGAAGTTTTTTCTGCTCGTTATATTTTTTCTGCTGTTAGATCAAAGTAAAAAATAGGTAGAATCTGAACCAATAACTTCCTTTCTTCAGAATTTCAGATTTTTGCTACCTTTGAGTGTCCTCCTCCTTTTGTCAGTATTCGTTCTTACTTAGGTCTCATCTGGGAGGGGACCTGGGCTTCCTGCTGGTTATTTACTGACTTTTCCATCCCAATTCTCCTTGGCAGGTTCAAGAAATACAAGCAGGCAGGGAGCCACTCCAACTCCTTCCGTCTGTCCAACGGCCGGACAGACGACACAGGTGAGTCCCCCTGCTGCCACACCGGCTCTCCCCACCTCTTATTTTTTGTAGGCAAATATTTTTTCATTTCTATTTTGTTGTTGTTGTTGTTTCCTGACCTCCTTTGTTCCATGTTTTCCATGGGTTTGGCAGACTTTCACAGAATGAAGGTTTATTTCCCAGCTTTCGTTCCACTGGTTCAATGTTTGCCCTCAAGTGGTTGATATTAAAATGGGTGATCACTTCCAAAATCACTACTCACATTCCTCTTGAGTTTTCACAGTGTTTCTTTGACTCAAATGAGAACCTTTTTTGAAAAAAAAAAGCCGCATCTTTGGGGAGTAATTAAATATTTTTCTGCTTTTTCAGATTAGGATGGTCTTTGATTAAAACTCAGATCTTCACACTAACTCTGGACTTCAGACTAACATTTCCAGGAGAAAAAAGGGAATACATTTATTTTCATTATAAAAACATTTTTGTACCTCCTAAACATGCACAGATGCAATTTTAAAACCTTGTTTAATGTTTAAATTCTTCTGCCCCTGAGCTGTGAGCCAGAGCTGACACTGAGGGTCTGAAGTTGGGCATCAGCATCCATGTGTAGGCACTCATTAAGGTCTGAGGAGGCCTCTTAAACTCAGTTCAGATGCTTTTTCAGCACTCCTTCCACATAAACCAAACACCTTCTGAGAAGCACTAACTGGAATTCAGCACCTTTTTTATTTTATGTGGGCTGCTAAGACCTTCCCTGCCATCTTACCTCGCTGTAAACGGAGGTGTGAACTTCATAAACGCTCAGCTGTGTTGGTGTAACCCTCTCGTGGCCTTTCTGGGCTCTGCTGAGCTGCACAAGCAGCAGCTGCCTCTGCTGTGCCCTCCTGGGAATTGTTTCACAGTGGTGGTGCCAGACTTTCCATGGGAGAGAGGGAGAAGTTGGAATTCAAAGCCAGGTGATCTCCAAGCCCATCATTGGTTTGTCCTCAGTGCCCTGTCCTGCCTCTGGGACAGTGTAGATCCCAGAGTGTTAAACATCATAGGATCTCTGATTTTTTGAGGTTTGAAAAGTCCTTTAAGATCATCCAATCCAGCAGCACTGCCAAGGCCACCACTGACCATGTCCCCAAGTGCCACATACACACAGCTTTTGTATCCCTTAAGGGATGGGGACTCCACAACTGCCCTGGGCTGGACACCCTTTCCATGAAGAAATTTTCCTGATGTCCAACCTAAAGCTCCCCTGGCCCAGCCTGAGGCCGTTCCCTCTCCTCCTGTCCCTGTTCCCTGGAGCAGAGCCCGACCCCCCCCGGCTGTCCCCTCAGACCACAAGGGCCCCCCTGAGCCTCCTTTGCTCCAGGCTGAGCCCTTGCCCGACTCCCTCAGCTGCTCCTGGTGCTCCAGACCCTTCCCCAGCTCTGTTCCCTTCTCTGGATATCTTCCAGCCCCTCAAGGTCTTTTTGTGAGAAGCCCAGAAGTGTCCCCAGGGCTGGAGGTGCCCCAGCAGTGCCAGCACAGGGGACAGGCACTGCCCTGTCCCTGCTGCCACCCCAGTGCTGCCACCAGCCAGGTGTCACTGTGCTCAGAGCAGCCTGGTCTGGTGAAAGCCATTTGGACCAAGATGCTCTTTAACACCCCCTCCAACCCAAACCATTCTGTGCAGACACAAGGACAGCCCTGAAAGTGGCACATTTGGGGTCCCTGTGCTCCCCTGGGCCTGGCTGGGCAGTGCTGGCCATAGGGCACAGCTGGTGGCACCTGTGACCCCCATGTGAGAAACAACTGCTCACTTTGAAAATTTAAAAAAGTTTATTAAACCTTAACAAAAATACAACAAAAGGACTATATAAGGAAAAATGCACAGCACTGGGAGCTGCCCTCATGAGTACCACACAGCCAGTTCATCTTCAAGATGGATGCTCATCTTTTATACCCCTGGGGTTGCATCAGCCAGCCCTGGCCCCTCCCAAGTTCTGTCATTCAGCTCTTCTGTGCCATTTATCAGCACAAACTGCTTTCTTGTCACTGGATTGGGGGTCAGGTGTTGCCCTGCCTCGCCCCCTCAGCACCCCCAAGCTTTTCCATTCCCACTGCCCCATGCCAGGGACACCTGTGCAGCTTCTTTGTACCTGTCCTGGACAGCCCAGGGTGTGTGATGGCAACAGTACAGGGGGAAGGGAACTGTGGGGAGAGCAGAGGGCATCTAAACCACAATAACATAACCATACATCACTAAAGCTTTTCTTAATATTCACATAATAGTCATCCCTTAATTGCCAGAGCCAATTTTTGCCGCGTTTCCCTTCACAGAGAAAAGCAAGGCACAGTTCTTCCCAAGAATATTTCTGGGTTTTCACATTCTCTGAACCTCAGAGAAACAAAAAACAATTCTTATCTCATTTACTGTTCCTGGGTTTTTCACAAGTAGAATGTATGGTGGAAGATTGTTCACCTGAAGGGAATTGATGCTTGGATTCTGGTGTGAATGTTTTGATTCGCTGACCAGTTGAATCTAGGTGTGTGTGTGTCAGCTGACAGTCACGAGATTCTGTGCAGTGGAGTGCTTGGCAAATTCAGTTTAGATGTAATATAATATTATATATTATATATTCTATATTATTATATAATATATTATATATTGTATAATATATAATATATTTTAATATATTGTATATAATATAATGTTATGTTGTATATAATGTAATATATATTATATATAATGTAATATTATATATAATATCTATAATATATATTATATATAATGTAATATAATATATAATAATACAGTATAATAAAGTCATTAATTAGCCCTCTGATAAGATGAGGTTCTCCTCAACATTCCTCCCTGCCACAGGGGGTCATCTTGTTTCTATAGCATTTTCCATCCATTATAGTTACTATAATGTTACTATCCATCCATGGCAGTTGCTGTAATGTTACTATCCATCCATTCTAGTTACCATGTTACTGTCCATCCATTATAGTTACTATGAGGTTACTATCCGTCATTATAGTTACTATAATGTTACTATCCATGCATGATAGTTACTATACTGTTACTATCTACCCATTCTAGTTGCCATAGTGTTACTATCCATCCATGGTAGTTACTATAATGTTACTCTCCATGCATTATAGTTACTAGAATGTTACTATCCATCCATTATTGTTACTACATTACTCTCTGTGCATTATCCGTCTGTAACCCCTGGGTGTCCTTGCAGAGCCCCAGAGCATGCCCCTGCTGGCCCGCTCGCCCAGCACCAACCGCAAGTACCCCCCGCTGCCCGTGGACAAGCTGGAGGAGGAGATCAATCGGCGCATGGCCGATGACAACAAGCTCTTCAGGGAGGAGTTCAACGTGAGTGCCCCTGCTGCTGCCCTCAGGGTTGGGTTTAGGGCCTGCTTCTTGGTTTGGAAAGAGAGGTGTGTGCTAAGGAAGGCAGGAGTTCCTCCTGAAATGGGAAATGTGAACCTGCTCCCTCCAAATTGTTGTAATTTTGAAATTAAGGGTCTCTGATGTCGCTGCGACACAGCACAAAGCACGAAGACTCCATCAGAATGGTGCCTAAGAGAGATTTATTATAGCAACATGTTGCCTCTACAGTTTTTCAAGCTGTTTACATTTATTTAACAGACACATTCAGTGCCCATTGGTCATAAGAAAGAAACAAAGTTCTCAATAGGTGAACAAGGAGCCACATCATTCTGTGAGCCAGCTAAAATCCGTATCTTATTAACTTTCTCTCTTCCATCACATTGTCATGGGGATAGCCTTGGTGTCTTCCTCGAGAGAGATATGGGGCTTTCTTTATCTTTCGGAAGCCTTTGCTGGCTCACAAGAACAGCACAAAATGCCTTTTCTACACTCTCAGGCAAAGAGATGGCATCAGGAAGCACAGAGGGCAGGCTCAGGGTGTCTGTCGTGGAGCAGGTCTGGGTGAGACAGGCTCAGCACACGTTGTTCTGGCTGCCTTCAGTGAACTCTGCTGCACTGTAGGGGTGCTTGGGCTGCCCTGCTGCTCCTCTACAGGCTCCAGCAATGTCCAGCACTCCCTGCAGTGTCCCTGCCCATGGAGGGGGGTGGAAGGAGGTGATCTTTGAGGTCTCTTCCAGCCCAAACTGCTCTGGGAGTCTGTCTTGTTTTGAAAAGCCAGGTGTCTGCTAAGGAAGGCAGGAGGCCCCCCTGAAATGGGAAATGTAAACCCCCTCCCTCTGAATTATTGTAATTTTGAAATTAAGGGGCTCTCAGGCAAAGATGTGGGAGCAAGAATAACAATTCTTTATTAGGGAAGAAAATAAAAATAAAATAAACAATGCGGTGATACAAAACAACACTGCCAGAGTGAGAGCAGTCCCTGCCCCCTGTGTGTCAGGGCGGTGTCCCAGCCCCATCCCATGGGGGCTCAGCCCTCCTGCAGTGCCAGCTGTGGCTCTGCTGCAGCAGGGATCCTGCACAAGGGGGGAGTTTTCCTCTGCAGCTCCAGGGCTGCTGCAGATGGGCCTGGGCTCCCTCTGGCAATGCAGGGCAGCACAAAGCTGCTCCTCTGGCAATGCAGGGGGCAAAGGCTGCTGGGGTGTCCCAAAGCTCAGATTGGATCCAGGCAGGAATGCTTGGCTCCTCCCCTGGGCGGAGCATCTCCCCATGGGATGATGGAGTTTGATCAGCCATGCAGGGACACTCAGTGGCCATGGACAGAAGGTAATTAATGATTAATGGCCCATGAACAGCAGAGATCTCCTGGAGGGAGGATTGGCTGTGGAAGAGATAAAGAAAACTGCCCAATGAACAGAAGATAACTGCCCCAGCTCTGGCAGATGGCAATAGAATACTCACATTGCCTTGCAATCCAGGGGGTTTCTTAAAGGCTGAGTGGTGGCAGGGCTGATTCAGTCCTTAAATCTGTGACAAACTGTCCACCCTCATGCTCACAGCAGAAAGCAGAGGGTTTCTAGCAAACAGCTCTTCAGAGTTACATTTTCCTGGGTTCAGGAATGATCCTGGTCTTAAGGTCTTCCAGAGCTCCCCTGGTTGCCTCCCAAGCTCTGCCCCCCAGCTCCCAATCCTCATGGCCTTAAATCCACAACCAACCAAAAGAAAGCTTTGACAGAGAAACAGGAATGAACCCATCTTTCAGTGAGCTGTTAACCCTGAAACACAATGGTGACAGTGTGTGGGACAAAGGCTGGCCTTCAGCTGTGAGGAGTTCAGGCATTGTGCTTGTCCCACGAGCCCAGAGCATTTCTTCAGGGATGGCCACAACCTCTTCTTGACATTGCTGGGCTTTGCAGCTTGTGACAGTGGATCTGTTTTGCCTTGTCAATGCAAAAATAATGGAATGGAATGGAATGGAATGGAATGGAATGGAATGGAATGGAATGGAATGGAATGGAATGGAATGGAATAGAATAGAATAGAATAGAATAGAATAGAATAGAATAGAATAGAATAGAATAGAATAGAATAGAATAGAATAGGGTAGGTTCATTAAGGTTGGAAAATATTATCTCTTTTCCAGCTGATAATCTGATCATCTCCCTCTAAGATTATCAAGTCCAACCATTAAGTCAGCACTGCCAAGACCACCACTAAACCATGTCCCCAAGTGCCACATCAGTGCCACATCTACACTTTTGGCTTCTTTAACACTTTCAAGGGTGGTGACTCTACCACTGCTGGGGCTGGTGTTGGGACTTGACAACTCTTTCAGTGAAAATATTTTCCTAAATATCCAATCTAAACCTCCCCTTGCACAATTTAAGACTGTTCCCTCTCCTCCTGTCCCTGTTCCCTGGGAGCAGAGCCCAATCCCCCCTGGCTGTCCCCTCCTGTCAGGAGCTGTGCAGAGCCACAAGGTCCCCCCTGATCCCCCTTTTCTCCAGTCTGAGCCCCTTCCCAGCTCCCTCAGCTGCTCCTCATCAGACCTGTGCTCCCAGCCCAGGTCCAAACCATGATATGGCACCATGAGAACGAGGAGAAGATAAAAAAAAGCCCCTGCACTTTGTCCAGCTGCTACAAAACTTGATCCCTTTCCTGGCCGTGCTTTGATGAAACCAAATAGGTGCAATCAATGCCCAGGGAGGGGGATTTTTAGGGTTATAAATACCTGATTGCCCTGGACACTTCCTGCCATCCTGTCAGCTGGAGGAAGGGATGGTGGATACCTCCAGAACATTCTTTGCTGTTCAGAGAGGATGTGGAATAAGTGCTGGGGAAACACCTCCTGTGCTCGAGTGGGAAACCCAGGGACAGTGTCCCCTGTCACCCCAGCCCTCCCACCCCCACCAAAGGCTCCCTGGGGCTGCTCCTGCCATCACTGGGTGGGCTGGGGCTGTGGGGGCTTAATCAGGTCACAATTAGCAGCACTGTTAATGAAGGAACCTCACAGAAACCTCCGTGGGCTGGAATCAGGAATGAGCTCATTGGTGCTGCTGAGTGGGTTCAGAGCTGGAGGCTTTGCTGCCACCTCGTGTCCATGGGTCAGGAGATTCCAGATCTCTTTCCAGAGGGATTGATTGGCTCTCTCTGGTCCAGCCCAGCTATTTAAATTGTCACATTGAAAGTTGCTGCTGGGATGGAGGTGAGGACTGTGGGTGGTGGGGACACATCCAGAGGGGCAGGATGCTCAGATGTGGCATTTGCCAGCACATTGTTCCTGCTGTGCCATGAAAGCCTCATGGAAAACCCTTTTTTTTCTGCCATTTCAGGCTCTCCCAGCCTGTCCCATCCAGGCCACGTGTGAAGCTGCTTCCAAGGAGGAGAACAAGGAGAAGAACAGATATGTGAACATTTTACCCTGTACGTGTCAGAGCTGGTTGGATGGGGGGAAACACTCAGGGGCTCCTGCCAGGGCTCCCCATTCCTGGTTTTGGGATGGGCAAGGGCACAGATGAGGGCATTTCACCTCCCAGCTGGGTGGCTGAGTCTGCTTTAGCTTTGGATACCTGTGAGGAGAAGCTCCATGGAGCCAGGAGGCCGTGGAGAGTGCAAGGAATGGGAAACGCCAGAAGGGACAACTCCTGCCTGGTGGCACTGGGCAGTGGGCTGGCATGGGGTGTCCTCAAATATGCACTGTGGAGAAAAAAACTACCTTGGACAAGATCTAGGACTTCTCTGGGTTTGAGCAGGAGGAATTTGGGGGCATAAAGGTGTTTTTGCAGCAGAGCCAGGAGTGTGGGCTCCACTCCAGCACCTGGATTCTCACTAGGCCAGGTAGCAGCAGAGTGTGGAGGGGGTTGTCTTTAATGCAGAGTTTTCATTTCCCTGCAGATGATCATTCCAGGGTTCACCTGACTCCTGTGGAAGGGGTCCCTGACTCCGACTACATCAACGCCTCCTTCATCAATGTGAGTTTTGGGGTGTGGAGGGGAAATCCCTGCCAGGGTAAAGCCAAGCAGGCTTTGGAGAGGGCTGGGGTACCACTCTTGCTGGAGCTGGGCATTTATGATCAACAAACAGCTGAAAAATCATCGAATCTTTGAGGTTAGAAAAGCCCTCTAAGAGCCACGAGTCCAAGCATTCCCCCAGCACTGCCAGGCCACCACTGAGCCATGTCCCCAAGTGCCACATTCACAGTTTTAAATCCTTGAAGAGTGTGGCCAGTTGGTCATCAGTGCTTGCAGGGCTGGATGTGGGAAGGGGATGGAGAAGAAATCAAGGAATCCAGCTGCAATGGAAGCACCATTGCCCTGCTGTGCCCCTGGGAGGAGATGGGTCCTTTGTGGTTGTCACCATTGTGGCTCCGACCAGCTGGAAGGGTCATGTGAGAGATGCAGGCACATGAGGCAAAGCAAGACTCAAAAGAGCTTTTTCCTTCCCTCCCCAGTAAATGAAATACACAAAACCAGTCCCTATGAGTTCTACAGCCCCTCTTTTCCAAGGATCAATGCTGATTTTCACATGATGCTCTGGATGCAGGGTCTGACTGCAGTGGAAGGGCTGTGTGGCTGTCACTCCTTTCATTAGTGCCTTGTGCCAACAAGTGGGGGGTCATTCCTGCGTTATGTGAGCATGGGGGGAGTTCCTGTGGTAATACAGCCCTTTGCACAAGGATTCTAAATGATTTCAGCCCATCTTTGGAGCTGATTCTCCCCTCAGAGGCTGCAGCCCCTTCTCTGCACAAGGGAGAATGAGCAGCAGAGCAGATGCCAGCTCTGTTTGTTCCTGAAGAAAATGCATTTAATGACTCCTGTGTTAGAGAAATATTAATTTTTCTTCTTTTCTTGCAGGGGTACCAAGAGAAAAACAAATTCATTGCTGCACAAGGTAAATTATTGAGTATTCCCATGGCTCTGTTGAGGGCAGCTGGGATGGGTCCCCCTGCTCAGTGGGGCTGTGCCCCTCTACCCACAGCACAGCATCTTGCAGAGCTCCCCTGGTCAAAAGGAGGCCTGGCTGCTCCACAGATTGTTCCCAAAATGATTTTCCCAGTCAAAGAGCAGTGCTGGATGTTTTGGTGGACAGAAAGAAGTCCTTCCTGTGCAGTCCCATTGCTGGAGGGTGTTGTGAGCTCTGGAAGCCTCTTAATTAAAACCCCCAAATCACACAATCATGGAATGGTTTGGGCTGGAAAGGACCTCAAAACTCATCTCATTCCACCCCACTGCCATGGACAGGGACCTCCCACTATCCCAGGTTGTTCCAAGCTCCCTTGAACACTCCCAGGGATGGGATAGAGAGAAACATCCTTATGATCCTCAGAAGTCCAAACACTTCCTAAAACCAAAATTCCCACTCAGAGGGTGGGGATCATGTCAGCAACAGGATGTTACCTGCCCATGGGAGTGCTTTGTGTTTCCTCTCTGGACTTGCCAGTGGGTCAGGGCATTCCTGGCCACTTTCCCTGGCTCTGGCTGGAGAAGGAGGCTGGATCAGGTCCCTCAGCACTTCCAGGCTCAGGTTAAGCTTTGGCTCTGCTGTTCTCTTGGCTCACCCTGAGCCTCAGGCTTGGCAAGGGAGTGTAGGCCGAGTTAGCTTCGTGTCTGGCAGGCAGCAGGGAACTATTCCTGTGCCACACTGAAATGGGATCCCATGGCTAAAACCCAGAATCCCAGGGCAGGACTCTGGGACAGCCACAATTCCCCTGGGTGACCTTGGGCAAGTCCGTGCTCTGTTTGTCTGATTTCCCTTTCTTGAGCTAAATATGGAACTCTTGACCATAAAACAAATCCAGACACTCCAGGTATCATGTGATAGGATTATTCCTTGGATCAGGCATGCCCAGACACCACAGCACCTCCTGTGACCTATTGGCAAAAAATGTGTTGGATCATCCCTGATGTGTGACCTCATATGCTGGGGTTTGGCCCCAAATTGTGAGAGGTTGATCCCAAAGAGGACTTCTTGTTTTTCCTTCCCCTCAGGACCAAAGGAAGAAACAGTGAACGATTTTTGGAGGATGATTTGGGAGCAAAACACAGCGACAATTGTCATGGTGACCAACCTGAAGGAGAGGAAAGAGGTCGGTGCCAGAAGCTTTCACAGGCTGAGATTTGACCCTATGGGCATGTCCTGGAGCCATTCCCAGCTTTGTGAGGGTGTCCAGAGCTCACCTGCACCTGTTTTTTTCTCCCCCCAGTGTAAATGTGCTCAGTACTGGCCAGACCAGGGCTGCTGGACCTACGGGAACATCCGAGTATCCGTGGAGGACGTGACCGTGCTGGTGGATTACACCGTGCGCAAGTTCTGCATCCAGCAGGTGCCAGGGGCCACCTCCACATCCCTTCCCTCCCCTCTCCACTCTGGGCATCCCAAAGGTGTTGGCTCAACTCCTCCAAGGCTCTGTGAGAGCAGAGTTGGCATGAAATAACCCCCAGCACCCATTTTTAACCAGAGTTGTTAGGAATTTATTCCTCCCAAGAGCCTGTTCTCAGTAGTACCACATGGCTGTGCTGAGAGCAGGGAAGCTGAGGGATGCCAGGGCTGAAATTCCATCCTGAGGTACTCCAGCACTTGCTGTTAGCAGTGTTTGTTCCTGCTCTCACCCACAGACACTTAATGCCTGAAAATAATCAGATTTATCCCCTCAGCTGAGATGAAATCCAGTGCTGTATGTGTTGGGTTTGATTGCTTTCCCATCTGTCACCACATTTCCTTGTCCTCCAAGGAGACTCTGGGTGTTTTCGTCACTCTGTTTGTTTTCCTGCTCTCTCAGAGGCAGGCAGGGAAGAGTTGGTGCCTGTAAACCTGTCTGGACTTTGAGGATGATCCTCCTAAGCCTCATGTTTCACTCCAATGGCCTGGATGTGTGTGTTTTCCTCCCCTGCCTTTAATCCGAGGATGATCTGGCCAGAGGAGTGGGAAAGGATGGAGGAGCAGCTTCTGTTTGAGCTTGTTGGGGGTGAAATATGGCAGCTGCTGCCAGGCTGGATCCACAGGCTGGCATCTCACACCCCTCAGATGTGGGATGTGGTGAAAATGTCATGTTTTTAGAGACTGATCTGTCCCAGACCCTGAGTCCATGCCCTTTCAGCTGTGGATGCTGCTGCTTAAGCTCCATCTCGGGTCTGCACCTCCCTCTCTCTCTTCATTTTGGGGGAAGAAAGGAAAGCCGAGTATTTCCCATTAACCTGAGCCGTCCTTTGCCCTGCAGGTGGGAGATGTCACAAACAAGAAGCCTCAGCGCCTGGTGACCCAGTTCCACTTCACCAGCTGGCCTGACTTTGGGGTGCCCTTCACCCCCATTGGGATGCTGAAATTCCTGAAGAAGGTGAAGACCTGCAATCCCCAGTATGCAGGAGCCATAGTGGTGCACTGCAGGTGAGTCCTGGAAAGCATCTCCTATTTAAAAGGAAATTTTTTTTTTACGGCAGGACTTTTCCATTATCTTTATTTAATTTTCCTGTGTTAAACTGGGATGTTCCTCATGGGGACATGCAAAAAAAACGCATGAATTGAAGGAAGTTCTTGGAATCAGTGATTTTAGGGTGTTACAACTCATCTGGAGGGGTCATTTGGGTTGGCTGGATGCTGAGTGAGCCAAGGAGAGCACTGGTGGCATCTCCCTTGGCATGAGAAGATGACATCCCTCTCTGGGAGAAGGCATTACTGACCTGACACATAGCCTGGAGCAGTGGACTCACCTGGAATGGTTTCAGGCACAGCAGCAACCCTGGGGGAGCCACAGCGGTTTCCACATTGCAATAAGGAGAAACCCCATGGTTAAAGGCACAGATGGTCACATTTGCACCATCCCAAGTGAATTTTTTTTTTCTTCTTGGGAAGCAAGAAGAAAAGACACCAGCCCTGTATGATCCTCTCTGCTGATTTCTGCTCTGTCTCAAGGGGAAGGGAGTCCCAGTGCTGAGCAAGTCCTTTCCCTGGACAGCTCAGCATCCCCTTCCTCTGCCCCAAACCAGGGCATGGCAGGGGGTGGAGTGTGCACTGTGGGGTGCACTGTGCTCCCCTTCCATTATCTCTGTCTCCCACTTGGGGCTTGGTGACTCCCCAGCTGATTCCAAGAGCTTTGTCTTCATTTCATGTCTGCTGGTCTCATTAAAGACAATCCAGTGCCACCCCCACCATGGGCTCCCACTGTCCCAGGTTGCTCCAAGTCCATCCAGCCTGGCCTTGGGCACTTCCAGGGATCCAGGGGCAGCCACAGCTTCTCTGGGCACCCTGTGCCAGGGCTCCTCACCCTCACAGGGAACAATTCCTAATTCCCAATATCCCACCTAACCCTGCCCAGTGAAGGAATTGGGGTAATAGTGAGAAAAGTCATGGCTTGAGACCACAGGATCATGGAATGGTTTGGGAAAGGACCTTAAATCCCATCCAGTGCCACCCCCACCATTGCCAGGGACACCTTCCACTGTCTCAAAGTGCTCCCAGCCCTGTCCAGCCTGGCCTTGGGCACTGCCAGGGATCCAGGGGCAGCCACAGCTTCTCTGGGCACCTGTGCCAGGGCTCCTCACCCTCCCAGGGAAGAACTCCTTGCCAATGTCCCCACCCTTGTCGTGCAGTGCCGGGGTGGGCCGCACGGGCACGTTCATCGTCATCGACGCCATGCTGGACATGATGCACACGGAGAGGAAGGTCGATGTCTATGGCTTCGTCAGCCGCATCCGCGCCCAGCGCTGCCAGATGGTACAGACAGATGTGAGTGTGCTGCTCCTGCCCTGCCCTCTGGGCTGGCATTGCCTTCATTTCCTTCACCCACTCAAAGCCTGTGTGAGGGTTGTGCCATCCCTCATTTTGGGTGATTGTTTCAGTTTGGAAAGCCAGGTGTGTGCTAAGGAAGGCAGGAGCCTCCCCTGGAATGGAGAAAATGAACCCCTCCTCTCTCTGAATTGGTATACATTTTAAATTAAGGGCTCTCAGGCAACAAAAATTATGGGAGTAGGAAATAACAGTTCTTTAATAGGGAAGAAAATAAAAGGATAAAATAAACAATGCAATAAACTAAAACAACACTGACAGAGTCAGAACACAACCTGACACCCTGTGGGTCAGGGTGTTGGTGGCAGTCCCATTGGAAATGTGGCTGCAGCCCTCCTGCAGTGTCAGGGGTGGGTCTGTTGGAGCAGGGATCCTGGAGAAAGGGTGTAGTCTTCTTCTGAAGATCCAGTGGAAGGAGAGACAGCTGCTGTTCCTCTGGGGAATCCAGTGGAGAAGCCCTGCTGGTGTTCCAGAATCTCCAGATTAAATCCAGATAGGAATGCTTGGCTCCTCCCTCTGGGCTCACATCTCCCAGTGGGATGCTGTAGTTCTTATCAGCCATGCAGTGACATTCAATGGCTGTTATCAGCAGATGTCTCCTCCTGAGGGAGGAGTGATTGTGGAAGAGATAAGGCAAACTGCCCACTTGACAAAAGACAACTGCCACACAGATGGTGTAGATTACATCTTGCCTTGCAATCTGGAGCACCTGCCCTCTGGGCAGGCATTTTCTTCACCCACTCAAAGATTGTGTGAGGGTTGTGCCATCCCTCATTTGAGGTGATGCTTCATCATGTGGGTTCTACATGAGGTCCTTCTTTTCTTAATCCCCTTTGTAGAATCATTAAATCATTTAGGTTGGGAAAGATCCTTAAGATAGAGTCCAACTATTCCCTTAACACTGCCAAGGTCACCTCTGATCCATGTCCCCAAGTGCCACATCCACATGGCTTTCACAGTGGTGGTGCCAGACTTTCCATGGGAGAGAGGGAGAAGTTGGAATTCAAAGCCAGGTGATCTCCAAGCCCATCATTGGCTTGTCCTCAGTGCCCTGTCCTGCCTCTGGGACAGTGTAGATCCCAGAGTGTTAAACATCATAGGATCACTGGTTTTTGGGGATTGGAAAAGTCCTTTGTGATCATCCAATCCAGCAGCACTGCCAAGGCCACCACTGACCATGTCCCCAAGTGCCACCTCCACATGGCTTTTGTATCCCTCAAGGGATGGGGACTCAAACTGCCCTGGGCAGCTGTGCCAGGGCTGGACAACCCTTTCCATAAAGAAATTTATCCAATATCCCATCTGACCCTCCCCTGGCACAGCTTGAGGTCATTCCCTCTCTCTCTATCCTTTGTTTCCCCCTGGCTGTCCCCTCCTGTCAGGGAATCTTGTGGAGCCACAAGGTCCCCCCTGAGCCTCCTTTTCTCCAGGCTTGGAGAACACTTTGTGTCACATCTGCCTTGCTTGGTGTGATAAATAAAGAAACAATCCCCATTTGCTGGCAGGAAGGTTGTCACTCAGTTTTTTAGAATCTCAGAGGGTGGGCAGGGGTTGGTGGGTTTGCATCCATCATGGAATGTGGCAGGGGAAAAAAAGCAAAGTAACTTGTATGCCTAGAGGGGGAGGTGTGGTTATGAGCAGGGAGAACAATTTTAAAAAGAAAGATTTCACAGAGACTCAGACTTGCTTTTACTGCTTCCTGCCCCCCTGCAGATGCAGTATGTGTTCATATACCAAGCACTTCTGGAGCACTATCTGTACGGTGACACTGAGCTGGAGGTGACCTCCTTAGAGATCCACCTCCAGAAGATCTACAACAAAGTGCCAGGGACCAGCAGCAACGGGCTGGAGGAGGAGTTCAAGGTGAGTGAGGCTGTTGTCCTGTCCTGCTGGATCTGCTGGGATGGTGCAGGGATCACCTGGCACTGGGTGAGTCTGAACATCCCCTCTGCTCTGCTCCTTGCCCTGCAGAAGCTCACTTCAATCAAAATCCAGAATGACAAGATGAGAACGGGCAACTTGCCGGCCAACATGAAGAAGAACAGGGTGCTTCAGATAATTCCATGTAAGGCTTGTTTGGCTGAGGGTCTGGTGGGTGTGGGGACAGGAATTGGGTGGAGAAATGGGGCAAACAGGGACCTTGTGATGTTCAAAGAAAAGGGCAAAGTCCTGCCCCTGAACTGGGGTCACCCAGCTGGGTGGAAAAGCAGCTTGGAGGAAAGGACCTGGGGGTCCTGACAGACTGCAGCCTGAACCTGAGCCAGCAAAGTGCCCTTGTGACAAAGGGACAGTGGTGGCTTGGGCTGGGTGAGACAAAACTCTTCCAGCAGGCCCAGGGAGGGGATCCTGCCCCTCTGCTCAGCACTGGGGAGGCCACACCTGCAGCACTGGGTGCCAGCACAGGAGGGACATGGACAGACTGGGGACAGCCCAGGGAGGGGCTGGAGCATCTGTGCCCTGAGGGAGAGCTGGGAGTGCTCAGAAGGAGAAGAGAAGGTTCCAGGGAGAGCTGGGACTGCTCAGAAGGAGAAGAGAAGGCTCCAGGGAGAGCTGGGACTGCTCAGAAGGAGAAGAGAAGGTTCCAGAACAGGCTGGGAGAGCTGGGGCTGCTTAGAAGGAGAAGAGAAGGCTCCAGGGACCTCATCCCTGCCCATCCACACCTGCAGAGAGGACAGAGCCAGGCTGTCAGTGGTGGCCAGGGACAGGACAAGGGGCTGTGGGCACACAGTGACCACAGGAGGGTCCCTCTGAACAGCAGGGAACACATTTTGGCTGTGAGGTGCTGACACGGGTTGCTCAGGGGTGTTGTGGATTCTCCATGCTTGAAGATACTCAGATTTTCTCTGGACACACATGGGCACCCAGCCCTGTGTGACCCTCTCTGCTGGTTCCTGCTCTGTCTCAGAGGGAAAGGAGTCCCAGGGCTGAGCAGGTCCTTTTCCTGGACAGCTCAGCATCCCCTTCCTCTGCCCCAAACCAGGGCATGGCAGAGGGTGGAGCTGACTGTCCTTGTCCCAGCCAGCTGCACTGTGCTCCCCTTCCCTAATCTCTGTCTCCCACTTGGGGCTTGGTGACTCCCCAGCTGAAGGCCATGCAGGTTATCCCAAATCTCAGATGGTTTTGTTCTGTTCCAGATGAGTTCAACCGAGTAATCATTCCAGTGAAGAGAGGGGAGGAGAACACAGACTATGTCAACGCTTCCTTCATTGACGTGAGTCTTCTCCAATCTTCTTCCCATCTTCTCCGAAAGGAAACCACCTCATGCTGCTTCCTTTGGGAAGAATTTATCCCAAACACTCATTTTATGGGTTTTGTACAGCTCCCTCCCTGTGACTTTGCTTTGTGTCAGTGGATGGTGCTGGTTTCTTTCTCCCAGAAACCTCCAGGTATATCCAGCTCCTTGTGGGAGAGGAGAGCTGGCGCCTGAGCAGAGCTTCCAAATCCTGGGCTTATTTCTGTCCCTCTGGGCTCTGCTGATGGCTGTGGAGAAGGGATCCATGTATCCATGGAAATAACACAGCACTGGCCATTTGGTCAGAAAACATCCACCAGATGAGCTTAGGGAGCAATACACGATCCCAAAACCTTGGAGAGTGGCCAGGTCAATCCCATTACACCTGTCTGGGTGGTGGCAGGAGGAGAGGCAGGGAGGTTAAGTGCTGTCCTCACTCTGAGGAGGAGATAAGTGATTGCACATCCTTCCCTCCTGAGCAATCCTGTGGACTCCAGGGAGACATCTCAGATGAGTATTGATCTCCATGCCGTGATGCCAGGGCTGGCCAAGGCACAGACCCTGCTCTTTTCCAGCCCAATTTCTCTTTTCCTCTCCTAATGACACAGGGCTCTTTTTTTCCCCAAAAAGGCAATCACTGGGTTTGCCACTAAAACCAGTTTATTCCCAGTTCTAACATCCCTAATTAATTGCTCCCTGAAATCTCCTTTGCTGGGTGCCTGCTGTGGCTGTGGGAGCAGCCAGGAGCAGCTGCCTTGTTGGGCATCCAGATCAGAAAATTTCCATGGCACGTAAGCAATTTGGGCTGAGGATTCAATTTCCTGCCTCTGCTGAACTTTGCTTAAATGACAAACTCCAAATGACGAAGCATCTGCAGTCACAGTCTGCAGGGAGGGCACAGGGGACTCACAGGGGTTTGGAAACAAAAACTCTTTGTGGCTGTGGCAGAGCCAGAGTCATCCAGCCTTCCTGCTGGTTTCACACATCATAGGATGGTCTGGCTTGGAAGGGACCTCAGATATCAGCCAGTGCTGTTTAGTTTTGCTGGCTTCTTCCAAAAATCCCTGTGGCATTTTTGGGATCCCCCGTGGCAGGAAGGAAATGATGAATCTGACTGCGTGTTCTTAGAAGGCTAATTTATTATTTTATGATATTATTTTATATTAAAGAATGCTATACTAAAATTATACTAAAGAATATAGAATAGATAATTACAGAAGGCTTAACAAAATAATAATAAAAACTTGTGACTGGCTTCTCAGAGTCCGACACAGCCTGACCATGATTGGTCATTAAGTCAAAACAATTCACATGTTGGATAAACAATCTCCTACCACATTCCAAAGCAGCAAAACACAGGAGAAGCAGATGAGATAATATTGTTTTCATTTTTCTCTGAGGCTTCTCAGCTTCCCAGGAGAAGAGATCCTGGCAAAGGGATTTCTCCAGAAAATATGATGGTGACAAATCCCCAGTAAAAGTTGTACTTGGAGCTAAGGCAAAGCTCTTAGCTCCAGCACTCAGAGCTTGCAATATTGCTTAGGTGTGCTGGAAACCCAAACGGATCAATCTGGGTGTGTGTAGGGGATGTGATCCTCCCAAAATGAGCTGAGCTTGGTGGGCCAGCCGTGTCCAAGAGGTTCCTGGTGCTGGTGCACTGACCCCGCTCCCACATTCCAGGGCTATCGCCAGAAGGATTCCTACATCGCCAGCCAGGGGCCGCTGCAGCACACGATAGAGGACTTCTGGAGGATGATCTGGGAGTGGAAATCCTGCTCCATAGTGATGCTGACAGAGCTGGAGGAGAGAGGCCAGGTAAGCTCCTGGGTTATCTGCACTGAACAGCAGGGAGATAAATAAATGAATGAACAGCAGGAGTTTGGAATGGGATGATCCTTAGGGTCCTTCCAACCCAGACCAGGCTGTAATTCTGGGAGTTTGTGAGGTCAGTGGGATCCCACTGTTAGCATTGAGCAACACACAGTCACAGAAGGATTAAATGCATAATCACAGAATGATTAAATGCATGTATATGTGCTTTTATTGAGGAGTTCTGGGTGTCAGGGGTACAGACCCAAATCTGACTCCAGTTCAGGTGAACACATTTTTATACCCTTATCATTTTATAACTACATATTATTTATTAAACTTACATTGTTCTATTGTATGCATTGATCTCATCCAAGCATGGATTCTTGTAATCATCAAACCCCCCAAACATGGTTTCTTATGATTCTTGTTACTGTGGGGGTACCAGTTGTTGGTTTTTCTGAGTCTGTATTGAAGGCACTTGAGACAGTAATTCATGTTCAGACTCAGGTGTTTTTTATTTCTTATCAGTAAAAGAGTCAGTGCTGTGAGTTCTGCAGCTTTTCATTAGAAGGCACAAAATGGCCAACAATCTCTTGTTCCAAGGTCTTTTAAGACTAAACTGTCCAATTGAGAACTGACACCTGGATTATTTCCCTTTTAACCCAATAACTGATCCCAAAGAGCCCACAATGCACACTTTTCTGCCCAGTTACAAAATGCCACCCAACCCATGAAGAAGGAAGAGGCATGAAGAAGAAACCCAGGATGACACCCTGTGCCCTCCATCTTGCTTCCATCCACAACATACTAAAAATCCCAAACCCTAAATTTCTCACCAAGTGAATACACCCACACTACTCTCTATAATCTGTTTCACACTTTTGTGGATTCCAGTCTGTCTTGAAGTCTGGGAAACTTTCTCCATGAATGAGGGTGAAAGTCAGTGCTGCCCTGGGGGTCAGGGCACCCCAGAGCAGACAGAGAAATATTCCCAGTGCCCTGGGTTTTCACAGGTACAATTAAACAAAAATAATATCCAATTACCAAACAATCGTCACATTTAGCAATCATATCATTTATCATAGTCATTAAATGATTATACCAATGCAGTTTTGCATGATCCAGTAAAGCTCAACACCACCTGGGGTTGGGCACCTGCCAGGAGATTCTTCTATCCAAATCCGTGGGAAGAATAGGGGTTACTCACCGTGTGGCCTCCTTTGTAAGAGCCTGAATGAGAGATGTGGGACTCCAGGGACTCTCCAAAATGCAGTTTATTGTATCCAAAGTGTCACAGCAGTCCAGGGCTGTGGGTGACAGAGCTGTGCCCACAGCTGTCAGCTCCAGCTGCAGGCAGGCCTGGAGACCCTGAGTTTAGGTCACAATGCATTATAGACTTTTCTTTTGGTCACAATGTATTCTATACTTTTCCTTTGGTTACAATGCAATCTATACTTTTCTTTGCTGAGCATCTTCATACAGTAGAACCAATCTATACCTTAACTTTTATCTCTAGCCTGTCATAACTACTGTAATTACCATATCTATGTTGCTGTTCTCCAATCACTAAAAGTCAGTGCATTACAGTTTAAGCTAGAAGTTTTCAGTTTTCTTGCAGTAGAAAATTCTGAGACCTTTTTTCTACTTGCAGCATTTGCTGCCTTGTTTGCCTGTGCTCTCTTTCTGCTTGGTAAAAACATCTTCTTGTTTGGGGTGGGTTTATCCTTTGCTCTAAGCCATAAAAACCCCTTCTAACTAACACACCCTTTGCCTCCTTGGTTATCCAGTGAGACTGGCTCAGCAATTCTTATCTTCTATATCAAAACTTGCTTCCATCTCTATTCCTTCACCAAACTCTACACTTAAGAATCTTTCTGCTAACCACACACATGTGTGAGACTTCCTTGTCAAAACTTTCATCCTTCTCAACCCTCCTGTGCTGCCTCCTCAGGAGAAGTGTGCCCAGTACTGGCCGTCCGACGGCTCCGTGTCCTACGGGGACATCACGGTGGAGCTGAAGAAGGAGGAGGAGTGTGAGAGCTACACAGTGAGGGACCTGCTGGTGACCAACACCAGGGTAAGAGCCTGGCTGCTGCCCCTTGGTGTGGTGGGTGGTGGTTGAGGGTCCCCAGGATGAGGGAAGAGATGAGAATCTTGACTCCATGCTTCAGAAGGCTGATTTATTATTTTATTATATCTATTATATTAAAAGAAAATTATATCCTACAGAAATAGAGAGGATTTCATCAGAAAGCTAGAAAGAAATGAATAATAAAATCTTGTGACAGACTCAGGGAGTCTGACACAGCTGGCTGTCATTGGTCATTAATTAAAAACAATTTCACATGCTGGGTAAACAATTCTCCAAATCACATTCCAAAGTAGCAAAAGATGGAGAAGCTTCCCAGCTTCTCAGGAGAAAAGATCCTAGTGAAAGGATTTTTCAGAAAATATGTCTGTGACACCTGGGGACCTCTGCACGCTCCTGGGTTTCACTGCCATGAGCCCCTGCTGGTGTTCCCTGAGCTCCATCAGCTCCCCATTGTCTCAAAGGGATTTTATCCCTGTCCTGCTGCTCATTTCTGCTGCCCTCACCACCAGGCCTCCCTCCTGCTCCCCACACTTACCCTACTCCTTGCTCTGGAAATGCTGTTTCTCCACAAGCAGCTCTCCTACAAGGATTTTGCTTGCTTCTTCCAAAAATCCCTATGATACTTTCAAGGTCCCCCATGGCAGGAAGGAAGTGATGAATCTGACTCCATGTTCTTAGAAGGCTAATTTATTTTTTTATGATATTATATTAAAGAATGCTATATTAGAACTTATCTCCCTCCTACCCCCCATTCCCCACATTTCCCTTACTCCTTGCCCTGGGAATGCCACCCCTCCACCTACAAGGATTTTGCTTGCTTCTTCCAAGAATCCCTGTGGTATTTTCAGGGTCCCCCATGGCAGGAAGGAAATGATGAATCTGACTCCATGTTCTTAGAAGGCTATTATATTATAATTATATTATATTATATTATATTATATTATATTATATTATATTATAATTATATTATATTATAATTATATTATGCTATACTAAAAGTTATCTCCCTCCTGCTCCCCATTCCCCACATTTCCCCTACTCCTTGCCCTGGGAATGCCACTCCTCCCCACGCAGGGATTGTTCCCCCAAAGCCCTGACCCCCCCTGGGTTCCTGGGTACAGATCCCCCAGCCTGACCTGGAGCTGTGCCCTCCCCACAGGAGAACAAGAGCCGGCAGATCCGACAGTTTCACTTCCATGGCTGGCCAGAGGTTGGGATCCCCGGGGATGGGAAGGGGATGATCAACATCATTGCAGCGGTGCAGAAGCAGCAGCAGCAGTCTGGCAACCACCCCATCACTGTGCACTGCAGGTAAAGCCTGGCTGGAGCAGCTGGGCCACCCCTCTGAGGGGATCTGCTCCACCAGGAGCTTGGCAGATGGTCACAATCCCAAATTGTGCCCTGGGTAAAATGGGAGAGGCTGGGGTCGGGTTTTTTTGGGGTTGTTGGGAGGAATGGTGAATCTGACTCCATGTTCTTAGAAGGCTAATTTATTATTTTATTATCTATATTGAACTAAAGAATATTAAACTAAACTAGACCAAAGAATAGAGAAAGGATACAGACAGAAGGCTAAAAGATAATAATGAAAACTTGTGACTCCTTCCAGAGCCCTGACACAGCTTGATGGTGATTGGTCATTAATTGAAAACAATTTACATTAAACCAATGAAACAATCAATCACTTGTTGGTAAACAATCTCCAAACCACATTCCAAACTAGCAAAACACAGGAGAAGCAAATGAGATAAGAATTGTTTTCCTTTTTCTCTGAGGCTTCTCAGCTTCCCAGGAGAAAATCCTGGGCAAGGGGATTTTTCAGAAAATGTGACAGTGGCACTGGGGCAGGGCTGACTCCTCTGGGCAAAGCCATCAAGGGTGTTCCCTCAGCTCCTGGTTTCTCTTTCCCAGTGCTGGAGCAGGAAGAACGGGCACCTTCTGTGCGCTGAGCACTGTCCTGGAGAGGGTGAAGGCAGAGGCCATCCTCGATGTCTTTCAGACAGTCAAGAGTTTAAGACTACAGAGGCCACACATGGTGCAGACACTGGTAGGTGCCTCCTGCCCCGCCAGAACCTCAGCAAGGATGGGCTGGGGGCTCAGTGCTGAGCAAAAACCTCTTTGGTTCAAGGTTTTTGCTCTCATGGAAGAAGGAGTGAGGGGAGATGTGGGTTCATCATCTGGAAGTGTCCAGGGCCGGGATGGGTGGGGCTTGGAGCAACCTGGGACGGTGGGAAGTGTCCCTGACCATGGCAGGGGGTTGGAGCAATCTCAAAGTTCCTTCCAACCTTCAAGGTTCATTCCAACCCAAACCATTCCTGGGATCCGTGATTCTGTGAGGGTGGGCCAGGAGCTGTCTCCCTTCCTCTTGTTAAGGCATCAAATGCCTTTAAAGCACTGACAGAAGTTGTAGGAACCTCCTTGGGGACATCCTGAGCCACAATCCATTCATTAATGAGCTGAAACTCCTGGAAGAGTGTCCTGCTGGGGCTGGGTGGGGTCTTGCAAGAGGAGTTTGCTCAGGGTTGTAGAAGAAAAATCTTTTGGGATCCAAACAGAACCTCAGAGAGGGAAGGGGAAAGCAGAGTTTGTGTGGCCATGAGTACCCCAGGAAGGGTTTGGGGGTCACAGGGAGGTGGGACCTGCTCTGTACACCTGCCCAAGCTGTCTGAGGTGTGGGTTTTCCTGCTGTGACCCTGCTCTCTCTGACCTCCCACAGGAACAGTACGAATTCTGCTACAAGGTGGTGCAGGAATACATCGACGCCTTCTCAGACTACGCCAACTTCAAGTGAAGAAAAACAGGAACAAAAAAATCCACACCCACCCTCCCTGAAACAAATGACAGAAGAGTTGCCTTCTTTAATATTTTGTAATATTCTGTTTGTTAATATACCCCCCCAAACAAAACAAAAACAAAACCTATGTGTATATATCTTAACTGTTTTAGAGGTTGGTACCATAAGCTTCATATTAGCTGGAGATTTTATATGTAGCAAAGTGTTAGTGCAGATACTGTTGGCTCCTTTTTTTCCAATGTTTTATTGGGGAATTAAATAGCTTGATGTTTGGATTAATATTGTCATACCATCTCTCTTCTGGAGAGTTGATACAGGCTGTTATTTTGTTTGTAAATCTCTTTTTTTTTTTTTTCTTGAGGGAGTAAAACCTTTTTAAAAAAAAAAAAAAAGGAAAGAAAGATATCCTGGATCTCATCTGAAACAAAACCCAAACCCTCCCCCATCAGCACAACCCCACCAGCACAAGCTTTTCCAAACCTGCAGGGAAATGGTTTCACATTTTTCTGCTGGTCAGCTCTAAAAAAAAAATAAGGAGAAAAAACCAAAAAGCTCATTCTGTGTGTGTGTTTATATATAAATACCCTCATTTTTGTACCAAAAGCTAAAAACTTTCCTCTCTCAGGGTCAGGCCACCATGTACTGCTGGTTTGGAAACTGTAATTGCCACACAGCAGCACCCAAATGTTGGGATTTCAACCCCAAAAAAGCAAATCCCAGAAAAACAAAAGGATTTTTTGCTCCCTGAAGGAAAGGTCTGTGTGTTTGCAGCTGGATTTTAGGGCAGGGATTGGGGCTGGCCCTGTGGCCCTGAGCTGAGGGTGGCACTGCCATCCCTGCTGGGGCTCTCTGCACCAGGTGAGCTCCATCCCCAGCTGCTGGGGGAGATGTCAGATTATTTTTCCTGGCACCCTGAGAGATCTCAGAATGAGGGAATGGTTTGGGGTGGATCTCATAAAATATCCAATCCAATACCCATGGCAGGGACACCTCCCACTATCCCAGCTTGCTCCAAACCTCATCCAACCTGGCCTTGGGCATTCCAGGGATCCAGGGGCAGCCACAGCTCCTCTGGACCCCCTGTGCCAGGGCTCAGCACCCTCCCAGAGCAGGATTTTTCCCAAATACCCTCTCCAGGCCTGCTCTCTTCCAAGAAAAGTCCAAAGGCTCACAAAATGTCCTGAGGAGCAGAGGTGCAGCACTTGTATATTTAAAAAAAAACAGGTTAATATGGGTGATTTTATTATTTTCTTATGAAACAGAGGCTGAGGAAAGATTTTCCTTGTCCCTCCTGCAGTCAGGGGCACCATGGCCCAGTTAATGAGGAGCTCCATCCCCTCTGCAGGCACTGGGAGAACTGGTTTGGAGCAGAGGCTTCACCCCAAGGATTTCTCTGGACGCCCCAACAGTGCTGGGGAGCACAGGGTGGGTGGCAGGGCCCAGGAATGTTGACAGGGATGTTCTAAGCTCAGGATATGGGGTTGAAATCTGGGAAATTCTGGGTAAAAACAGCCCAAGAGTCAGAGTATCTGTTTTTTCACCTTTTTCCAGCCAGGCAGGATTCAGTGGAGGCACACAGGCAAGGAGGGCACACAAAACACCCCCAAAAGTTGCTTTGCTGCTGCCACCATCCCCCCTCCATCACCTGGTACCCCTCATGAGCCCCAATTTCTAATAAATTCCAGCTCCTAAATTCTGGAGGCTTTGGGCCAAGGCTGTCACACTCAGAACTAAATGTGGTGACCCCAAAGGAATGGGGACCCTCCTTGAACAGGAGGGTTTCATTTGTCCCCACAGGTGCTCCAGCCAGGAACATGGACCACCCCAACAAGTCCCTCCATTTCCCCTTTTTTCCTCCATCCCCAGGATCTCAGGGGGTTTGGGGAAATTTTGGGGTGCCAGGAGCTGCTTTGAGCTTTTGCCACAGCATCTGCACAACCCCATCCTGCATCCAACTGCAAATATCAGAGAGATGAGCAGCTGCTGGAGATAATCCAGGGCCAGATCCTGCCTAAATCCCCTTCCCAAACTCTGCCACATCCCCTGAGCTGGGAGCTGTGGGCTCCATGGCCCCTGCCAGCATCCAGCCCCACTTTGGGGCTGACAGATTAGAAATGGGGGGAGAACCAAGGAAATGGGGGCAGGGAAACTGAGGCACGGGGAATTTGCTCCTCTCCTTTCAACAAGAGCACCCCTGGAGCTGCAGAGGGACAATCTGCTTCCATCCCTTTGCCAGCTGCCAGAAAATGGGAAATGTGCCCCTTCTGGGGCAGAATCCCCAAAAGGGGGGCTCAGGGTGCTGTTCTGTGGTGCCAGAGGGGTTTGGGGACAAGGAGGCACCGGGCACTGGCACAGGGAGGGCGATGCCATCAGCGAGGTCACTGTCCCCCGTGGGAACGGTGGCCGGGCCGACGTCACTGTCATCGAGCGCTTCAAATAGCGGTGCCTGCCCTGCCGGCCACTGCCACCACCGGCCACTGCCACCACCGGCCACTGCCACCACCGGCACCGGCGCTGCCACCTCCGGATCCCGCCCAGGTGAGGCTGCCCCGGCCATGGCACGGGCCCCGGGGTGGGGGGTCCTGCTTGCCCCAAATGGGGTCTGGGGGGTGGGGGGAGTGTCCATGCTGGATCCAAACCCCAGCAGCACCCCGGGGTGCTGAGCCCCTCTGGCTTCTGCAGCCCCAAAGGGCACCCAGAGTGCTCATCCCCTCTGGATCTGCATCCCAAACCCACCCCAGCACCACCCATAGGTGCTCACCCCCCCTGCATCTCCATCCCAAATCCACCCACGGGTGCTCACCCCCTCGGGATCTGCATCCCAAGCCCACCCATGGGTGCTCACCCTCTCTACATCTTCATCCCAAACCCACCCAAAAGTGATGCTGGGCTATCCCCTTCTGCATCTCCATACCAAACCCACCCCAGCCCACCCATGGTTGCTCATTCCCTCTGGATCTGCATCCTAAACCCACCCCAAAGAGAGCTGGGTCATCCCCTCTGAAACTCCATCCCAAACCCACCCATGGGTGCTCATTCCCTCCAACATCTCCATCCCAAACCCACCCAGGGGTGCTCACCCCCTCTGGATCTACATCCCAAACCCACCCCAGCCCACCCAGAGTGCTCATTCCCTCGGGATCTGCATCCCAAACCCACCCAGGGGTGCTCATTCCCCCTGGATCTGCATCCTAAACCCTCCCTGAAGTGATGCTGGGTCATTCCCTCGGGATCTGCATCCTAAACCCAGCCCAAAGTGATGCTGGTTCATTTCCTCCAACATCTGCATCCCAAACCCACCCCAGCACCACCCATGGGTGCTCACCCCCTCTGCATCTCCATCCCCCTCACCCAACCCCTGTGCTCCTACCGAACCCAAACCATCCCAGGCAGCACCCTCGGCTGCTCAGCCCTGCCACACCCCCCCGGGGGTGTCCCCAGAGCGGATCCCGGTCGGACAGTGCCCCCCGTGTCCCCGCAGCCCCGGGGGTGTCCCCAGAGCAGATCCCCGTGTGACAGTGCCCCCCGTGTCCCCGCAGCCCCCGGCCATGGCACCCCGCGGGTCGCTGCTGCTGCTGGCGCTGCTGCTGCTGAGCTGCGCCCTGCCCCATGCCCGCGGCCAGCACTGGTCCCACGGGTGGTACCCGGGGGGCAAGCGGGACCTGCGGACCCCCAGCGACCTCCAGGTAGGGTGTCCCCCTCGGGTCACCCCCTCCGGGTCACCCCCGTCCCTGCCGGGTGATGCCCACCCCGCCCGTGTCCCCCTGCCCAGGGTTTGTGTGCTCCCCATCCTGTCCTGGGGTTAAAATCCCTCTGGGTTATCCCTGCCCGAGTTACGCTGCCCCAAATTATCCTCCCTGGGTTGTATCACCTCGGAATCCTGTCCCCGTCCAGGGATTATCCCTCCGCTGAGTTCTTGGATTTATCTCTGCCCCAGGTTAAACCCCACTGCGGGTTTATCACCCCCACCGGCTAAAATCCGCCCCCCAGTTTATCCCCCTCCTGAATTATCCGAGTTTATCACCGCGGGTTTATCCCCCTCCCAAAATTATCCTGATTTATCACCCCTACGGGCTAAAATCCCCCCAGGTTATCCCTCTCCCTAAATTATCCGGGTTTATCAACCCCACGGGCTAAAATCCCCCAGTTTATCCCCCTCCCTGAGTTATTCGGGTTTATCTGTCTGGGTTATCCCCCTCTCTAAATTATCCGGATTTATCACTCCCACAGGCTATAAATCCCACCCCAGTATATCCCCCTCCCTGAATTATCTGAGTTTATCACTCCGGGTTATTCCTCTTCCTGAATTATCCGTGTTTATCAGCCCTACGGGCTAAAACGGCCCCAGGTTATCCCCCTCCCTGAATTATCCGGGTTTACCCCCTGTCCCACCCTGGGGGCTAACCCCCCACCCCAGTTTATATCCCCCTTCCTGAATTATCTGGGTTTATCTACCCCATGGACTAAAATCCCCCAGTTTATCCCCCTCCCTGTGTTATCCAGTTTTATCATCCCCTCAGGTTATCCCCCTCCCTAAATTATCCAGGTTTGTCACTCCGGGTTTTCCCTGTCCCTGAATTATCCGTGTTTATCATCCCAGGTTATCCCCTCCCCGATTTATCCTGATTTATCACACCCGCGGGCTATAACCCCCCCAGTTTATCCCCCTCCCTGATTTATCCTCCCTCCCCCCAGTTCATCCCCTTTTCCCGCGTTTATCACTCCCACCGATTTCCCTTCCTCCCTGAATCCCCCGCACTTCGCTCACCCTGGAATTCCCCCCATCCATGGGGTGACCCCCCCCCAATCCCGGCTGCTTTTCCCCCTTTTTTCCCTCCCCTCCCGCAGGTCCCGTCCCCTTTGGGGCGCTGCCGTCCCCTCCCGTGTCCCCCCCGGCGGGAGGAGCCGCTGCCGGTGAGCGGGGACGGGGCTGGGGGTCCTGGGGGGTCTCTGGGAGTGGGTCTGACCCATCCTGGGGGTCCCCAAGACCTAGACTGACCCATCCTGGGGGTGCTGGGGGGCCGGGACTGACCTATCTGGGGGAGCTGGGGGGTCCTCAAGACCGGGACTGACCAATCCTGGGGGTCTTGGGGGTCTCCGGGACTGGGTCTGACCTATCCTGGGGATCCCCGGGACCAGGACTGACCCATCCTGGGGGTCCCCGAGAGCGGGTCTGACAGATTTTGGGGGTGCTGGGGGGTCCCTAAGACTTGGACTGACCGATCTGGGGGTGTTGGGGGGTCTGGGAGACCGGGACTGACCCATCCTGGGGGATCCTCGGGAAGGGCACTGATCCATTCTTGGGGTCCTGGGGGTTCCCGGTACCGGCACTGACCGATCTGAGAGTCCCCGGTACCGGCACTGACCACTCCCCCCGCCCCTCTCCCGCAGCCCCCCGCTCTGCGCCCTTGACCGGAGGCACCGAACCCCGCGGGAGCGAACCGGGACCCCCCCGTGGGGAATAAAGGGGCTGGGGGGGATCTGTGAGAGTGATGGTGATGGAGGGGCTGGCGGGGGGTGGCATGGGGACAATGGGGACAGCGGGGACAACGGTGTCCCCAGAGGGATGCCGTGCCCGTGGGGGGGCGGGGTTCGCGTCTCTCGGGATCCTTGGGTGGGCAGTTCGTGTTCCAGGGGGCGGGCGTCCGATTTGGGGCTTCCGTGTCCCGTGGGGCTGTCCCTGTCCCGTGGCAGTGTCCCTGTCCCTTGGGGCTGTCCCTGTCCCGTAGGTGCCCGTGTCCCACGGATGTCCCTGTCCCGTATAGGGTGTCACTGTCCCCGCCGCTGTCCTTGTACCACGGGTCTCCTTGTCCCCGCCGGTGTCCGTGTCCCACAGATTTCCCTGTCCCCGTGTAGGGTGTCCCTGCCCCACGAATGTCCGTGTCCCTTGGCTGTCCCTGGCTGTCCCTATCCCAGCCGGTGTCCATGTGTCCTCTGACTGTCCCTGTCCCGTTTAGGGTGTCCTTGCCCCATGGATGTCCGTGTCCCACGGATGTCCCTGCCCCCGCCGATGTCCGTTTCCCCTGGCTGTCCCTATCCCCGCCCCCTAGCTGTCCCTGTCCCATGTACGATATCCCTATTCCCTGGCTGTCCGTGCCCCACGGGTGTCCCTGTCCCCGGGCTGTCCCTGTCCCCTGTAGTATATCGCTATCCCCGCCGGTGTCCCTGTCCCACAGGTGTCCTTGGAACTTGTCCCGCTCCCCTCCCGAACTCCATTTCCCATCATGCCCCGCTCCCATTCCCATGGCGCCGCGCACAGATGTGACGTCACACTCCGCGCCGCGCGGTCCCTGGGGGCAGCCATGCTGCGGGCGCTGAGGCGCTGCCGCCCGGGGTCCGTCCCCCTCCCGGAGCTCGGCCCCGGCTCCGGCCCCTTCCCGGGGCTCTGCCCCGCCTGGGGCCCGCGGGCGGTGCCGGCGCGGGGCCGCAAGACCCGGCATGACCCCCCCGCTAAGTCCAAGGTGGGCCGGGTGAAGATGCCGCCGCCCGTGGACCCTGAGGAGCTGTTGGTGGTTCAGGAGCGGTACCGGCAGTACCGGCTGGTGCTCAGCGCCCTCCGGTACCGGGCCTACGGGGCAGGGCTGGGCTAGGCTGGGGCTGTGGAAATGGGGGCTGGGGACAGGGGGGCTGTGGGACAGGGGAGGGTCTTACATGGGCTGGGACTGATTATGGGGCTGGGGGTGGTTGTGGGGCAGCGAAGGGTCAGGACTGGTTATGGGACAGGGGAGGGGTTGTAGGTTTGAGTTAGGGACTGGTTATGGGGCAGGGGAAGGTCGGACATGGGCTGGGGCTGATTATGGGGCTGAGGGTGGTTGTGGGTTTGGGAAAGGGACCAGCTGTGGGGCAGGGCAGGGTTGAAGGGTTGGGTTTGGAGCAGGAACTGGGTATGGGGTTTTTGGGGGCTGCCTTTATTCGGTACAGGACTGGCTGTGGGGCAAGGGGCAGGTATGGGCCTGTGAGGCTGCTGTGGGGCAGGGGAAGGTTGGGGGTGGCTCTGGGTGTGGAGTTGGAGTCTGAATGAAGTGCTGAGGCGGCTGATGTGGAACGAGAGAGGTTGTGGGGTGGGAGGCTGGATATGGGGCTGTGAGGCAGGGGAGTGTGGCCTTGTGGCCATTTGGGGCTGCTGTGAGGGACAGTGGAGGGGTGGCTTTGGAGGGACACTTTGTAACGGGAGCAGGGAGATCTGGGGGCTGAGAAAGGTGGTGGGGTTTGGACTGATGAGGGGCAGGGAAGAGTGAGGATGGTGGCACTGGGAGCAGTGTGGGGCAGGGTGGTGGCACTGGGAGCAGTGTGGGGCAGAGTGGTGGCACTGGGAACACTGTGGGGCAGGGTCAGGATGGTGGGTCCGGGTGCTGGGGCTGGTTCTGCTCTGGGGCAGTCCGGGCAGACCCCGCTGTGCTGGCGGCCCCGGGCAGGAGCTCAGCGCCCTCCCCCGGCCCTGCAGGGCGGAGTTCAGGGCCGAGGTGCTGCAGAAGAAGCGGGAGGAGCGCCTGATCGCCGAGGGCTTGCCGGAGGAGCTGGAGGAGCACCGGCGGCTGATGGCCTGGAACGAGGAGGAGAACGGCCGGCAGAGGGCCCGCAGGTCAGCACGTCCCCTGCAGGGCACGGGGGGCACTGCTCAGGCACAGCTGGGCACAGAGAAGCTTGGGCAGGGTCATTCCTGCATTAGGAACTGGTTAATGGCTGAGCCCAGTGGGGAATGGTCACACCAGACGTGTCCCCAGCCCTGTTTGATGCCTTTGCTGATGATCTCCATGAGGGGGTTGAGTTCACCAGCAGCAGATTTGCAGGTGGCATTGAGCTGGGTGTGGGTGTGCTGCAGGGCTGGAGGGCTCTGTAAGGGACCTGCACAGGCTGCATCCAAGGAAATGAGGGATAACAAGTGCAGGTGTGGGGTTCTGCACAGCAGCCAGGCAGAAGGGGACCTGGGGGACAGATGGACAGCAGGCTGGACACGAGCCAGCAGAGTGCCCAGAGGGCCAAGCAGGCTCCAGGCCTGGATCAGGAATGGTGTGGCCTGCAGGAGCAGGGCAGGGATTCTTCCACTGTGTGAGGCCACACCTCGAGTGCTGTGTCCAGTTCTGGGCCCCCCAATTTAGGAAGGACATGGAGATGCTGGAATGTTCCAGGGAAAGGCAGCAAAGCTGGAGAAGGGTCTGGAACTGAGATCCTGGTAGGAGCAGCTGGGGGGCTCAGCCTGAGCAAAGGAGGCTCAGGGGAGACCTTGTCACTGTCCACAGCTCCCTGACAGGAGGGTGCAGCCAGGATGGGTCAGGATCTGCAGCCTGGGAGCAAAGGACAGGAGGACACAGCCTTTCCCACCCTGACTGATTCTGTGATTCTGGGAAATCCTGACCTGTTTGAATAAATCTGCCTGTGCAGCTCTCGTGGTTCCTGTGCCTTCTGCTGCTGAGGGCCAAGTCAAGGTGCTCTGGGTGGATGTGTCACCTCCTCCATGACATTTTCCTTTCTGCCTGGCAGAGAGGAGAGACTCAGGAGAGAAGAGGAGGAGCAGAAGAGGAGGAAATCAGAGATTGCAGAGAAACAGGCCAGGAAAATGGAGGCTTTCCTGGAGGAGAAGGAGAAGGAGGTTCTCCAGCTGCAGGTAAGAGCAGCTGGTGCCTCCTGAGGAGCAGCTTGCCAGAATTCCCTGCCAGGGAGCCATGTGGGAGCCGTGGGATTGTTTTCCACAGATTTCTCAGCTGGCAGCTGGGAACCACAAGCATCAGCACCTTCCAGGGGTGTTGACAGCGCGTGGATGGGAGGGAGCTTGAGCCAGAGCTCTGGGAACAGGCTGGGATAACCCTGAGGGGGACAATCCTTGTGCTTTGCTTCAGGAGGAAGCCAAAAACTTCATCACCCCCGAGAACCTGGAGGCTCGGATCGAGGAGTGCCTGGACAACCCCCGCAATTACAACTTTGCCATCGACAAGGACGGGCGCGTCGTCAAACGCACGGTGCTCTCCTAGCAGCCCTGGCTCCGGTGTCCAGAGCCCCCAGAACACACAGATCCTTCCTTGGAATGTATAAATTGGCCTCAGAAGTGGTGGAGAAAGGCTCTGGCTGTGCTGCCTCCAAAGGGTTAATGCTGAGGGAAAGGGGGTGAGGGGAGCTTGGAGGCTGCAGCTCAGCCCTGTTGCTGTGCCTGTGATCCCGCCTCCCACGTGTTTGGATCCTTCACACACAGCATGTGGGGGGAGCAGGAGCAGTCCTGAGGCAGAGCCTGGCTCAGCTCCTCGCTGTCAGCTCCTCTGGATGCTTCCAAAGGCAAAGGAGGGCTGAGTGAATTTGTAGGAAACACTGACCTTCCCTTTTTTTTGTTGTTGGGGGAAGGAATTAATTATAATCCTGATTTCACACTTCAAACCCTCCTTTGCACATCCTTTGGTGTGGCTGAATAAGAATGTGTCTGAATGATCCAGGATTTCTGGTGTCTCATTATTCCTCCCTTTAGGCTTAATTTATTCATCACCACTGAAAATATAGATAAAATCGTAATGGCTTTGGGTGTTCTGGGTTGTTGGGGTCTTGCAGGCTGTCAGCTTTGTCCTAAAACTTCTGGTTTTGGGCTGAACCTGGAGTTTGCTGTGTTTCAGCCATGGTCTGCAGGTCCCTCTCCCTCCTTCCCTCCCTCCCTCCCTCCCTCAGTTCATTGACCTGAAACTCTCACTTTTTACCTCTACTTTTACCTAAAAGTATCTTCTTCTCCCAAGCCTGCACCTCAACCCAGCAAGCGCACAAAACCCACAGACTTGTGGCTCGGTTGTTTTTCTGTCCAAGTTTTATTTCTAATTAAGCTCAAAGCTCATCACTTCAGTCTGAATCACAGCCCAGGGTGGGGCTGGGACAGCGATGGATGCAGGATCCTGCAGGTTCTCTCCTGACTGGGCTACACCAACAGCAGCTCCTGGTCACAGGATGAGTCAGTGCCACAGCCCTCTGAGGGGAGACAGGGGGGAGTGTGGTGTGAAATCAGGCAGCACCCACCAGACCCCAGGGACCCCCCAAAACAGGCCCCAGAGATCCCTGAAACAGCCCCCAGGGACCCTCTGAACCAGCTCCCAGAGATCCCTGGAAGAGCTCCTAGGGATCCCTGAAACAGCCCCTGGGAACCCCCAAAAGAGCCCTCAAGGACTCCCTGAAACAGCTCCCAAAAATCTCTGAAACAGCCCCCAGGGACCTTCTGAACCAGCTCCCAAAGATCCCTCAAACAGCTCCCAGAAATCCCTAAAATAGCCCCCCAAGGACCCCCCAAAACAGCCCCCAGGAACCTCTGAACCAGCTCCGAGACATCCCTGAAACAGCTCCCAGGAACCCCCAAAAACAGCGCCCAAGGACTCTCTGAACCAGCTCCCAGAGATCCTGAAACAACCTCCAAAAACAACCCTCAAGGACTCCCCAAAGCAGCTCCCAGAGATCCCCAAAGTAGCCCCCAGAAATCCCCCAAACATCCAGGGACCCCCCAAAACCAGCCCCCAGAGACCCCCCAGCACTGGGGTTTGCTGAGCTCCTGCTCACTCCATTCTTTGATGCTTCCAGGATTTACAGCAGGATCCCTGTCAGTTTAATTTAGGGAGGAGGGTGGGATTTTGAGAAAAACTGATGAGAGCAGATGGGACGTGGCTCCTGCACTTGCTCAGCCCCCAAAATTGGTTTGCTGTCTGTTTCCCTCTGCCCCAAACCCTCCCAGTCTCATCCCTGGGGTCTGGACTGGTCCTGGAGCGTGCCCTGGCCGGACGCACGGATGGGACAAAGAATCCCTGGAGCATCCTCCCCTCTCCCACTGTTCTGAGAACCCTGAATTCCCTCCCTGCTGTGCCGGGGCTCGGGACAGCAATCCCAGGATGCCGTGTCGCCCTCACCGGTGCTGCAGCAGATGCCGGGGGCGGCGCAGCTCCCTCCGGAGCCGCAGGGTTTGCGTCCCGACTCGCAGGGCGTGGGCAGGAAGTTTTCCTCCTGGCAGCGCAGCGCCTCCGAGGTGCCGATGTAGCAGCCCAGCTCCTCCCCGCAGCAGATGTTGGGCCCGAAGCAGTGGCCCTTGTTCCGGGGGCCGCAGGGCAGGCACTGCTCGGGGAACAGGGGGGAAAAGGTTGGGAGAAGGGAAGGATGGAGTTGGGAGTGCTCCAAGCCCTCCCAGGACTTACCTTCCTGATGTCCATGTCCAGCACAGCTCGTTTGCCCCCGATGGGGCAGTTCTGGATGTAGCAAGCAGAAGAAATAGTCAGGAGCCCCAGGAGGCAGAGAGCCAGAGCCTTGCAGGACATGGCAGCGGGACAGGGGGGATTTGTGGCTGCTCATCCCGACTGCTGGCCCTGTATTTATAGTCCTGGCTCCTGCTTAGGGATTCTGGCACCGGCGTCACCAGTGCTCCTTAAAAACCACAAGGCATTGCTTCCCACAGCACAGGGCTCGGCTAATAGCCAGAGGTCGAGGACGTGAGGTCAAGGACAAGGTGCTGGTTTTCTCCTCAGTGATGAGTCTGGCAGGGACGTGTGGAGGTTGTGGATGGAACTGGATGGACATGCGGAGTTTGTGGATGGAGCTGGATGAACTGGTGGAGTTTGTGGACGGAGCAGGATGGATGTGTGGAGGTTGTGGACGGAGCTGAAGGAACGTGTGGAGATTGTGGATGGAACTGGATGGATGTGTGGAAGTTGCGGATGGAGCTGGAGGAACGTGTGGAGGTTGTGGATGGAACTGGATGGATGTGTGGATGTTGCGGATGGAGCTGGAGGAATGTGTGGAGGTTGTGGATGGAGCTCGAGGAACACGTGGAGGTTGTGGATGGAGCTGGATGTATGTGTGGAGTTTGAGGATGGAGCTGCATGGACGTGTGGAGTTTGTAGATGGATGTGTGGAGTTTGTGAATGGAGTCTGGGCTTGGGCCCCTTCTCTGGCAGCCCCTTTGGGCTGCTGAGCTGTGGTGTGTCCCGCTGGGAACCCCTCTGGCATGGGGAGGGGAGGGATGAAGGAAGGCTGCTGGAGGTGGGGTGTGTCCATCAGGAGTGGGGTGAGAAGGGTGTGTGCTTCCCTTGGCTTCAAATCCCTTTGGGTGGGAGGAAGCAGCCCCGTATCCTCTGGGATCATCCATGGGAATGTCCGTGTTGGCCCTGGCCTTTGGGGGATGCTCTGCACTGCGTTATCCTTCTCTGGGATAACAGTGACACCCAGCCCATCCCCACCCACTTTCAACCCACAGCTCCAAAGCCACCTGAGAACACCAAACCTCCTGGGCAAAGGCCTGAAATCCCAAATTTCCCCACTGCTTCTCCTTGGAGCTGCACACAAGGATTCAGGGTGGTGTCCTGAGCCCCATCACCAGCAGACAAAGCCCCCCCTCCTCCTCCCTGAGAAGCAGAGCAGAGGATGAGGCCGAAGGCTGACGCAACCACCCAAGGTCCTGCTCCCCCCAGCCCCTTGCCTTCCTTATCCCAATTAGGAGCTTCCAGCTTGAATAAATTTCCTTGCTGAGGACAAACCTTGACGTCCACTGAGATCATTACCCTGCACTGCCTTAATTGGGAATTAGGCAGCCCAGAGCTGGACAGCCATGACCTTTTCCTGTCCCTCTGGCTTGTTTCAAAATCCACCACTTAGCGAGGCTGCCACGAGGGCAGCCAGGTCCCTGTCACCCAGCCCAGTTCAGGGCCAGTCCCTGGGGACAAGGCAGGCAGTGGCATCTATGGAAATGGCTTGGAAATGGGGCTCAGCTCTCCCAGCAGCTCAGCTCTGGCTGCAGCATGGGATGGAGGGAGGGAATTGTCATCCCAAAGCCCCTGTGGCTGCTCCAGGGGTGCTCAGACCCCTGCAGGATGTGTCTCAGGTAGAAAAATGGGGGGAAACCCCCAGTTATCAGCCCCTGGTACTTTTTGGGGACTGGATTTTTGCCTGATTTTGAGGTGACAGAGCAGTCCCAGCTCAGCTCCACATTCCCAGTGCTGCAGGAATGCTGGGGGTTCACATCCTGCATCTTGGAAAATCCGAGTGCTGGAGCTGGGCTGAAAGCCCAGTTCCCTCATCCCAGTTTGGAGTCCCTCATCCATGCTGGTGTCACCCCTTTCCCAAAGATTTTGAGGTGATTTGGGGTTTGCCCCCCTTCCCCAGGGCTGGGATCAGATGCTGGATGTGGGAAGCAGGTCCTGGATCGATCCTACAGGTCCTGGATCGATCCTACAGGTCCTGGATCAGTCCTGGAGGTCCTGGATCAGTCCTGGAGGTCCTGGATCAATCCTGCATCCCCTGGATCGATCCTGCAGGTCCTGGATTGATCCTGGAGGTCCTGGATCGATTCTGCAGGTCCTGGATCGATCCTGCAAGTCCTGGATCAATCCTACATGTCCTGGATCAATCTTGCAGGTCCTGGATTGATCCTGGATGTCCTGGATCCATCCTGCAGGTCCTGGATCAATCCTGCAGGTCCTGGATCAATCCTGCATGTCCTGGATCAATCTCGCGGGTCCTGGATTGATCCTGGATGTCCTGGATCCATCCTGCAGGTCCTGGATCAATCCTGCATCCCCTGGGGGCACAGGGAGTGTCCCTGATCCTGCTGGAGTCAGGGAGCTCCACCTCCCGGCAGGCGCCACCTCCCTCAGGGACACTATAAAGGACGAGCTGTCCCCTGTGCCCTGGCCAGTGCCAGCCTGGAGAGACCTCGGAGCCAGGAGCCTGCAGGGTAAGCGAGCCGGGAGAGGGTTGGGATACCCCAAGTCCTGGCGGTGACTGTGGGATAACGGGGACTGATCCTCCCTGAGGGTGTCCAGAGGGGATGGGGAAAGATGGGACCAGCTCTGGGGGGGGTCTTTGGAGCTGGGAGCCCAAACCTCTCTGCTCTTGAGGGATTTGGGGTGCTTTTTCATTTTCCTGACTTTTTATCATTTTTAGTAGATGCTGTGCTGATTGCTGAAGGCAGCGAGGCCCCAGATCTGCCCCAAGGACGGGCTTGGCCACGAGGTAAGGTGACAGTGCCACATCCCAGCTGTCCCCACTCCCCTGGGGCTGGGAGTGCTGCTGGGTGGGACCCCATGGCCAGATCCCAAATTCCAGCTCTGCCTGGGAGCTGAAATGAGAGAGCCCAAATCCTGCACCCAGCCCAGTCAAACCACTGCACTCTGTGGGGATCTGGGGATGGAAAATCCTCCAGCACCCCCATCCTGAGCCTCAGCCACATCCCCGGGATTTGGGGACAGAAGCCCATCCAAAATCCCCTTCCTGAGCCCCACCCAGACCCCATGGTTTGATCTGGGGACAGAAGAGTCTCCATCAGCCCCATTCTGACCCCCAGCCAGATCCCCTGGTTGGATCTGGGGACAGAAGACCCTCCAATATCCCTTTCCTGTGCCTCAGCCAGATCCCATGGTTGGATCTGAGTTCAGAAGATCCTCCAGCAGCCCCATCCTCAGCCCCCAGTCACATCCCCTGGATCTGGGGACAGAAGACCCTCCAAAATCCCCTTCCTAAACCCCAGCCAGATCTCCTGGATCTGGGGACAGAAGATGCCGCAGCACCCCCATCCTGAGCCCCAGCCAGACCCCCTGGAGCCCCCAGGAGCCGCCCCCAGTGCCCAGGACGAGGCCACCACAGTGCACGAGGGCTTTTATTGGGTCAGGTATGTACAGAGCCGAGCTGGGGGGTCTGTCAGGGTAAGGGGGGGCTCCCCACGCCCTGGCTCAGAGCAGGGGGTGCTTGCCCTGCTGCTGCTGCTGCTGCTGCTGCTGCCGGTTCGCCAAGTGCATGAGCTTGAGGAGCAGATCCCCGGCCGAGCCATCCAGCAGCGTCAGGTTCTTCTCGTCCGCCGCCTCCTGAGCGCCCTCGCCGCCCTCGTCCAGGCAGGCGCTGTCCATGGTGCAGGTCTCTGCCGCGGGAGGATAAAGGTGGAGTGGCTCGGGTTTTTTGGGATCATCGGGGAGGTGTTTATGGCTGGGGAAGGGGTTGGTGGCAGCCTGGGGGACCAGCACAGCTCGTACCCTGAAAATGATGGTTCAGCTCCTTCCCCTGCTAATGAACCCCCAGGCAAACCTAATCTCCATCATTTCATCACTCTATCTCTCCTGTTGAGCAGGGAGCAGGGATGGGGTTTCTGGCATGTCAGGGAGGCTGTGCTGGCCAGGAAATCTCATGGTGCATCAGGAAGGGGCTGAGAGCCCAATCCTTTAGAGTCAGAATGGTTTGGGTTGGAAGGGACCTCTAAGAACATCTTGTGCCATGGGCAGGGACATCTTTCACTATCCCAGGGTGCTCCAAGCCCCCTCCAACCTGGCCTGGGACACTGCCAGGGATCCAGGGGCAGCCACAGCTTCTCACCCTCACAGGGAACAATTCCTAATTCCCAATATCCCACCTAACCCTGCCCAGAGAGGGAATTGGGGTAAAGTGAGAAAAGTCACGGCTTGAGACGACAGAATGATGGAATGGTTTGGGAAGGGACCTTAAATCCCATCCAGTGCCACCCCTGCCATGGCAGGGACACCTCCCACTGTCCCAGGTACCACATCCAACCTGTCCTTGGACACTTCCAGGGATCCAGGGGCAGCCACAGCTTCTCTGGGCACCCCATGCCAGACCCTCCCCACCCTCCCAGTGAACAACTCCTTCCTTACCCCCACCCTGAACCCACCATCCCCAAATCACCTCCCAACACCTCTTCCCCTCCACCCCTCACTTCCCCCTCCCTAAACCCATCCCACCCCAGCAGCTCTGCGTTCCCTGCCGAGCCCTCCCCGTTCCCTCCCCGCCCTCCGTGTCCGTTCCCGGTTACCGGCGCTGCAGCAGATGCCGGGCGCGGCGCAGCGGCCGCCGGAGCCGCAGGGCTGCCCCTCGGGCTGGCAGGGCGAGGGCAGCGCGTCCTCCTGCGCGCAGCGCCGCGTCTCCGCCGTGCCCAGGTAACAGCCCAGCTCCGCGCCGCAGCAGATGCCGGGCCCGAAGCAGCTCCCTCTGTTGCCGGGACCGCAGGGCAGGCACTGCGGGGAGGAGCTGCCTCAGTGATCCCAACAAACCCGAACAAACCCTTCGTGCACACCCCGGGGTTAGAAACCCCCACGGGGATGCACCTCTGTGGATGGAGCTGGATGGACGTGTGGATGTTGTGGATGGAGCTGGATGGAGATGTGGAGGTTGTGGATGGAGCTGGATGGATGTGTGGAGGTTGTGGATGGAGCTGGAAGAATGTATGGAGGTTGTGGAGGGACATGAGGATGTTGTGGATGGAGCTGGATGGACGTGTGGATGTTGTGGATGGAGCTGGAAGAATGTATGGAGGTTGTGGAGGTTGTGGATGGAGCTGGATGGATGTGTGGAGGTTGTGGATGGAGATGTGGAGGTTGTGGATGGACATGTGGAGGTTGTGGATGGAGCTGGAGGAATGTATGGAGGTTGTGGAGGTTGTGGATGGAGCCGGATGGATGTGTGGAATTTGTGGATGGAGCTGGATGGATGTGTGGAGGTTGTGGCTGGATATGTGGAGGTTGTGGATGGAGATGTGGAGGTTGTGGCTGGATATGTGGAGGTTGCGGATGGAGATGTGGAGTTTGTGGATGGAATCTGGGGCTTGGGGCCCTTCTCTGGCAGCCCCTTTGGGCTGCTGAGCTGTGGTGTGTCCCGCTGGGAACCCCTCTGGCATGGAGAGGGAAGGGATGAAGGATGGAAAGAAGCTCCCCACCAGCTCCTCTTCCAGCTTCTGGAGGTGCCACACTGCCACCAGCAACGGTGACCTTGTGTCCCGGCTTTGGGGTGTCCCCATGAGCTCCCTGTGCCCTGTCTGTGCTCTGTCCTGTCCTGCCCAACAGGACAGTCTGCTGAGCCTCTTCTCCAGGTGCCAACAACACTTTGGAGCTGTCACTCCTCTGCCACTGCCCCATTGTGTGTCCCTCCACCACCTCAAAAACCCCACAGGGAGCTTCTGCACCCCCCAGAGCCTCTCTCTCTCTGGGTATGGAAAGCAGCTCCCCACCAGCTCCTCTTCCAGGTCTTGGATCTGCCACAATGCCACCAGCAATGGTCACTGCCACCAGCAATGGTGACCTTGTGCCCCTGCTTTGGGGTGTCCCCATGAGCTCCCTGTCCCCATGACCAAGGTCCCCATGCCCTCCCTGTCCCCTGTCCGTGCTCTGTCCTGTCCTGCTGCCCCCAGCCCTGCAGGATGCTCTGCTGAGCCTCATTCCAGGTGCCAACAGCACTTTGGGGCTGTCACTCCTCCACCACTGTCCCACCCCAAATCCCCTCTGCTCCCTGGAGGGTGGCACAGTGCCAGGGTGCCCAGAGGTGACCCCCAGAGCCCCCCGTCCCTCCAGGGGCTCCCTCCCTGTCCCCATCTCCCATCCCGTACCTGTCTCAGGGCTGTGTCCCCATCTCCCATCCCGTACCTGTCTCAGGGCCGTGTCCCCATCTCCCATCCCGTACCTGTCTCCCGGCTGTGTCCCCATCTCCCGTCCCGTACCTGTCTCAGGGCTGTGTCCCCATCTCCCGTCCCGTACCTGTCTCACGGCTGTGTCCCCATCTCCCGTCCCGTACCTGTCTCACGGCTGTGTCCCCATCTCCCATCCCGTACCTGTCTCACGGCTGTGTCCCCCAGCGCTCGCTTCCCGCCGCGGGGGCAGTTCTGGATGTAGCAGGCGGAGGAGAGGGCGAGGAGGCAGAGGAAGGAGAGGGGCAGCGAAGGCTCGGCCATGGTGCAGGGGAAGCTGCTCCGGCTCTCTGGCCCCGTGCTGAGAGCGCCGCTATTTATGCAGCCATCACCCCTTCCCCGGGGAGGAGGAGGAGGAAGAAGAGGGGTGGGTTGAGTTTTTTTGTTGTTTTTCCTTTTTTTTTTTTTTTCTATTTTTTTTCTTCTTTTTTTTTTTTTTTTTTTTTTCTCCCAAATCGCATCCAAGCAAATCTGTAACTGAGATGATTCAGAGCAGCAGCACTCGGGGCTGGTGAATCCCACCCTTGGCTGCTCCAGGGGCACGGGCCGGCCCTGGATGGGCTTGGGAGGGTTCAGGGAGAGGTGATCCTTCAGAAGGTCTGGTTTGGGGAGGGATGGGGGTTTGGAAGAGGCATTTTGGGGAGGGATGTGGATTTGGAGACAGATGTTCATTCAGGAGATACGATTTTGGGAAGGTTTTTGTATGGGGGTGATGCTGGTTTGGGATGGATGTGGATTTTGGGATGCAGATTTTGGGATGGATCTGGGTTTGGGGACAGATGTTTGTTCAGGAGATGTGGTTTTGGGAAAGATGCAGATTTTGGGATGCAGTCTGGGGAGGGATGTGTGTTTAGGGACAGATGTTGATTTAGGAGATGTGGCTTTGGGAAGGGTGCAGATTTTGAGATGCTGGTTTGGGGGTGATGCTGGTTTGGGAAGGATGTGGATTTTGGGATGGATCTGGGTTTGGGGACAGATGTTTGTTCAGGAAATGTGGGTTTGGGAAAGATGCAGATTTTGGGATTTACTCTGGGGAGGGATGTGGGTTTAGGGGCAGATGTTGATTTAGGAGATGTGGGTTTGGGAAAGATGCAGATTTTGGGAGGGTTTTGGTTTGAGGGTGATGCTGGCGTGGGATGGATGCAGATTTTGGGAGAGGTGCTGGTTTCAGCGGCATGTTGCTCTGGGAGCAATGCTGATTTGGGGAGGGATAAGGGTTTGGAAGGTGCTGCTTTAGAGAGGGTTGTTTATCTGGAGGATTCTGATTTGGGATTGATGCCGGCTTGGAAGGATGCTGATTTTCGGAGAGGTGCTGGTTTGGGAAGGGATGCTGCTCTGAAGGGGGGGATGGTTTGGGAAGTGGTGTTTGTTGGGAGCATGCTGGCCCGGGAGGGATGCTGCTTTGAGGGATGCTGATGTAGGGAGGGTTGCTGATTTTGGGAAGGGATGCTGCTTTAGGGATGCTGCTTTAGGGGAGGGATGCTGCTTTGGGGTGCTGGTTTAGGGAGGGATGCTCATTTTTGGCACGCTGCTTTGGGGGATGCTGGTTTGGGGATGGATGCTGGTTTGTGGGATGCTGCTTTGACTGATGCTGCTCTGGGAGGGGATACTGGACAGGAGTGATGGGGTTGGGGCTGGGAGAGAGCCCTGGGTGCACAAACACCCCAAAGCAGGGGCTGGGCTGCAGCGTTGGGGTGCAGGGCAGGACTCTGTCCCCAGAGTGATCCATTCACGTCACCCACGGCTCTCCTGCCTCTTCCTCCTTCTCTCCAGGAAACCAGAAGGGAAAGCACTGGGAGAGGGGAGAGCAAAAGCAAAGGCAGCTCTGGGGCTGGCACAGCACACTCATGTCACCCTTGGCCTGTCAGAAACATCTGTACAGGACAAACACCATCATCATCCCCCTGTCCCACCCAGCCATGAACATTCCTGCTGTTCCCAGCTCCCTTTTTCCAGCTACACCGAGGGCAACCTCAGCAATGTGGAAAATGAATGTGCAGAGAGGAATCTGGTGCCTGTGAGTATCCATCCTCTGCTTCTCCCCCCCAGAAAATGCTGAGACTGGCTCACAGTGACCAGGAGGGTTTGTTTGGGAGGGTGCTGGAGAGTGTGGGGGTGCTGCCAGCTGTGGTTTTATCTTTATCTTCACATAAGGTGGGGAATTGAGGCAGAGAACCATAAAAATCAGCCCAGGCATCACTTGGGGTGGCTGAACACATTTTCCCCCTTCCCCTCATTAGTTTCCTTCATTTTCTCCCCCTCATTAACATTCCTTTCCTGCTGGACAAACCCCCCAGCCCCAGTTAGAGGGTGCCACCCTGGGTGGGGAAGGGGCTGCTCTGCCTGAGCATCCCAAAGGGAACGGTGATCGTGGGATCACATTGATCAACATGGAAAACCTTGGTGTTTGTCCCAAAATGCTTTGAAAAGCTCCACAGGAAGCGATGCTGGACGGGGCTGAACCCCAAGGGAAACTGAGGCACACAGAGAAGCATTTAATGCATCAGTGCTGGGGCTCCCAGCCCACCCTCAGCTCCTGCCCGGTGATTTTGGAGCACGAATCAACCTGAGGAGTGACAATCCTGAGCTTTGGGGCTCTGCTGGGTGACACCAGGGCCATTTCATTTTGTCTCCCTCATTAATTAATCCCTTTTCTGGTGGACAAACACCCCAGCCCCACTTAGAGGGTGCTACCCTGGGTGGGGAAGGGGCTGCTCTGCCTGAGCATCCCAAAGGGAACGGTGATCCCACTGCAATCCTCCCTGGAAAACCTTGGTGTTTGTCCCAAATTGGTTTGAAAAGCTCCACAGGAAGCGATGCTGGAGGGGGCTGAACCCCAAGGGAAACTGAGGCACACAGGGAAGCATTTAATGCATCAGTGTTGGGGCTCGCAGCCCACCCTCAGCTCCTGCCCGGTGATTTTGGAGCACGGATTAACCCAGGGAGGTGACAGTCCCGGGCTTTGGGCTCTGCTGGGTGACACCAGGGCCATCCCCTCCCCTGGAGGGGCTGAGGGCGGCCCCAGCCCCTGACTCAGCCCTCGCTGGGACCGAGGGAGCAGCGAGTTCCCAGATTTGCCCCGTGATGCTGAATCACCCCCGTGGGGGATTTAACACCAGCATCATGAACACCATCCTCATTTCCCCATCCAAAGCCATCCCTTCACAGCAGGAACCCAAACCCTCTTACGTTGCAGGGCCGAGGAGGACGCACGAAGCCCTCGGCTGGGAAAACTTTTCTTTAAAAGAGCCCCAAATGTCAGCTCTAAATTGGGTGTTACGGGCTCGTGCTCCGTCTCTTCATTACTGTATCGTAAAATTACATTAGCCGGGAACGATCTGCATTCAAATGACTCTGTGTCTGGAATGATAACGCAGGAATATGAGATTAAAATGTAATTATGCTCTTTAAAGTCAAGGAAGGTTAATAAAATGTTTTTTCCGAGTTGCAGAGGCTCCGCAGCTGCGGAATCACTTACGGGAATCAAGGGTGGGAAAAGGGAGGGGGAAAGGGGTGGGAAACACAGAAAAGGGGTTTGGGAGGGAAATATTGGGGTCACCTGGGGTGAGTGATGGGATAAGGGATGCCAGGGGTGGGCAGAGCCGGCCCTGCTGGGCTGTGATGCTCCCAGGGTATTGCTGGGCCCCCATCCCACATCCTGCCCCCAAATGAGGGCTCAGAGTTGGACCCCAAATCCTCCAACACCAATCCCAGGGTCCCTTCTCTGTGTCCCCAGCAAGGATTTGCTCTGCCACGTCCCTGCTCTTCCCCAGAGGATGCTCCTGCTCCCCTGACAGCCCCCAGAGGCTCAGAGTGACACTGAGCAGGGTGGCAGTGCTGCCATCCCCGTCCCAGCTCCCCTCGGGAATGAGGGAAATCCCAAAGGGATTGGGAATGGGGCAGCAGCCTCAAATCTGCCCCCTTGCTCAGCCCAAATACAGCTCCAGCTCTTGTCCACACCATCAAAGGGTCTGGGGCTGCCAGAGGGGCTCAGCCATGGAAATCATGGAATCTGTGAGGTTGGAAAAGCTTTCCAAGATCATCAAATCCAACCATTCCCCCAGCAGTGCCAAGGCCACCCCCATGTCCCCAAGTGCCACATCCACGTGGCTTTTAAATCCCTCCAGGGATGGGCACTCCAAACTGCCATGGGCAGCTGTGCCAGGGCTGGAAAACCCTTTCCATGGAGAAATCTTCCCAAATATCCAACCTGAACCTCCCCTTTCCTTCATTAACAGCAGGAGCTTCCCAGAGGGGTTTTGTCTCCCTTTTGGAGGCAGGGGAAGGGAGGGAGGTGATGGAGCTTGGCTGCAGCCCACGGAGCTCCAGGGCCAAAGTTTCACCAGGATAAATGAGAGTGACAACAACTAACCAGGATAAACCTGGAGTGTTGGAACATGGGATGAATTTCACTGATTTTAGTGACAAACATTCCATGAGGATAAACCAGAGGGATGCTGGAAAATGGGGTGAATTTCACCGATTTCTTGTGACAAAATTCCATTAGGATAAACCAGAAGACGCTGGAAAATGGGATGAATTTCACTGATTTGCAGTGCCAACATTACAACCAGGAAAAACCAGAGAATACTGGAAAATGGGATGAATTTCACTGATTTGCAGTGACAAACATTCCATCAGGATAAACCAGAAGATGCTGGAAAATGGGATGTAGTGACAACATTCCATCAGGATAAAAAAGAGGAATGTTAAACTGGGGATGAATTTCACTGATTTTAGTGACAAACATTCCATGACGATAAACCACAGGGATGTTGGAAAATGGGGTGTATTTCACAGTGGCAACATTCCATGAGGATAAACCAGGGGGATGCTGGAAAATGGGATGAATTTCACTGATTTGCAGTGACAAACATTCCATCAGGATAAACCAGAAGATGCTGGAAAATGGGATGTAGTGACAACATTCCATCAGGATAAAAAAGAGGAATGTTAAAAATGGGGTGAATTTCACTGATTTAAGTGACAAATATTCCATCAGGATAAAAAAGAGGAATGTTAAATTGGGGATGAATTTCACTGATTTTAGTGACAAACATTCCATGAGGATAAACCAGAGGGATGCTGGAAAATGGGGTGAATTTCACTGATTTGTAATAGCAACACTCCGTCAGGATAAGCCAGAGGGATGCTGGAAAATGGGATGGAATGCTGGAAAATGGCATTCCATCAGGATAAACCAGAGGAATGCTGGAAAATGGGATGAATTTCATTGATTTTTGCATTTCCTGCCTGTCTGTGGCTGGAGGGGGATGCAGCAGGGAAGGAGAAGCTTCTTGAAGGCGCCCCGTGGAGAGGGCCAGGCTGGCAGGGGACAAGGGAGAGCTCCCTGCCCCTGCCTGGGGCTCTAATGCTCCTCAAATGGCTCTGTCACTGTCACCCCGGCCCCTGGCTGATCCTCCCCTCTCAGCACAGCTCAAGATGCTGCTCTGCCTCCCTGACAGCTGGAAAACAGCTCTGATGCCTCTTTAAAGGCAGCACAGGAAAGTTAAGATTGGCTGGGGCACAGCTTTGATCATTTGCCAGGGCCAAATCCACCCTGCCGGGCTGTGGATGTCACACAGGGAGGTCACTGACCAACAAGGGATGGATTTGTCCAAAAAAAAATATGATGCTTGAAGGGACAGCATTAGAGGAAATTGCTCAGGCTGCAATCAATTCCATTGCCCAGCTCCCAGGGAGAGCACAGGCCTGGGGCTGGAAATAAACCTGCTGTGGCATCCATGTGGGGGATCTGGGGAGGGGTGCTGGTTTGGGGAATGATGGTTTAGGGAGGGATGCTGCTTTGTGGGATGCTGGTTTGGGGAGGGATGCTGGTTTGTAGGGTGCTGGTTTAGGGAAGGATGATGATTTTTGGGATGCTACTTTAGGGAGGGATGCTGGTTTGTGGAATGCTGATTTGGGAAGGGATGCTGGTTTGTGGGACACTGCTTTGAGGGATGCTGATTTAGGGAGGGATGATGATTTTTGGGTTGCTGGTTTAGGGACAGATGCTGCTTTGTGGGATGATGGTTTGCGGGATCCTGATTTAGGGAAGGATGCTGCTTAGTGGGATGCTGGTTTAGGGAGGGATAATGATTTTTGGGATGCTGGTTTGGGAAGGGATGCTGGTTTGTAGGGTGCTGGTTTAGGGAGGGATGCTGATTTGGGGGATGTTGGTTTAGGGGATGCTGATTTAGGGAGGGATGCTGGTTTGTGGGGTGCTGGTTTAGGGAGGAATGCTGATTTTTGGGATGCTGGTTTGTAGCATGCTGATTTGGGGATGCTGCTTTGTAGGGTGTTGATTTAGGGAGGGATGCTGGTTTGTAGGATGCTGGTTTAGGGAGGAATGCTGCTTTAGGGGATGCTGATTTAGGGAGGGATGGTGCTTTGGGGGGTGCTGGTTTGGGGGATGCTGGTTTGGGGAGGGATGCTGGTTTGTGGGATGTTGATTTAGGGAGGAATGCTCATTTTTGGCACGCTGCTTTGTGGGATGCTGGTTTGTGGAATGCTGGTTTGTGGGATGCTGGTTTGTGGATGCTGCTCTGGGAGGGGACATGGAGGGCAGTGATGGGGTTGGGGCTGGGAGAGAGCCCTGGGTGCACAAACACCCCAAACCAGGGGCTGCGCTGCAGCGTTGGGGTGCAGGGCAGGACTCTGTCCCCAGAGTGCTCCATTCACGTCACCCATGGCTCTCCTGCCTCTTCCTCCTTTTCTCCAGGAAACCAGAAGGGAAAGCACTGGGAGAGGGGAGAGCAAAAGCAAAGGCAGCTCTGGGGCTGGCACAGCACACTCATGTCACCCTTGGGCTGTCAGAAACAGGAGGGCTGTGGGTCCTGGCTCTGTCACCCCCACCCTGGGGTGCAGAGAGGGTCCCTGCTGCCCACAGGGGTCTCAGTGCCCTGGGATCAGGGGGATTCACACCCAACTGGGGCAGGGGATCCTTCCCTGAGCTCCAAAATGTGGGAAATTCATCCCTGGATCCCCTGCAAGGGGGAACACAGAGGGTGAAATGTGCTGGCAAGGGTCCCAGAGGGCTGAGGAGGAGGAATTGGGGGATGAAGGCTCTGAGAACCTGCAGTGGGGTGGAGATGAGCCCTGCTCTGGTGTCCCAACACCAGCCCATTCCTTCCAACCCCTGCTCGGTGTGGCTCCTGCCCCTCCCTGCAGGACAAAGGGAACCTGGAGGAAATTTGGGGTGGAGGAAATTTGGAATGGAGGAAATTTGGGGTGGAGGAAATCTGGGATGAAGGAAATTTGGGATGGAGGAAATTTGGAAAGGAGGAAATTTGGAATGGAAGAAATTTGGGATGGAGGAAATCTGAGATGGAGGAAATCTGGGATGGAGGAAATTTGGGATGAAGGAAATTTGGGATGGAGGAAATTTGGAATGGAGGAAATTTTGGATGGAGGAAATCTGGGATGAAGGAAATTTGAGATGGAGGAAATTTGGGATGAAGGAAATTTGGGATGGAGGAAATTTGGAATGGAGGAAATCTGGGATAGAGGAAATTTGAGATGGAGGAAATTTGAGATGGAGGAAATTTGCGATGAAGGAAATTTGGAATGGAAGAAATTTGAGATGGAGGAAATCTGGGATGGAGGAAATCTGGGATGGAGGAAATCTGGGATGGAGGAAATCTGGGATGAAGGAAATTTGAGATGGAGGAAATTTGGGATGGAGGAAATCCGGGATGGAGGAAATTTGGGATGGAGGAAATCTGGGATAGAGGAAATTTGGAATGGAGGAAATCTGGGATGGAGGAAATCTCGGATGGAGGAAATTTGGGATAGAGGAAATGTGGGATGGAGGAAATTTGGGATGGAGGAAATTTGGGATGGAGGAAATCTGGGATGGAGGAAATGTGGGATGGAGGAAATTTGGGAGGAAGGAAATTTGGGATGGAGGAAATCTGGGATGGAGGAAATTTTGGATGCCTCCACCCGGATCCCTGCCCACCTCAGGACACCACAAGGAACTTTTGGGCACTGCAGAAACTTGTCAGAACCGGTGGCTTTGGAAGCATCCAGGCTTTGCTGGCTCTGGGGATCCTCCCCCTTGCCTGGGGGAGGTGTGAGAGCTGAATCACCCCGGGATTGCTCACTGCAAACACGACACCAGCACTGCCATGGAGCGCAGTTACTGCCTCTGAATCGTGGGGTTTTTAGGAATTTTGTGCCTATTTCCTAAGTGTTTATTATTTTAAGAAATGTGATTTTCTATTTTTGCAGGGCTGTGAAGTCCTGCTGATGCAGACAGGGTCAGGATCAGCACAAAGTTGGGCTCCAGGGCATGAGCAGCTCCTTGCCAACACCACAACTCTGCTCAGGTGCCTCTTGAGAGCAAAGAAAGGTGTGAGCAAGGCGAGCTGAGCCAGCTGGAGGCTGTTATGGCCCAGCACATCAATGAAGTGGCACCAGCAGGGGGTTGTGGAGGTGACAAACTTTGATGTCACCTTACCCCAGCATAGCCAGAACAGAACATATCCAAGTTGTTTTTTTGTCTGGCTCTTTCTCTCTGAAGCCCCCATGGGTTCAGATGTCTGAGTCTCATCCCTGTGATGAAGCTGCTGTCACAACCCCTCTGACACCCCCTGCCTGCAGCTCCTCAGGGCTGGTTTGGCTTTTCCCAGCCCATTTCCTCCTCTGCCAACAGATTCACTCCATGACACCATTAAGCCTCAGGATGAAACCAATTAGCAGCCAGAGAGAGAGAGAGACAGAACCTGACTTTAAACATTTTATTAAGGCTTAAATGTCTATCAGCCAGCCAGGAGCTGGGCTGCTCACACACATAAACCGAGAGGGTGGGATGGGATGGCTTTTCTACAAGAGTCTGATGAGCAGGGGGGGATCACTGCCAGCTCCTCCCACCCCAGCCACGGCCCATTCCAGCATGGGAGAGCCAGGTGGGCGAGGGGAGGAGGTCAGAGGAGGGAATTTGTGTGTGCTGTCACTCACAAGGGCTTTTACCTGCTCCACAACCGGGCTGGCTGCTGGTCAAACGTGGCGCGAACTCGCGGTGTGATGTGAGGGGGGGAAGCTGAGCTGGTCCAAAAGGCACCTGTGCTAAACCTCTGAGCCCCGGGGCAGTGCTGCAGACCAGTCCTGCACAAATACAGATTCCTTGATAAAGAAGCTATGGCTTTTGTCATCCTCGGGCTCCCCAGACCCCCACTGGAGCGAGTCCTGTGTGCTCTCTCTGCTCTCTGCGGCTCCCTGCGGACGCGGGGCACAGCAGCGGCTCCTCCCCGTCCTGCTGGGCTCAGAAATGCACCCTCCTGACGTCCTGAGAGGCCGCTGCCCGCCTGCAGCTCCCGCAGACGATGGGGGAGGCCGGGGCCCGCGGCTCGGCCAGGCACGGCCGGCACAGCAGGTGCCCGCAGGGGAGCTGGTACACGGGCTCCGCCTTGAAGTAACACGAGAAGGATTTGCCGCAGGAGGAACATCCCGGGCTCTGGCTGCTCCTGCCGTGCTCTGCAAGGCCACAAACACAGAATCAGGATTAGAAGAGGTTGGAAAAGAATCAGAATCAGAATCAGAGCAGGTTGGAAAATCACAGAACCAAAGTCAGAATCAGAATCAAAGGAGGTTAGAAAATCACAGAATCAGAATCAAAGCAGGCTGGAAAATCACAGAATCAGAATCAGAATCAGAGCAGGTTGGAAAATCACAGAAACACAGATTCAGAATCTCAGCAGGTTGGAAAAATCAGAATCAGAGCAGGTTGGAAAATCACAGAATCAGAGTCCAGCAGGTTGGAAAATCATAGAATGAGAATCAGATCAGGTTGGAACATCACAGAATCAGAGTCAGAATCAGAATCAGAGGAGGTTAGAAAATCACAGAATCAGAATAAAAGCAGGCTGGAAAATCACAGAATCAGAATCAGATTCAGAGCAGGCTGGAAAAATCACAGAATCAGAACAGGTTGGAAAATCTCAGAATCAAAATCTCAGCAGGTTGGAAAATCACAGAATCAGAGCAAGTTGGAAAATCAGAGAATCAGAGCAGACTGGAAAATCATAGAATCAGACTTAGAATCAGAATCAGAGCAGGTTGGAAAAACACAGAATCAGAATGACAGCAGGCTGGAAAATCACAGAATCAGAATCAGGGCAGGTTGGAAAATCACAGAATCAGAATCATTTGGAAAATCTCAGAATCAGAATCAGAGCAGGTTGGAAAATAAAAGAATCACAGAATCAGAATCAGAATCATTTGGAAAATCTCAGAATCAGAATCTCAGCAGGTTGGAAAATCATAGAATGAGAATCAGTGCAGGTTCTAAAAATCACAGAATCAGAATCAGAATCAGAGGAGGTTAGAAAATCACAGAATCAGAATCAGATTGGAAAATCACAGAAACAGAATCAGAGTAGGTTGGAAAATCACAAAATCAGAATTAGAATAGGTTGGAAAATCAAAGAATTAGAATCAGAATCACAGCAGGTTGGAAAATCACAGAATCAGAATTAGAATCAAAATCAGAATCAGAGCAGGCTGGAAAATATGAGAATCATAATCAGAATCAGAGCAGGCTGGAAAATCACAGAATCAGAATAGGTTGGAAAAACACAGAATCGGAATCAGAGCAGGTTGGAAAATCACAGAATTAGAATCAGAATCAGAGCAGGTTGGAAAGTCAATGAATCAGAATCAGAATAGTTTGGAAAATCACAGAATCCAAATCAGAATCAGACTGGAAAATCACAGAAACAGAATCAGAGTAGGCTGGAAAATCACAGAATCAGAATTAGAATGGGTTGGAAAATCACAGAATTAGAATCAGAATCACAGCAGGTTGGAAAATCACAGAATCAGAATCAAAATCAGAATCAGAATCAGAGCAGGCTGGAACATCACAGAATCAGAATCAGAGCAGGTTGGAAAATCACAGAATTAGAATTAGAATAGGTTGGAACATCACAGAATCAGAATCAGAATCAGAGCAAGTTGGAAAAAACTTCAGACATTACTGAGTGAACCAACAGCACCATGTCCAGGCTTTCCTGGTGGTTCCAGCACCTCCTGGGCAGCCCTTTCCAAAGTCTGACCCTGAACCTGCCCTGGCCCAGCTGGAACAGAGGGACAGGAGTGGCTGCGGCAGGGAGGGTGAGAGGCCCAGGCTGTGCCCCAGCCCGGCAGGCTCAGGGCACAGCTGTGACTCAGGACTGCGCCACTCTGCTGCCATCGCCACCAGGAAAGGGAAAGGTCCAGCTCGCAGGGCAGGGTGTGCTCAGAAAGGGAAGGGTCACACCAGCACTGGCACCATCAGGCTTTTAATTGAGGACAGATGACTGTAAAAAAGGGCTTTTCACTTTTACTGAGATTAAATCACCCTCCCTGCAGCTCCTGCACAGCCATTCCCAGGGGGAACAGCTGAGGGGTCACTTTGCATTCCTGTCACACAGCACCCAGCTCAGCCCTCAAACAGCAGCAGAAAGCTGAATGTCACTGTGAAACAGCACAAGCTGCTTGGGGAGGGGCAGAGAGGGAAAAACAGGCACAGGGAGATGGATGGACAGACAGACAGACAGAGCCCTTCCCAGGGTCCCTCTGAAGCCCCTCCTCAGCCATGGGCAGCAGAGCCTCACCCAGGGGAAGAGAAGCCAGGACAGCTGAAGGTCCAGAGCTCCCCTGCACCCCAAAGGAATAATTCTGGGAAAGCAGGCACAGCTGGATGGGTGGCTGGGCAGCAGCTGGGTGGGTGAGGCAGCCTGGATGGTGGCATTCAGTCCTGGTGGCATTCTGGGCACACACACACAGCTGGCTGGCCTGGGATGCTGCTGCTGCTGCAGTGACCTGCTCCTGCTAAGGGTGGATGTCACACGGTGCTTAAAACAGTCATGGAATGGTTTGGGTTGGAAGGGATCATAAAACCCATCCCATTCCATGGGCAGGGACAGCTCCCACCATACCAGGGTGCTCCAAGCCCTGTCCAGCCTGGCCTTGGGCACTGCCAGAGATGCAGGAGCAGCCACAGCTGCTCTGGGCACCCTGTGCCAGGGCCTGCCCACCCTCACAGAGAACAATTCCTTCCCAATATCCCATCTCACCCTGCTCCTTTAGTTCACAAACTTTCCCCCTTGCCCACTCTGTACAAAAAGTGACTCTCCCTCCCTCTGAAGCCCTGCAAGCCTGCAGCATTTGCTGGATTTACAGCTCTCCTGCAGCATCCCCACACCAGACTCATTCTCCACCCACGTGGCAGCTCCCCAGCCTGCTCCACACAGCTCACAGGCACCACTGAACCTCTCAGCCCAAAACCAGAGCTCTGAGAAAGTCTGAACTGAGCACTGTGTCCACCCCAGATCATCATGGGACAGCCAAGAACACAGGAACATCACAGCACTGCTGCCACAGCCTGCTCTGACCCTGGGCATGGACAACATCCCCCCCCTTTGGGGTCAGCAAGGCCTGGGCTGCCTCAGGGGGAATAAAACAGCAAAACTGCTGAGACACAGGCAAGGATTGGGAAGCAAAGGTTGCTGGGAGACAATGCAATATTTTTATATGGAATATATCATAGTCTGGGGTGTGAACAACACTCCCTGTTATCCCAGCCCCAGCTCCCAAAGGTGCTCCAGAGGTGCCTGCTGCTCACCAAGGGCTGTGCCCAGGCTCCAGGACGTGCTGCAGCCCCCCTCTCCTGGAGCCTGCTGCTGGCTCTTCATCAGCTTGGCCGTGAAGGAGGGCATGGAGCTGAGGGCAGAGGTCAGGGCAGAGTCCAGGCTCTCTGACAGCTTCTGCTCGTGGGACACCAGCTCTGCAAGGAAACAGAGATCAGGTGTGCAAAGGGGAATGGAGAAACCAGGAGTGCAAAGGGAACACAGAGAAACCAGGTCTGCAAAGGGGAACAGAGAAACCAGGTGTGCAAAGGGAAATGGAGAAACCAGGTGTGCAAAGGGAAATGGAGAAACCAGGAGTGAAAAGGAACACAGAGAAACCAGGTGTGCAAAGGGAAACACAAACACCAGGTGTGCAAAGGGACACAGAGAAACCAGGAGTGCAAAGGAAGATGGAGAGAAACCAGGTGTGCAAAGGGAAACACAAGGACCAGGTGTGCAAAGGGAACACAGAGAAACCAGGTGTGCAAAGGGAAATGGAGAAACCAGGAGTGAAAAGGGAAATGGAGAAACCAGGTTTGCAAAGGGAAAGAGAAAAAATCTGCAATGGGAAACAGAGAAACCAGGTGTGCAAAGGGAACACAGAGAGCAAATCTGCAAAGGGAACACAGAGAAACCAGGTGTGCAAAGGGAGCAGAGAAACGAGGTGTGCAAAGGGAAATGGAGAAACCAGGAGTGAAAAGGAACACAGAGAAACCAGGCGTGCAAAGGGAAACACAAGGACCAGGAGTGCAAAGGGAAACAGAGAAACCAGGTGTGCAAAGGGAAACACAGAAACCAGGTGTGCAAAGGGAAATAAAGAAACCAGGTGTGCAAAGGGAAACACAAGGACCAGGTGTGCAAAGGGACACAGAAACCAGGTGTGCAAAGGGAAATGGAGAAACCAGGAGTGCAAGGGAACACAGAGAAACCAGGTTTGCAAAGGGAAAGAGAAAAAATCTGCAATGGGAAACAGAGAAAACAGGTGTGCAAAGGGAAACAGGGACCAGGTGTGCAAGGGGAAATAGAGACAAAATCCGCAAAGGAAAACACAGACAAAATCTGCAAAAGGAAACAGAGAGCAGGTCTGCAAAGGAAAACAGAGAAACCAGGTCTGGAAAGGGAACACAACCACCAGCTCTGCAAAGGGAAATAGAGATCAGGTGTGCAAAGGGAATGGAGAAACCAGGAGTGCAAAAGGAATACAGAGAAACCAGGTGTGCAAAGGGAACAGAGAGACCAGGTGTGCAAAGGGAAACACAAGGACCAGGTGTGCAAAGGGAAACAGAAGGTCTGCAAAGGGAAATGGAGACCAAATCTGCAAGGGGAAATGGAGACCAGATCTACAAAAGGAACACAGAGAAATCAGGTCTGCAAAGGGAAACATGGACCAGGTCTGCAAGAAAAAGATGGAGAAGCAGATGCTGGGAAAAAGAATGTGTGATGCAAACACTGCCCTGGCTCTGAAGCTTGGAGGATTTTAGGAGCCCTGCCACTTGTTTTGTTGAGAGGTGTCTTCTCCCCACCAAGGGGCTGGGATTTGGGGGGCAGTGCCTCATCTCCTCTGGGTCCTGGAGGCTGAACGCCCTATGGATCACCACCATCCATGTGGTGTCCCAGAGCCAACTTATACAGGACCAGAATCATTTAGGTTGGAAAAGTCTTCCAAGATCATGGAGTCCACCACTAAATCATGTCCCCAAGTGCCACATCCATGGCTTTTAGATACCTTCAGGATGGGCAGCCTGTGCTCAGGGCTGGAGAACCCTTTCCATGAAGGGATTTTCCCTAAAACCACCCTAAACCTCTCCTGGCACACCCTGAGGCCATTTCCTCCCGTTCCCTGGGAACAGAGCCTGAACCCCACCTGGCTGCACCCTCCTCCCATGGAGCTCTAGAAGTCTGAAGGACTGAAAAAGGGCCAAACTCCAAATACCCCAGGAAGATGTTTTTCCCTGAAATCCCTCAGCTGGCTCCTGAGGATCCCACCCCAGAGCTCCCAGCCTTGCTCCATGCAGCTCACAGAGAACATTTAAACCATTAATAAATCTGTGGGACTTGTTTTTCCCTCTCTGTCCCAGTTGTGAGCCACAGGGCCAGGACTGGACCCTCCCTGCAGGGCTGCCCTGTGCAGCACCGACGGCGTTAATTAAGATGAAGCATTAAGAGAACGTTGTCTGCATCATTAATTCTGTTAAATGCGGCTCCCAGAGGAAGAGCTCACAATTGGTGCTGCACATTTCCTCCACCAATCAAGGCTGATGATCCAGAGAAGCATGAGCTCCATGGGCTGAGCACTCTGCTTCTGTTTATGTATGGACACGGCTGCCCCGGGAGCTCCAGGACCCACAGGGCAGCTCCTGCTTCCGTGGGGCTGGGGCACATCCTGGTGGGAGCTGCCACAGCCAAAACAACCAGAGATTCCTCCTAAAGCAGGGAATGAGCTCTAGGCTGAGGGATCCGAGCAGAAAGGTGCAGTCTGACTTCTCCCTACTCTTCCTGGTACCAGCCAACATCAATTATTTTCAAGTGAAGAATTGATTTAAAATCAAACGGCCACCTAAGCTTTGGCCTCAAAATGGTTTTGGGTAGATTTGGAGAAAGGTGAAGGCAGTGACAGGTGCCAGCAGCTCTGGGTCACCTTTTGACATGTCACAGACCACACTGGGTTAGAGCAGAGCAGGAGACTGAGCTTACCTGCCCAGAGAGCCAACCGTGCAATGCCCACACCTGGATTTACACCCTGTGTCCCCAGGTGCCACATCCTCATGGCTTTTAAATCCCTCCAGGGGTGGGAACTCCACCCCTGCCCTGGGCACCTGTGCCAGGGCTGGACAACCCTTTCTGTGAAGGAATTGTTCCCAATATCCAACCAAACCCTCCCCTGGTGCAACCCCTGTTCCCTCCTGTCCCTGATCCCTGGAAGCAGAGCCTGACCCCCACCTGGCCCCAGGGAGTTTTTGACAACAACAAGGTCCCACCTGAGCCTCCCTGCCTCCAGATCTGCAGGACATTTTGCATTCCCAGCACCATTGAGGAAAGGATGGATGAAGGGAAAGCAGCATCCCTTCCCCTGCAGCCACAAGTCACATTTCTTGTCTGTTTTAGCCTCTAGCAGGTTTTCTGCTTTAACCACCCACAAATTCTGTGCAAGTCTCTCCCAGGCTGAGCTGTCCCTCCATTCCCTTGCTGTGGTTTGTTCTGGGTCCCATCCCTGTTCTTCCCATCCCTAATGATAAGCCAGGATTCCCTGTGCCATCACCACTGCACCACCAGACATTTCTTTTCCTGTTTTTGCAGGACCCAATAAATCCCCCTGGATAAAGAAACTTCAAACCATGATGGTGAGGAAAATATGGTCTCCACATGGAAGGAAGAGAAAGGGAATCCAAACTAAAAGGGGAACAGGGTGACCTGAGCAAACAAGGGCTGTGAAACACTGAACAAGAACATGGGAGGTGGATGAAATGACCCAGCTCCATCAGCCAAACCCAGCCTGGAAGTTTTCTAGAGAACTAGAACTTTCTAGATGGGAATTTGGCACTGGATTTGTCCAGGTTTGAAACCCCAGCCTGGGGCTGTCCCAACACCCAGGGAACAGAGGTGACCTGGGGAGCCATGATACCTGTGGAACAGTCCATCTGGATCAAGTGGGAATCACTGTCAGTTTTCATTTTTTTAGCACTGTTCTCTGAGGTAGAAGTGACAAGTAAGTTTGTAGCAGAAAAATAGGGTGGCTGCAGGGAGCCCTGATCCATGCAGTCCATTTTCCTTTTCAGAGAAGACATGGTGATGGAGGAGGGCACCAGGCTCTCCGAGGAGTGAGCCCTGCCCAGCAGGTTGGTGCCAGGGATGCTGTGCTGCAGCAGGAAGTGGTCTATCCTGGCCTTGAGGGTGGGGTGAGGTAGGGGCTGGGAGTGCTGGCTGAAGGCCACGCCCGTGAAGGGATCGCTGGGGACGCGGCCCCAGGACGCCTCGCTGCGGTTGCACTTCTCCAGGGTGCTCTGGTCAATCACCTTCCCAGAGGGCAGGAGCATGGGTAAAGTCATGATCTCCAGGGTGATGGGGTCCAGGAATTCTTCAGGGATATCTTGGACAACGTCCACCAGCTTGTGCAGGGTCTGCTGCTCGTTGGCACTGAAGGGGACGCAGTCGCTCTCCATCGGCGTCCAGAGCTCCGGCTTGAGGCTGCCCACGTCCTGGGCCAGGAACTGGGAGGCCACCTGGAAGATACCCTCGATGACCTCCTGTGGGCAGGACTTGGCAGGCTGTCCCCACACCTCCAGCCTCTTGATGCTGGGCAGGCCGCCCCCGGCCACGTGGGTGATGCAGATTTTGAGGTGGGACACATTGCTGAGCGAGGCCGGCCCTTTGTTCCAGAGATCCTGGGACACCGAGCCGGGGTAGGAGAAGACATTTTCCATCTGATGGAAGGGAGGCCTTGGCTTGAAGCCTCTGTGGCCAAAAGTCACTTTGCTCTGATTTTTTAAGACAGCTTTGCCCACCAGGGTGAAGGTGTCCTTGTCCGACACAGGCTGCCCGGCCAGACCTGAGCACTGCCCCTCAGGGCTCTGCCAAGAGGTTTTGTTGCATGAGGTAGAGGTGTAAATTTCCAGGCCAGAGAAGGTCTGGTAGCCCCCAGAGGAGATGTCAATGTTGATCCTGCAGATCTCCACGTTGAAGGGGAAGGAGATGGTGACGTGCACCGGGGGTTTGATGAAGTACTCGCTGCGGAAGCCGCGGTTCCTCCTGGCCAGGTCCTCGGAGATCAGGTTCTCCACCTCGTAGCCATCGGCAGAGATCTGTGTGCCAGACCAAAACTGGGGTCAGGGTGGAGCAAGGAAACACAAGGAAGGCAATTTCACTTCCAGAGATTCTCAGGATGACATCAACCAGGAGCCAAGGCTGAGGTTTCTGTGCAGCTCAGACCCTGCTGTAAGGCAGAGCAGATCCACCACTCCTTCCACTCCCCCCCTCCTCCATCCCCTCTGTGTCCATGGGCAGACCTGACTTCACTGCTGGAAGAGTGGAAAATTAGGGATAATTTGTGGTTTTGGCTGGGTCAGTGAAATAAATCAAGGAGGAGAGGGTGGCTGGGAGCAGAGGATGAGCGTGTCTCCTTTTCCAGTCTCCCTTTTCAGGTGGGAGTCTCCTGATTTCCTTTGTGCCTACTTATCCATGTGGAAATGCACTTGGAATCACAGTTACAGGGTCCCAGAGGAACTCTGGATGTTAATCAGCCTCTGGGAGCCACCCCAGCCATCCCTGAGGGAGATCCATCAATCCAGGCTGGGTCTGGTTTGGAACATCCCATCCCACCCTTGCTCTGATCCTGGGCAGCCTGGTTCAATCCATTCCCTCTCCTGGATGCCCCAGGCCCTGAGAAATCTGCTGCATTTGCTAAATGGACGAATAAAAATGAGGAAAATCTATTTATTCTACCTGTTTAACATGGTCTTGATCATGACAATCACACCAAACCTCTGGGACGTGGCTGGGTCTCTCCACAGCAAATTCCAGCAGCACAGTATTTACACAGCTCAGGCTGTCCTGGATTTTGGTGGGCAAACTTACAACTAAAAACCAGATTTGAATGAAAGCTGAGTTTTTTAAGGAGATTCTGATGTGCTGAGTGAAACCAGAACTACTTGGAAAGTAACTTCACCGAGTTATCATTTCACAATGTAACGTTAATTGATAATTTAACATTATCAAGAGCTGTGAGTTCCAATGGGCAGAGGGAAAGCTGGAATATTGCAGGGAAGAGGGATCTCAAGTCAAAGAACTTACACCTGGAAGCACAGCAAGATGTCTGGTTAGGAGATCCTGCAAAATTGGGGCTTTTCCCTCCAGTATTTAGTGTGTGCCACATCAGAGCAGTGATGCTGATTATCCCAGAGGAGCAGTGAACCAGCTCCCCCCCAGGATAATTCCATTTAATCCCTGCATCCCTCCCACTCCCCCAAACCCCCTCCTCACTGTTTTACCTTGTTGCAGTGAATTCTTGGCTTGAACTGTGGGAGACAGACGTTTATTACCATCTTGGCAGCTGGACAGAGGTCACTTGCTGAGCATCAGAGTCAGCTTGGAAAAAAAGAAATTAAAAATAAAGGAAGTGAATATCCATGAGCAGTGAAAGGATCTTGTGTTTTGGGTGAGTTACAGGCTTGGGACTTCCTAAAATGCAGCTCAGATCTGAGTCCAGGAGGTGAAGCCAATATAAACCCAAATGAATGTGGTGGAGAGATGAGATTGAGGGGAAAAAAATCACATTAATATTAATTAGTGAACCTGGGGAGAAAAAGCAAAAGGCTATTTTAACTAAAACCACCTATGAACAGACCAGCAATTAGACCTGAAGGTTTATTAAAGATGCAGGAGTTCTGTAGGTGTAGAAAACCAGCAGAGCACAGGAGGCTGTCACAGTGAGTCAAGATTAATCACAAATATTAATAATTGGTGTTAAATAACTCCAAGGGAGCAGAGGGCATGGAATAGCTCTGAGGGAGATGTCAACACCAAATCCTGCTGCCAGCATTCATTAAAAAAACTGAACACACCTCCTTTCCCATTGAAAAAAAAAGTGACTGGAATTGGCTGTCTCAGATCCCTTTTAAGAATGAAATTATCTGGGAGGTGAGAGCTTTAACCTCATGTTAACCCCAGCTTTAAAATGTCACTGCCCTGGGCAACCTTGCAAATCAGGGACTCGCTGCCTCCTTCAAGAACAAGCAGCTCTTTAATGATTTCCCACTGATCTCTTGGTTCAGCCCAAATCAAATTGGCCTTCTGGGGGCAGAGTTAATGAGCTCCCTGTGCTGCATCTGCAAGGAGAAAGGTGGAATTCAAAGCACAAATCCAAAAAAAATACCCAACCCAACATGGAATTGACACCTGCAGGGAGCAGGGCTTGGTTACAGTGCCTTGAAAATGAAGCAGGTGGGAACTTTACATAAGGAATAGGCACTTCTATCCCAAAATTTGGTCTGGCAGCCATCAGGAGCAATTCCAGCTCCTCAAGGAGCAGGACAAGCACACACCAACTCTCCTCCAACATCACCTTCCTGGTTTTCTGAGAGGTTTCCAGAACTGGGCTGCCAGTGGGGAATTGCTTAACCTGGTCTGACTTTGGCACTCACATCTTGTAGGAGACTGACAATTCAACTACAGGCTGTGCCTCAAAACTGCTCTTTTGGCCTCATTTTGAGCCAAAACTGGAAAATTCACTTGGCCCTCAGCAGTGGTGTTATGAAAAGTGGCAAACGAACTCTGCTTGCTCCCTTCCTTGGGAAAACTCAAGATTCTCCCCCTGTTCTGTCTCTCCTCTCTTTCCTGGGCTGAAACTGCAACATGAGGAGCTCTGTATGGTATTTTATAGGATTCTTCTTGTTTGTTACCTTGAGAGATTTAGGTTAATTTTTCCAGTCTCAATACCTCAGTAAGAAAATTATTTATTTGCTTCATATTTTCTTCTATGTTTTCACTGCACTCCCTTCTGCTGAAAGACTTTGCTACAAATCTCATGGCTAAAGTTGAGTCACTGAGTTGCTTTTACCCATGGCTGGGTTTTTTTTCCTCTCTCTCTCTTCAGTGTGTGCCTTCCCTAAGGTGAACAAAGATCTTTGGACTGAGGCAGTGAAACACAGACCTGAAAAAAATCCTCAGTGGTTTTGGACAAGGAATTTTAAACCAGACTGTCTGGGGTTTGTCACCACAACTCTTCCTGGTGTCCTGTGTGGGACTATGGAGCTGCTGCATTGTGGACATCAAATAAAGTCCTTGGAGCATGCAATGAATGTCCTGAGGTCAGAGCACCCCAAGCCTCAGTCCCACTCAGTATCCACATTCCATCCTAAAGGAGAAACCCAGCCCCAGCCCCATGGGGATGGAAACACGAGGAAACAGCTCTGTGTGTGCTCCTGGCACCCAGCTCAGCCTCATGACTAAATATCCCAGCCCCAAATCCAACCACTCTCATTTAGGGTGGTGAAAGAAGCAACCACAGAGCAAAAGGAATCATCAGGAGCTTTTATTTGTGGTGGAAGCATTTGAGGATCCAGGTACAAAAGGACAGCACGGGAAGTACAGAGCAGAAATGGCCACACAGAACACAACTGAGCCACCACTCAGAGACCATTTTATCCAGTACCCAGGAATGATGCACTGGGAGGCTCTTTTCCCCACTAGGCAGCCCTGGTGAGCAGCGCTGGGCTGAAGAATTTGTAGTGGAGGTAGCTGAGCATGGGAGAGTATGGGAAGTACAGATATCACCAGAGCAGAAATGGCCTCACAGAGCAACTGAGACCATTTTATCCAGTACCCCAGTACCCAGGAATGATGCACTGGGAGGCTCTTTTCCCCCACTAGGCAGCCCTGGTGAGCAGTGCTGGGCTGAAGACTTTGTAGTGGAGGTAGCTGAGCTTCTCGGAGCGCGTGCGCCGGAGCAGAGGGAACCACTCCCAGAAGGGAAGCTCCACCACGGCGTAGCCCAGCAGCCGCAGCTGCCGCCGCTTCAGGCAGTGCAGCCCCAGCAGCCGCCTGGAGCCGTAGCAGAAGTGGTTCCTGTTGGACACCTGCAGTGCCAGCCTCACCTCCCCAGGCTGCCAGAGCCCTGCTTTAGGCTCAGCCTGGGATGGAGCACCTGCAGGAAGAGCTCCACCCATATACGTGGTGTCCCCTCTCTCCTGGCTGGGAATCCTGGATTCATTCTCCACCTCTGTGGGACTCTGGTTATGAGCTCTCCCCTGTATGAGCTGAGACATTAAATCATCTGTCAGATTAACTCCCATGTCTCTCAGCTTCTTGGTTGCCACAGGAGCCTTGAAGTTGAAAGGGATGGGACGTCCATCCGTGGACAAGCGCACCTCCAGGTCGCTGGACCTGGTGTGGGGCAGGATCATGTGGTTCTTCACATACTCAGGGCCTCCCAACATGCTCTCCAGGAGGGATGTGGCTTCCACAATTTCAGGCCTGACGTAGATTTCCCTCTCTGCAAAGCTTGAGACCATCTCAGAGAACTCCTGACAAAGCTGAGGTGTGAGGTGGCTGCCTTGGTAGGTGGGGCACTCGATTTCAACGCTCTTACCAAGGGTGAACAGGTCCTTGTTGAGCTCATATTTGCTACCTCTGGTTTTCTGGACAAACTCCTCCCTCAAAGCAAAGTCTATCAGCTCCTCTGGGAAGCGTTTGACAAAAGCCAGGCCAAGCAGAGCAGTAAGGAGATGCTCTGGAAACTTGCTAAACTCATGGAGTTTTGCATGCAATTGCTTTATCAGGCTGGAGTAAAACTCCTCCTCGTTGGGAGGTTCATAGTCCAGGCACCCAAACGACCACAGGAATTTGGCAGCGTCCTTGCTCCGGCAGTAGGACACCTTGGAAGGCAACGAGGTGGCAACAGCAGCCAAAACATCCTCATCAAAGAAGTGCAGGGATGAGTAGGTGAGAGTGATGTGCATGATGCCCTGGATGTTTGTGGCAGGGATCCGAGCAGGAATCACCCTGCCCAGCTCCCTCATCAGGGGCAGGTGGTCCATGCGCGTGTAGCGCAGCATCTTGAGCACGTTCACCAAGGCGTAGGTGCTCATGTCCTCCATCTGCAGGGCCACCCTGTCTGCAATCCTCCTCATGACGTGCTCAGAAATCCCACTGAGGGATTTGAAGAGCCCCAAGCAGATGGCACCCAGCTCCTCCAAGGTGAAGGCGTCCAAGTGCTTCAGGATGGTGCTCTCCACCTTCTGCGCCAAGTCCGCGGGCGACCTCCGGCCTTCGCCGACGATGTAGAGGAGCTGCACAAACTGGGGCAGGGTGAGGTCCTTCCAGTGCAGGTTGGCATAGCTGAACAGGATGCCCAGGTAGGAGGGCACGCTGCGGTCCAGGCAGCGCCAGCAATCCGCCACCAGCAGCAGCTGCTCCAGGCCCATGTCCCACGCCCGGCGGCAGAACTCGGCCTCGCACGCGTTGAGCAGGGGGTGGGAGGCTGGCACGGCCAAGGGGACGCAAGCCTTTAAAATGTGGATGAGATCTGGGGTGCTGAACAGCCTGATGGCCGTGACAGCTCGGTGACACAGGGCACTGAACCTGGCATCCGACCCCAGCGCCGCGCGGCGCTCCGCCGGCAAACGGCTCAGCTGGAGGAAATAATCCCTGAGAAGCCCAGGGCTGTCCTCACAGCCCGCCACACTCTGTAAAATCCTGTCCCCTTCCTCTGCAGGGAGGGGCTGTGCTGGCTCAGCGCTGTCACAGGTGAGAGCTCTGTACTCAGGCCTGCCCTTCTGGAACGTGCGCGGGTCCTCCTTGGAGTCGTGCACTTCCCGCTTCTCCTTCTCTCCATCCTCCTTGCACAGCCTGCTCTGCTCCAGGAGCATGCTGGACTTGGGCAGGGCACTCCTGCCAGGTGACAAAGCTTGGGAAGAGGCAGTGGGGAACGTCTGTGGAGCCTGTGCAGCGCCAGGGCTGGTGAATGGGTCACCCAGGGCCTGGCTGCTGTCCCTGTCCCCGTGCTGCTGGGAGCCAGCCCTGCCTTTGGCATAGGCAGCTGGATTGTACAGCACTCTGTAGTCCTGGGGCTTCAGCAGCTGGATTGTGGCCCCTGAGTGAGTCCCAGTCTTGGCTGCTCCTGGTTTATCTCTCTTTTCCTTCTGGCTTTTGCTGCTCCCACGCTTGGCTGTGGTGGAAATCGCCGTCGCCCTGCTCAGCCTGGGCAATCTTCGGCACATTAGCACCGTAGCCATGGGTCTCAACTTAGTGGGGCTCAGAGCTGCTTCCAGGTACTGAAAAAAGGGCAGACGGAGAGTCAGTGGCCTCCACTGAAATAGGAGTCTCCTTGAGCCAGCTCTCATCAGCTCTTGGAGATCTATTTCACACCCAAGAGAGCTCAGCCACCTCAGAAGGCATAAAATCAGCAGGATGGCTTCTGTGGCATTGTTGGAAATAAAGAAGTTTTAATAAAAGGCAAAATAACAAAACTCTTTACAGAGAAAAACCAATCCAGGTGCAAGAGGCCCTCCTGTCCCTGGTAAAACACCTCACAAAAGTGATTATTTCCTTTTGTTCTCTTCTTTTTCTAATAAACTGCTCAGGCAGGACTTTTTGGCTCCTGTCCAATTGGCTATCCCTAAGTTTGAGGTGAAGTCCCCAAAGTCCTATAAGATGCCTTTTTCACCTAATCCAAGAGAGAAACTTCTAAGCTTATTTGCTTTTTAAGGAGACAAAAGATAGTTTTGTCACTCCATCAGCAAAGGGCACAGTCCTACACTGCACCTCACAGGCAGCACCTTTTAATCAATCCTTTAGGGAGGTGGCACTGGTCAGGACAGCTGGGTCCCTCAAAGCCACCACGAAATGTCACCTCATGCAAAGGCAGCTCAGGATGAGCACCCACGAGAGCTGGGCTTGGAGTAGAAGACAGCCAGGCACAATCTGCTACTCAGCAGACACAAGGAACCTGGCACAGATTAGGAAAGTTAAGAAAAAAAATTTTTTTTTCATATTTAAGAGAGCCAAGCTGCTTTTCCTTCATTCTGAACAATGAAAATGTGTTTTTGTAGAAGAGCTGCAGCTCAAGAGGTTTTGTGTGTTCAGACAGAGCATTCTGCTGCTTTGGTCAGTCTGAATCACTGACCACCACCTGAGAAGTTGTCCAAACATCCAGGGTGCCACACTGCCCTTTGCACCTGGAGACAGAATGTGGAGCAAAGCCTACACAGAACCAGAGCAGAGAGTGAAATCTGGCCCAGAACCTGCAGGTGGAGGTTGGAGAAATGAAGAAATGTGGGGGAAGAGCAGGGGAGAAGTAACACAAATCATTCCGTGATGCTACATCCCAGGAGCAGAGCTTTGAGCTTCAGATCTGAGAGCATTTCCAAGAGTTTTAGGGTACAGGAGGTTTTAAAAATGGCTGGTGCCTTCCTAACTCCTGCCTGAAACAGCTACAGCTCGGAGGGTGAGGATGAGAAATCCGTGGGAGTCCAGCTGGGTGCTGCCAGCCTGCACTGAGCCCTGTTTACCACCCTTGAAATGCTGATTAAAAAAATAAAATACAGCACCAGGTGTCAGGTTTTTCCCTCAAATCCTTATCCCAGCCAAAAAAAAAAAAAACAACCCTCAGTCCCACATGGAGCTGGGCAATCAGAAAGGCAAAGCCTGGCAGAGATGCTCCCACTGCAAAACATTTTGTGCTCCCCACACACAAATGGAGATGAATCCTCAGGGACAGCCCTGGGAGCTCTGCTGGTATCCACAGGGATCCCTTCCTGAGCAGGGATGCAGCAAGATGTGGCATCAGTTCAGGCAAACTCAGTTTTGCAGCAGCAAAAAGGGCACTTTGGGGTACAAGAGGAGGGTTTGGGGTGTGTGAGCAGCATAAACTGGATTTTTTTTTTGGTGTGTAAGGATCTCCACATCCCCCATGATCCAGGGACAGCTTCCACTATCCCAGGTTGCTCCAAGCCCTGCTCAACCTGGCCTTGGACACGTCCAGGGGTGGGACATGCACTGCTTCTCTGTGTCACTGAAGAAATGAGGACATTTTGCATCCTCTGCTCCTTGGGCAGAGCTTGGAGGCAGCAAACAGCAGCCAAGAGGGAGGAGAAGCTGCTGGAGCAGAAACCACCCCAGCAGAGAGGTGAAAAACCCAGCTGGACTGGGGGGAAGGAAAAGGCAAACTGAAATGTGGATTTGTGGGGAGAGCCATGCAAGGAGGAGGCTACAAGAGAGGCCAATGTGGTTTTAGGGTGATCTGTAAATATTGTGAGCTGCTCAACAACACACTGGGCACCTGATCTGCATCTCCAAACACCCTGAGGCTGCCCCAGGAGCAGACCAGGCTCTGTCCCACAGCCCCCAGGCTGCTCCAAGGCTCTGACCGTCCCATCCCAGCATGAGGAGTCAAATCCTGCCAGGCTCTGCCCCTTCCTGGCTGTCTGAGGGGCAGCGAATGGAAAAGCCTCCTCAGAAGCTGGACAGGGAACACAAACCAAGAATTTCAAAGTTCTCCTGCCCAGCTCAAGGAATGTCTGATGAAATGATCATTCCTGGCTCTCCTGGCTGTGGTGTCCAGATTGAAGTGGCCTCAGGTGACAGATGCTGGAGACAGGGGACAAAGCTCAGACAGCATCTGTCTGGGGAAGGAGAAATCCCTCCAACCTCTCCTGCAGCACCTCACACAGCCTGGACCATTACAGAGGTTGGATCAAGCTCCCAAAATCATCTTGAACAAGAGGAGGTTGATCCAGGTGAGCCTTTCCCAGAGATTTCCTTATCTGATTCGACTTCTGAGTATTTTTATCCATTTTTCTGCTAACAAAACCCGAGTTATTGATACAAACCAACTCCTCCTTGCTGTGAAAGGTGCTTTTCCCAGGAAATCCAGCCCTGCTGCTCCCAGAGCCCCTCCCAGCAGCAACAGCCCCAGTTCAAAGGCAGGGAATCAATCAAAGGCCTGGGGAAGGCTCTGAATGTGCTGCTAAGAATATCCTGCAGGGACTGCCTGTGGAGCTGTGACACATTTGGGAATCCAGGCAGTGCAGAGGCTGCTTCTCTCCTCCTTTGCTCCAAATCCAGCAAAAAGAGAAGACCAGACACAGCTGAGCCAGCCTGCGATGGGACAAGACAGTTCCAGGCACCCTCAAAGGCAATGGGGCTGCTCCAAGTGGTTTTTCCATGGGCAAATCTTTGTGATCTTTCCAGTTTCCAGCCCATTTCTCTTTCAGCTCCACCCACACCTTCCATGGATTTACTTCTTTTCACCTTGAGCAATTTTTCCATTTTTGCCTTGCCTTTCCCCTTGCCTTTCTCCTTTCCTTTCCTTTCCTTTCCTTTCCTTTCCTTTCCTTTCCTTTCCTTTCCTTTCCTTTCCTTTCCTTTCCTTTCCTTTCCTTTCTTCCCCTTCCCCTTCCCCTTCCCCTTCCCCTTCCCTTTATTTTCATAGGTTGTTAATTTTTTTTTGTGGGAGTGTAGCCATTTTGGAATTTTTGTAGCTTGGACTTTCAAATTTTAAAGTCCAAGCTAAATTTTAAAATGTTAAATTTTGTTGCTTTCAAGTCTCCCCAGGTATTTTTTGTTAAAGGCTTTAGGATAAACTATGGTTGGTGGTTGTAGAGTAGATTTTTTTATATTTGGTTTCGTTTTGATTGGGTTAAGGGTTATTGTATGAGTGATTTTTTGTTTGATTTGGGTAAAGGTACGTTGCTGTTTAGGGTTTGAGTGGAAAGTGTTTTTTTTATGGGTAATTAGGTTTACAATTTGGTTGTATTTAGGAATGTGTATTCCTTCCTTTCCTTCCTCCTCCCACCTCACATCCCAACTCCTCCCCAGCTCTGTGCAGAATTTTCCCCTCCTCCAGCAGCCCCAAGGAGCCCAGGGAATTCTGGAGCTGGGCCCAGCAGGCTGGGAATGCCCCTGGAGGAGCTGCTCAGGCATGGGAACACCATGTTTGGGTGTCACAGCTGGAAAAGAACATTCCCAGGGGAATGGCACCCAGCCAGGGGCTCAGCCCTGTGCAATGGGGGGTTGGTGCATCCCAAAAATGCTGTTGGGGCTTCTGGAACACTCTGAGGGGCTTTTGGAAGCCTGAGGGAAGCTCCTCAGGATGTGTGAGGAGTGAACAGGGGATGAACGCTGGGGATAAAGCAGCTCCTTTTGGCCAAGAGCCTGAGTGAACTCCTGGGCTGGGCTGGAGAGGGGGGCAGCACAAAAGGGATTTTATTTCCCCAAAAGGTTGTGATGTCAGGGCACAGAATTGTCACTTTTTGGGTTGTTTGTGCTTTTTCCTTCTCTTCTGAGATTACAGAATGGTTTGGGGGGGAAGGGATTTAGAGATCATCTCATTCTACCCCCCTGCCATGGCCAGGGACACCTCCCACTGCCTCACCCAGCCTGGCCTTGGGCACTGCCAGGGATCCAGGGGCAGCCACAGCTTCTCTGGGCACTCTGTGCCAGGGCTCCCCACCCTCCCGAGGAACAATTCCTAATTCCCAATATCCTAATCAAATCTCCCCCTTTTCATTCTGAAGCCATTCCCTGTGTTCTGTCCCTCCACGCCTTGTCCCCAGTCCCTCTCCAGCTCTCCTGGAGCCCCTTCAGGCCCTGCAAGGGGCTCTGAGCTCTCCCCTGGAGCTTTCCCCTCTCCAGGTGAGCACCCCCAGCTCTCCCACCCTGGCCCCAGAGCAGAGGGGCTCCAGCCCTGGAGCATTTTTATGCAATTCCCTTCTCCCAGGGCAAGGCTGGAAGCCCCAGCCCCATTATTCACCCCTATGGCCGCAGCTACAGACACGTAACACATGAACACACAAACACACAAACAACACACACACACAGATGTACACATACACACATCAGAGCAATGAGGTTGGAAGAGACCTCTCAGATCATCCAGTTCAATTCATGCCCTCACACCTCACCCAGACTACAGCACCAAGTGCCATGGCCAGGCTTTTTTAAACACATCCAGAGATGGTGATTCCACCACCTCCCTAAGAAGAGCATCCCAGTACTTTATTATTCTTTTGGTGAAAAATTTGTTCCTAATATCCAACCTATCCCTTCCCTGATGCAGCCTGAGACTGTGTCCTCTGGTTCTGTCAGAGACCGACCCCACCTGTCCCCAGCCTCCCTTCAGGAAGGTGGAGAGAGCAATGAGGACACCTCTGAGCCTCCTCTTCTCCAGGCTGAACAACCCCAGCTCCTTCACACGCTCCTCTAAAACAAATGCCTACAGCCCCCGGTACTCCCAGGCGGTCTCCCATCCAAGTACTGCCCGGGCCCGACCCTGCTTAGCTTCCGAGATCGGGCGCTCTCAGGGTGCTATGGCCATGGGAAATACACCTATATAAATATACACATGTATAAATATACACCTATATAAATATACACCTATAGGTATTTGGGGCATGCAGCCCAGAGCAGGACGCGGGTGGCCCCGCCGGCTGAGGGGGCGGCTCGGGAAGAAGGGAAGAGAACGGGGAACGGGGATGAGCAGGGGAAGGGAATGGGCACGGAAGGGGCCGGGACTCACCGGGGCCGCTCCGGCGCCGCCGCCGCCGCCTCCTCCTCCTCCTGCCCCCTTCGCCTCCTCCCGCCGCTTCCGGTCGCGCAGCGGTGACGCAACTTCCGGTTCCCGGCGCGGGCGCGCGCGGCCGGCGGGTGGCGCCAGCGGCGCGTGCCCCCTGTCCCCTCATGGTCACATGATGGGAAAGATCATGTGACAGCGCAGAGTCACGTGGCGCACTGTGGGCGGCGCCATGACAGGCCTAGGGCCGCTCTGAGCCCCCGGGCCCTCGGACCGCCCAGAGAAGCTGTGGCTGTCCCTGGAGCTCTGGTAGTGCCCAAGGCCAGGTTGGATGAGCTTGGAGCAACCTGGGATAGTGGAAGGTGTCCCTGCCATGGCAGGGAGTGGATTGAGGGTCTTTGAGGGCCCTTCCCACCCACAGTGTTGTGTGGCTTGTGGCATTGACATTTTCTGGAAAATCCCTTCACCCAGGGTTTTTCACCTGGGAAACTGAGAAGCCTCAGAGAAAAATGAAAACAAATCTTATCTCATTTGCTTCTCCTGTGTTGTGCTCCTTTGGAGTGTGTTTGGAGATTGTTTACCCACAGGTTTCATTGATTTCATGTGAATTGTTTTCACTCTTTGGCCAATCAGTGTCAAACTGTGTCAAGACTCTGGAGAGAGTCATGAGTTTTCATTAGTATCTTTTTAGCCTTCTGTAAGTATCCTTTCTGTATTCTTTAGTGTGGTTTAGTATAGCAATCTTTAATATAAAATAGTATCATAAAGTAACAAATTAGCCTTCTGAGAGCATGGAGTCAGATTCATCATTCCTTCCTTCGTCTGGGGGCAACCCAAATACAACAGTGGCTCTGTGAGGCTGTGGTTACAGAACACAGAAACTTGCTGGGTACCTGCACACCCAGGGATGTCCTTTCTGTGTCCCCAGTGTGAAAAATGCGTATTTTATGATCAGCTTCCTGCAAATATTAAAATGAATATCATATGTGTTATGTTAGAAAGTTATGCTGTATTAATTTTCTCAAGTAGTGTGTTAAATATAGTTTTAGGTAATAACAAAATGTTAAAATAGAAACTATGCTATGTAAGATGCTTTATTTAAAGAGAGAAATGAGCTACCTGCACTGAGATAGCAGCCACAGGCCACCTGAATCCTTCAGAGAAAAAGAATTTAGTGCTCCATTATCAGAAGAAATGAACGGCTTCCTGCCTCACTCAGCCCTGAAGCGCCATCAGGGTTCACAGGAAGAAGTTGACCAGACAGAATCCTGTGTTTGAATGGAATTTATGCATCATGTATGAGGTGTATGAATATGCAACAGGCTGTTGCTGTTAAGGGTTAATCCTCTGTTAACGTGGGTCTTTTTTTTGGCTTATTTTGCCCAGAAAGAGGTACCTGGACTGTCCATAACTCTTTGTTTCTATTGTCTCATATTGTCCTAACCCTAATTGTCCAAATTATTATTACTCTAATTGTATTGCTATTTTTATAACCATTTTATTACTATTAAACTTTCAGAATTTTAAAAACAGATGATTGATGTTTTTCACACCATGGAGGCACCAGCCCCAAGCTGGTGTGGGGTGTGTAGGAGGCTCTGTGTGAGCTGACACCCATCACTGAGAGAGCAGGGGGATTCTGGAGCTGTGGAGCTCTGCCCTGAGCTCCTGCCCCTGCAGAGCCACCCACAGCCCCTTGGCCAGGGCTGTGTCCTCACAGATTTTGAGTATTTCCAATGATCACAGCTCCACTGCTGCCAGAAATGTTCTCCTGTCAACTGCAGGCTTTCAACACTCGCAAATTATTTAAATATTGCCTTGAGCCTTGCTTAGCATTTGTGTCCCTTCTTGATATTTCCACGAGGTTTGCTTCCTGTCCACCTCTTCCTTCAGATGAGGTTTTGTGCCCTGGCAAGGGAGGAAATGTCGTTTTCAGGAGGAAGTGCCATTTCCAGGAAGAAATGCCGTTTTCAGGAGGAAATGCCGTTTTCAGTAGGAAATGCCATTTCCAGGAAGAAATGCCGTTTTCAGGAGGAAGTGCCGTTTTCAGGAGGAAATGCCGTTTTCAGGAGGCCCCAGCGCTCTGGAGAAGAGCCACGCTGGCTGATGGCACCTCAGGCTCTAAACCTGAGGAAACTGATGGAATCCCTGCCTCACCTCTGTCACCAGAGGGCAGGAGACCTCTCTGATAAAGCCTCTGCCATGGGGAAATGTGCTGGAATTGCTGGGTTTTGAAGAAAAACAATGTTTATCTGTTGCTTTTAGTGAGGCTGGCAGAGCTGGGTGGGATTGAATTGAGTAAAAACCTGCAGGAGGTTTTGGATGTGGCGTTTCCTCCTTGCTTGAGGGAAGGTGGATAGGCCTTGGCCTAGGGTCCTCACCCCCAACATTTGGGATCCAACACGAATTTGGTGCGTTCTTAGTTTGTTCCACTCCTTTAGCCACGTGCTGGGGAAATCAGGGATGCTCCACTGGGAGATGTGGCTTTTCCAGGAGAGGGAAGGAGAATTGCCTCCCCACCTCTGCAGCTGGATTGGAATGTGCTGATTCACCCAGGGTGAAGCTTTCCCCCCACAACTCCAGCTGTGGATCCATCCCAAAATCCCCCTGGTTCTGCTTCCTTCTCCCAGCTGTGGATTTATCCCCCAAATCCTCCTGGTCCTGCTCCCTTCTCCTGGCTGCAGATCCATCCCCAAAACCCCCCTGGTTCTGTTCCTTTCTCCCAGCTGTGGATCCATCCCAAAATCCCCCTGGTTCTGTTCCTTTCTCCCAGCTGTGGATCCATCCCAAAATCCCCCTGGTTCTCCTTCCTTGTCCCAGCTGTGGATCCATCCCAAAATCCCCCTGGTTCTCCCACCTGTGGATCCATCCCAAAATCCCCCTGGTTCTCCCTCCTTCTCCCTTTGGTGGATCCATCCCAAATCCATCTGATTCTCTCAGCTGTGGATCCATCCCCAAAATCCTTCTGGTTCTCCCAGCTATGGATCCATCGCCTAAATCCCTCTGGTTCTGTCCCCTTCTTCCAGCTGTGGATCCATCCCCAAATCCCCCTGGTTCTGTTTCTTTCTCCCAGCAGTGGATCCATCCCAAAATCCCCCTAGTTTTCCCCAATTCTCCCAGCTGTGACACAAACAAACCACACAGTCCTGTTTTTAAAACGGGGCCTTTCTCCATTTTATTTTGCCCAATAAAAATCCTTCACAGTCAGCTGGAGAGAGGAGAGCTGGAGATACGTATACATATAGATCTGCATGTCTATTTATATATATACATACCTCTGTACAGATATATTTATATATTTATTCACTGTAGAAAATGGCAAAGGCAGGAGCTCTTCACATCTGGATAATTCAATGGGAATAGACAACAGGCCAGCAGGGAGTTGGGAATTGTGGTGGAGTTTTAACAAGAACCTCTGAAACAGATACACCTTTGCTGTACAAAAATCCCAGAATGGTGAGTGTTACCTCTTTTTTCTTTTTATTTTTAAATTTTTTTTCTTATTTTTTTTGTTCAACCTTTTGTCTTTAAACACACTTAACCAGAGGCAAAGTCAAGACAACAGTGTTTGGAAGTGACCAAGTGGACAGGAGAGACACCCGACTTTATGGAGTTCTTTTTTTAAAATATTTTTATTATTTTTTCCAAGTACATATATATATATATTTATATATATATAAATTTTATTTTTTTTAAGAATTTTTAATATACTTTTTTAGATTTTTTTTTACTTTTAAATACTTTTTTTAGATTTTTTCAGACTTTTTAAAAATTTTTTTATGAACTTCTTGAAGATTTTTTTTCCGTTTTTTTTTTTTTTTTAGATTTTTAAAAGATTTTTTCAGGGTTTTTAAAGATTTTTTTTTTAAGATTTTTTTTTTACCTTTTCAGATTTTTTTCTTTAGAGTTTTTTAAGATTTTTTTGAGGTTTTTTTTTTTTGAGAATTTTTTTTTTTTAGGTTTTTTTTAGATGTTTTAGATTTTTTTTTTTGCAAAGTCTCGTTGAAACGCAGTTCGGAGAACCAGCAACAGTCGACGCAGAGACAGAACAGTAACAGAGTCGAGTTCAGAACACTTCTGGTTTGAATTCACAGTCAGAGAGAGAGAAAAAGAGAGGGAAAAAGAGACAGAGGGAGCCACCGAGGCATCAAAAACAAGAGGGAGGAGAAGCACAAGGCTGGGGCTGGAGTGACACTCGGGGCGTGCGGGATGTGTCCCGCAGGAGCTGCTGCGGTGGGACACGGCCAGCAGAGCTCCTGTTATTGCTGGTGAGGTCGGACACCCCCGGGGCAGCTTTGGGGGGACAGCTCTGCATCTGCTGGGGAACTGCACTCAGCCACGTCTAAAATGGGGATTTGGGGCGAGGGAAAACCTCCCTGGGGTGGTGCCCGGAGCGGCTCCTCTGGGCTCACAGCGATTTCCAGGTCCTGGAGAGTGCAAACGAAGACACCTTGGAGGAGCCCTGGGCTGGGCTCTGCCTGGGAAGGGACTGCATAGACACATCAGCCGGGGGTGCAGCATTGGGTGGTGCTGGGATGCTCCTGCCAGCCCCTGTTCTGCTCCTTTCAGCCATGGGGTGAAGGGATCTTCTCCTCCCAGGCTCTCAGGAATGGCCACAGTGTCCCACTGGTTGTCACTGAAGGTGGCTCCGTGAGCTCAGACACCCCAGTGGCTCCCACGTGGAGAAGACCTCCTGCCCAGTGACAGGATGGGTCACACCTGCTGGATGTGGGAAGCTTTGGGCTCTCCAGGCCACCAGGTGGTTGTTCAGAGCCAGACTGGACCTTGCATCCCTTTCCAGAGGAGTTGAGGCCAGAGCTGGAGTTCTGAAGGAATGTTGGCTGGCCTGCAGGTGTCAGAGTTGGGAAGAGTCCCTTTGAAATCTCCCTGGAAAATCCTATTGCTTTGGGACAGAAAGCAGAGACTTCCTGCCAGAAAAAACAGATTTGTGAAAGAGCTGTGGGGACACAGCCTGGTCCAGGCCCCAGAGCTGACACAATTCCCATCACTGGGAGAACCAGGGAGGAGGATTACCCTGAAAATACAGGAACATCCTCTTGGGAAGCCAACATCTGCAAACAGCTGGATGTGATCCCACCCCCTTGGTACACTGCAGGGTCCTGTGTGCCCCTAAGGACCTCAGAGACCCCTCAGACCCCTGTTTTTTCCAGAGGGTGGAAGGACCAGGGAGCTCCAGAGCTGGTGGTGATGTTGTGAATCCCCGTGCAAAGATCCCACAGGATTGCAGGCCATGGGAATGTCCTTCAGCAGGAAGCCAGATTGTCCTTGGAGGCAAAGCAGGGCTGATGGATCCATCCCCAAAATCCCTGGGGATGTCAGAGAGGAGAGCATCAGTGTTCTGGAAAGCTCCTGAGAGCAGGGTTGGGATCACCCATTCCCAGTGGGGGCTGTAACTCCAGCTTGTCCCGATGTACCTGGGAGAGCACTGGGAGAGGCCCTGACTGCTCCAGTGGGATGGGGATGATCTGAAAAGAGGCAGGAGAGCCTGGAGAGCTGGGGCAGAGGAGCAGCAGGCAACAGATAGACAGATCTTTAGCAAGGGAGGTCATGGAGAACAGTAAATATAAAGGGGTTTCAAGGCTTAAACTGAAGGTTTGGGTTAAATTAATTGGGGTCTCTTCCATCCCAGGGACTGAGTGGAGAAGGCTGAGAATGGCTGGGGAGCAGAGGCACAGTTGAGAGGCATCTCCCCAAGGCCCAGACCCACCTGAACACCCACCTGCAGGAGCACAGATCTCCCCTAAATCCTCCTGCCAGGTCCAGGAGCCTTCCTGGAGCAAAGGTGGGTGGAGATGCCTTCAACACCCCAAGCAGGAGAAGTGAAGAACACGCTGCCTTCACCTGGGAGTTTGGTTCCTTGGTAAGGGTGCTGAGGATGCCCTGGGGTGAGCTGTGAAGAGGACACCAAGAGGGCAGCCAGCAGGACCACCAGCTCTCAGGATGCTCATTTTCCTGGACATTCCCACTGAACCAGAACATTTGGCTGGACCCTGTAGTGGTGTCTGCTGCTGACCTATTGCTCTGAGGATGAGAGGCATGAAGTTGCCTGAAGACAAGAAGATGCATGACTTGGTGTGCATCCTCTCTTCTCCTCAAGAAGAAAGGGAATGGCATCCATCCCAACTCCTAGGGACAGTCCATATTCTCCATGGGAAAGGTGTGGAGCTAACTGGGATGGCTGTGGAGGATACTGGTGTCACCAACTGGGGACAATCACCTCACCCAGGAACTCCCTTCTATCCTGTCCTATCTTGCACAGGAAAGGCCTTCATGGACCTGCAGACATTCTCAGGTGGGACACAGGGAAATCAAGTCCCCTGCCAGCTCTCATTCCTGTTTTCCAGCCCCCACCAGACACAGGTCTCTGCAGGAAAGCCGGGACACAGCTCCAGGCATGGAGCCCAGCGCTCTCCAGAGATCTTTGGTCACGTTGCTCGTGAGCTCGCTGCCTTGAGCGAGCTGTAAAGTGCCACTGCAAGGGGCAGGAGGGGAGCAGGATGGTCCTTGCCATGGTGGGCAGAGCTCAGGGGGACACTCTGGGAACCACTGTCTGCCTGGAGTCTGGCTGTGACACCAGGCGGGCACCCTTAACCAGGGGGTCGCTGCAAACCTGGCTCAGGGTGACAGCAAGCATCACAGCAGGACAGAGGGACACCAGGCTGAGCTAATCCCAAGTGGATTGCTCTCCTGGGAGGTGCTGGAGCCCATTCCCAGTGCAGCCAGGCCCAGGTCAGGGTGCTGAGCACCCTGTGTGCAGCGCTCAGCCTCGCTCGCCAACAGAGAAGCCACAGAGCCTTCTTGTCTCCTTTTAATCATCAACACACAGAGCTGGGCTCTTATTTACATCCAAATACACTTCTCTCTGTACAACAGTGTTAGAGCAACAATTCCATTCCTCCCTGGAGCGTGGAAACCTGGAGGTGAGTGACCACCACCAGTGACAGCAGGACTGGGGCCACCAGCTGCCAGCAGACAGTGGCAGGAGCTCAGTGGGGCTGTGTGGGGCACAACAATGTGCCCTGGTTGTGGTGTTCACCCTGGGGGTGAGAGGGGAGTGCTGGGATCAGCCCAGCTGGGTTGCTGGGACAGTGGTAGCAGCCAGCCTTGGAATGGTGGTGGAGCAAAGCAGCCCTGCTCACTGCAGAGTGAGACCTTCCCTGGCACCAGGACACCCTGCTTAGCCCACGTCCTCATGGGCGGAAGCCTCTGGAGCTGATCACTGTCCTCTGTTTGCTGTGTGGATGTGCCTGGAGCATGACTGGGCTCTGTACATGGGGGGCCTGTGACACCAGAGCTGCTCCAGGACTGCCACCACTCTCCCAAAAATCTCGGATCATGCATGTGTTGGGTATCCCAGATATTCCAGATACCTTTGTGGACCCCATGTGTGGGTAACTGAGCTGAGACCCTCATGGCCACAGCTTGTGGTGGTGGCCAGTGCAGGTTAGAGAGGATTTTGGGGGCAGCACTTGGAGAATGGCACGAGAGCCAGGATGTCACACTGAATTCCACCAGCTCCAAGGTGCAGGAGACAGCTGGGGGTTGGTCAAACCCAAGCTCTGGGAGGAATTCCATGGGACAGAAACAATTCATCAGCCCTGCCTGAGCCTCCAAGAGATACACTGCCAGCCTCCTTGGCCATTCCCAGGATATGTCACCCTAACACCAGCCTGGCACCCCTTGGCTGTCCTAACCCAGGGCTAAGGCCCCAGAGCCTCAATGAAGCTTTTGATGGGAGATTTAATCAACTTGTGAAAGTGTAAAAAGATCTGGAAAGAGCCAGGTGAGCTCCACCTGGGCACAGACAAGAGGAATCCAGGTGTCTCACTATCATTTTGCTCCATCTCTGTTGGCACAGGGGAGAGGACTTGATGGGGAGCAGCACATCCAGTAGTGGGGAGGAATCCTGAAGCACAGGAATCCTTTGTGGCAGTTTGGCTCCCAAAACCATCTGTGTTTTCTGTCACCATAGCAGGGGTGGGGTGGTTTCTGCAGGACAGTTGGGGGATCCTGGGACAATCCCTTGCGAGGGAAAACTATCAGCAGAGTGTCTTAGTGGGTGTCTGCAAGGCTCTGTCGTGCAGGGAATGTCCACAGTCGAGGTCTCAGATCTGGATTGAAGCTCTGGATCGATGTGATGCAGTGAGGAAGGTGGAGGGAGGGGGCCTTTCCTCCTTCAAGGTGAACAATCTTCACAAGAGCAGACACCAAACACCTGCTCTGGGAGGTGAGACACCAGATCTCCAGCCCTGCCACTGTGGGATGTTTGATTGTGCCTGGAAGGCCTGGAGTATGACATGGAGGAAGCTCTAGGATGTGCCTGGCCAGGTGCCTGTGGATTTTGCCCTGCCATGGCCAAGTCTGCAGCTGTGTGGCACTGGCAGGCAGCTGCGCTCCTTCCTTGCTGGGCTGATGTCCAAGAGTGCTGGAGATCATCAGGATTTGCAGTAGGACTCTTCCCCACAACCATCAGTGGTCAAACCTGACCTAACCTCCCTTTTATGGCTGGTCCAGGGAAAGGGGCTTAGCCTGAGCTGCCCTGGTGTTTTCCATGAGTTGTCTTCCTCTAGCTCCAAAGATATGGGCAGAAGTGGTGGGAAAAGAGAGGAGCTTTCAACTGGGGTCTTGAAATGCCCTGGTCTTGGCACTTTTCAATTTTCAATGGCTCCAGTGGTCTCTGGCAGCCACCACAGCTCCTGGCCAGTGGCAGTGTCCCATGACTTGGGCTGGTGGGACTAACTGCATCCTCCACTCTGCTCAGGCTGGAGCTCATCACAACAATGTTTGTTCTCAAACCAAAGGTCACACCTGGATGTGAACTGTAGAGTTTTGGGTAGACAGAACATGGAAAATGTGCAGCTTCAGGGCTTTTGTTTGGAAGGTCTTCAGCCCCTCAATGCCTTCAGGTTCTTCCTTGGTGTGCACATGAAATTTCATCTGGCCAAATTTGCCCTGGAGTCACCTCAAGACATTTCAAGACATCCCAGTGCTAATCCTAACTTTTCTCTTCTAGCTGCTCCCCAGGGCAAAGAGCCAAAATCCCCACTCCTATTGATCCTTTGGCCAGTGCAAACTCCACTTTGCAACATTTTTCTTCTCTTTATTATGACTTGTGGTAAAAAATTGTCCATGACAGAAGAATTGAGCTCACCTCGCCCCCCTTTTCAAGCAGAATGCCAGGTTTTGCTGCCTCAGTGACTGTGCACGTAGGATTCGGTTTATTATTCTGCCAGGGCATAAGCACTTGCGTGATCTTAAGCATTTTCCCCCTCTTATGACTTCTTTCATGCTCAGAGTTAGTAGCTGAGTATTTTCTTGAGCCAGGCCTGCGAGTTGTTCTCTCCATCCCTGGGGTGTGGGATGGCTGTGGGCGCTGTTTGGAATGGCAGAACTGAAGGCTGACTGCTGCAATCCAGCTGTGATGCTGCTGTGCCCCCCCTGCAACTCCTGAGTGAGGCTCGAGTGCTGTTTTTAAGCAGACCCTGGCCCAAGAGAGTGCACCAAGGTGTCACTCGTCTGAGGACAGGGTGGCACAATTGCCCGCTGCTGGGGCAGATTGCTAAAGCTTCAGTTTGCATAAACATCCCATGGGTTTGGAGGCTTCCCCAAACCTCGATTCTATTGACTTTGGGAAGTAAGGGGGCTGTTGGGAAGGGAAACTAGCTTGGATTTTCAAGCTTTTCTCTTGCTGTAGCCAGCTTGGGTATAGAGTAAGGGGGCCAAGGCAGAGGTGGGAGGGTGTTTCTGCTCCCAGGGTTGGTCACAGCCTGGGAGAGGAGTGGAACTGCAGGAGGAAACCACAAGGAAGTGAAAACGCAGCATGTGTTAAGCTCTGCTGAGCCTCCAGAGAGGCTCCTGCTGGGACATCATTCCTTGTTGGCTTCTGTTAGCAGGACAGGCTCATCCTGCTCCTCAAGGATGTCCTAACCTCTTGCAGCCAGGGCAAGAGGGAGTCGTCTGGTAGAGATATGTCTGGTTTCACTGAAATCAGTGGCCAAGCTTGCACTGACTTCACTAAGACCACTGTCTAGACAGGATACTTGATGCAGAACACTTGAGTTTGTTCGTGATCCCAAGAGCTTTGCTCCATTAGCCAATGTGGCTAAAAACGTCCTGGAAAAAAAAAAAACCAAAACCCAAAAAACAACAAACCTGCCACTTTGAACTGTTTTGCTGCTTGGAAAACCAAAGAAACTGAATACAACCCTCCAAAACAACCAACCAAAGAAGGGTGAATTGTAGGAGAGGGGGTGGCAGCCTCTAGTGAAGAAACAGTCAGGGCAGATTACAAAAGAGCCAATTGACCCTCACCAGCTGTACTAGGAAAAAACCCCAGCCGAGATGTGGCATTGCCGATAGAAAACCAACGCACATCCACAGTTATTGTACCTACGGAGCACAGAAGTGGAGAGTGAGGGTGATGGAGCCTGGTGGGAGCACACTCACACCGCTCCCACAGGAGCGCGTTATCCTTCGGAAGATCTCTGGCTTGAGTAGGTAGTACATGCACAGCAATAAAAAATTCTGTCGTGTCACCTCGGCCCCCCCTCAGATCTCGGTGGACTCTATCCTCTCCAGCCTGGAGGGAGTCCATGTCTTCTTCTCCTCGGTGTGTGGGGGGCTGGTGGCCTTGGTGTTCATCTCGTTGACCTTGTGCTCCAGGAGCTGGTTCTTCTGGTACATCTCCACGTAGTTGAGCTGCAGCTGCTTCTGGTACTTGATGACCTTCTCCTTCTCCTCCTGCCACGTGCGCCGCTCCTCCTCGAAGTCCATCACCTGCTGCTCCCGCTGCTGCCGCTCCAGCTTCAGCTCCGTCTGCAGCCTCTCCACCTCCCTCCTCAGGCTGTTCACGCTGTCCTCGCTCTGCCGCTGCATCTTGGCCTCGTCGCTCTCGCAGGCCAGCGGGTCCCCCCGCAGCTTGTCCCCGAGGTCCCCGCCAAAAGACCCCGTGGGCCCTATGCTGGCAAGTGTCCGCTTCAGGCCGGAGACCTCCAGCTCACAGTGGTTCAGTTTTTCCCTCAGCACCTGGACCTCGCTCATCTTCCTCTGCAGCTCGCTCTCGCAGATCTCCAGGTTGACGCTCTTGGAGCTGTAGGAGTCCTTCAGGGTGAGGATCTGCTCCTCTTTCTCCCGCAGGAAGTTCTTGCCTTCCTTGAGCTGCGACCGCAGGCCCACGATCTCGTTGAGCTTCTGGGAGACATCAGCTTGGGAGTCCTTCAGCTGCTGCTTGAGCAGGGAGATCTCACCTGCCTTCTGGCACACCTGTGGGGAGAGCACTCGTGAGGCTGGTGGGTGGCAGTGAGGAGCTGCTTGTCCCCTGAGCTGCCCATTAAATGACCCTGCCCAAGAACCCAGCCCTCACCATGCCACAGACCTAGATGTTGTCCCCACCTCTGTGTTTTTTCCCTCAGGGATCTGATGCTGTTCCCAGCTGGAGTTGCCCAAACAGCCAAGCCCTGTGATGTGGTCCCCACCAGCGATGCTTCACTCCTGCCTTCATCTTCCTCTCCCACCCACAAACCCACAGCGCTCGATCCCAAACCTTCTGCTGAACATCTGCGAACGGCACATTTCAGAGCCTAATTAATCCCAGCTTCGTTGACTTTCCATCAGGATTAGCAGAATAAGGTCGTCTGGATTCTAGAGCTATGTTTTGCCTCTGCACTCTTGATAAATTTAAAGTTTCTAGCCTGTGCATGGAAGGATTAAAATTCTTCACATGATCAAGCTGAAAAAACGGTATGTTAGCACTGGCTATACAAACAGACCTTGATAAAATGTTCTAAAAATAGGAACAGTAGGAAAAAGTTATGTAGGACTCAACAGGAGAACTAGAAAGAGGAATGTGTCTTCCAGCCTTTTAAGAGAGATCAACTTATTAACAACCAAAAAAAAGTGTGTTACAATGGAAAACATGAGGTAAACATGGCTATCAATGTCATTCTTAGCTCAGTTGCTTTTATATCTTCAATTTAAAAAAAAAAGCAAATATCTGAAAACAGGTTTCAAGGTTTGCCCAAATGCAAATGGTAAAAGAATTTAATTAAAATAGACTTAAGCCCATTTTTGGCAGGCACAAGTACCTGTGTGGAAAGACCTGTATTCCGTGAAACTGGATTTGAATGTCATGACTTGGAGTGACCAGACTGTGAAGTCAAATTATTAACCAGCACAGGAGGGTGTGCACAAAAAAGTTGTGCTTATTTAAGCTTAACTGAAATCAGCAGGCCTGGGGCTCAGACAGGTGTCACCTGTTACCTGGAGGTCACCAACCCATGGCTGTTACCTGTGGGCATGTGGGAGGAACTTTGGGTCACCAGATCCCACAATGGAAACCTCATTCACGGCCTGTTACAACAACATTCTTACCTCCCACTTGGTCTCTTCAATCTTGGGGAGAAACTCAGCCTGCTCCTTCTTGAAAGCCACAAATTTCTTCTCCAGCTCCTCTCGTTGCTGGAGGAGCTGTCCCATGTCATCCTGGAGTTTTTTTTTCTCCTGCTGGAGCTTGAAGATTTGGAGCTGCAGAGCCTGCTGAGCCCGCTGCGCCTTTTTGGAGACCTGCTGCAACTTGTTGGCATAGTTCTGCCTCAGGTCCTCCATTTCCCTCTCCCAGATCTTCTGCTTCTCCTCGAACACCTGGAAGATGGCCGCCTCGCTCTTGTCCAGGTTCCTCCTCATCTGCAGCACCTCCTGCTCCTTCTCCCACAGCCTGTCCTCCAGGTCCTGGATGATGTCGTCGGTCGAGGGCGAGTGGAAGGGCATGGTCTCGTTGAGATGGTTCAGCCTGCTGAAGGACGAGGTGCTCTTGCTCGAGGACCGCCCGCTGTCTGAGGTAGATATCCCGTTGTAGCCCACGATGTTCTTCTCCACATAAGTGGTCCCGATGCGGTTGATGTGGCTGGTGGAGGCGCTCATGGGGCCCACGTGCTGGCTGTAGCCCGTGCCGTAGGTGGGCAGGCTGGTCAGGGAGTTACGGCCCGAATCCGAGAGCCCCCCGCCCTGGTTTGTAGTCCTGTTAAGGCTGCTCTTGTCGAGCCCGCCCTTGGGTGCGGACGGGCTATTGCTGTTGGCGTGGTTCAAGCTCTTTCTGTTCTCTGCCATCCCGTTGCTCTGTGGCGGGCAGAGGTTCTGCATGGAATGGAAGTTTTTAGGAACTACTGGTTTAAAGGCTGAGGGTCTAACTAAGGGCTCATTGCTCTGCAAAAAGGAAAAAGAAGGAGGCATCAAACACGGCAGGAGACTCGGTAGCAACACATAAAAGAGACACATTGGTGAAGGGTGGGGGTTATGCAGCTTGGGCTGGCTCCTTATCCCACCTTGTTACACATTTGGGGTTGCACATGAGGGACCTGTGGTCACTCAAAGGGCAACACTGCCTTCCCTTCCTCTAGCTGAAAGGAAACAATCTTTTCACCCCAAACCTGCGTGACTCACCCCAAACCTGCATGATTTTACTCTAGAATACTTCTTAGGTTCTCTTAGTGCTTGCTCACAAGGAGGGCTTCCCCTTGCTTACCAGACCTGACCAAAAATAACTCTAATTTCTGCTGTTTATATTTCTAGCCTTGAGGTTGCATTGCCCTTTTGCTGAAAGCTGAATTGAACCCTCGGATTAGCAGCCCTCAGGAGAATCACATCTCCCTCCTGCCAGCAGTGACCTGTGCCTGTGGGGACCTCATGTCCTGCTTGTCCTCACACAGGAGCAGGTAGGAGCTGTGACAGCAGTGACACCAGGCAAGGAACATGCTGGAGCTGCTCTTCATTTGAAATTTGTGTTTTCTGTGGCATAAGCAATGCTGGGGGACAATAGACCACAGCTGTTAGGGATTTAGAAAGGATTTTAAAGCCTTGCACATTCCTCACCTCATCAATGCACCATTAGAAACAAAATTTTCCTCAAAATGGAATTGAGTCTCCCCTACTGCAGATTGGATTTTAGGTGAAAATTAAACTGGAGGAAGCAAAGGTATTTTGAAAATGCCTTTTAGGAGAAACAGAAGAAGCCCCACTGAACAGATTGGAGGTTGGAGACCAAGTGTGAGACTGAGATGGACTGCAGGGGCTGTTGGATTAACAACCCAGGAGAAAAGGCCACCAAATGCTGCAGCAATAATACTGGACACAAATTATGGAAGTCACTGGAGCAGAGCAGCAGGCTACATAAAGCACTGCTGGGGCTCTGTTCCTCCAGGCCTGGGAGATTTTGCTCCCTGAAGCCAATATGAGCCATGAGGATGGGCTGGGCTGGGAGATAACATTTATGGGGGTAGTTCCCAAGCTTTTTTTTCTCAAGGGGGATTGGGATTGGGACTGGGATTGGGAACAGGTGCTCGTGGCTGCTTTCAAACAACAGCTTTAGGTGTCAGTGCATGGTTGGAAACTGCCTATAAAAGGCACAAAACACACAAAACAAGAATGGGACTCAGATGCTGAAACAGGGGCCAACTCCAGCTCCCTCCCTATCCTTCAGGGAGGTAAACATATCTCAGGGAAGCTGGAACAGCCAGTGACTTAAATGAGCTGTGTGTGGAAGATTTGTGGTCGTGCTCTTGGGTTCCTCAAGAACAAACAACACCCCTGAAAGTCGTAAGAATTATATAATCTCTACATTAAAATCTACAAAGCAAAAATGAGACCATCAAGACTGCGCCGTCGCGCAAAGCCTCCTGGCCTGTGCTTCCAGAGAAGTGCCATGGCCACCCAGCTGCTCCAGGAGGTCCTCACCTGGTCCAGTTTGCCGGAAATCGGCAAAATCTTTGGTGGGTTACCGGGCTCTCGGTACTGGGGCGGCGGCGGCGGCAGGTTCTTCTCGTTGTTGGCGGTCACGTTCCCGCAGATGTCCACCTTGACCTTCTCGCTCTTGCGCGCCTCGCCGTTGATGTAGAGCGAGTTGGAGACTTTCTCCGACTTGTAGGTCTTCTCCTCGCCCGAGTAGCGGTGGGGGATGTCCCGGCCGGAGTAGCCGTTGCGCGGCCCCTCGGCGGGCCGGCCGCCGCTCTGCGTGCGCGTGCCCACGCTCTTCATGGCGAACTCCTGGTCGTTGGCCACGCCGCTGCCCACGCTCCCCATGGCGCTCCGGGGGATGGTCTGCGAGTAGCGCGGGGCGAAGCCGTGGAAGCTCTGCGCGCTGGGGTAGGCCGGGTCACTGAGGACGGGCAGCGTCTCTAGCGTGGCCATGGCAGCGTCGGGGTGAGGTGGAGGCGCAGCTCAGTGGCACTGGGACAAAGAGGGGGAAAAAGGGTTGTTAGGTGATTTTTGTCTGACGTGCCCTTTTGCAGATCGAAATTACATCCTGGTGATTGTCACTGTTTTCTGAAAAAAAGTGCTGTGCCCTTTCAAACCAAATCCTGTTGATTGTCACTGTCATATTTTCTGAAAAATCTCTTTGCCCAGGATTTTCTCCTAGGAAGCTGAGAAGCCTCAGAGGAAAAGGAGAAACAATATTATCTCATTTTTCTCTCCTGTGTTTTTCTCCTTTGGAATGTGGTTGGAGATTGTTTATCCAACATGTGAATTGTTTTTTCTTAATGACTGATCACAGCCAGCTGTGTCAGGACTCTGGAAGCAGTCACGAGTTTTTAGTTAGTATCTTGTTAAGCCTTCTGTAAGATCCTTTCTCTATTAATATAATATAATATAATATAATATAATATAATATAATATAATATAATAATAAAATATAATATAAGCCTTCTAAGAACATGGAGTCAGATTCTCAATTTGTCCTGGGGACTCAGCAAATACCACAGGTGATGGGGTTCCCCTCTTCTGTGGGAGCCCCAGATCCCATGGAGGAGCAGCATTCCCCAAACCCCACCCATTGTTATTTTACCCAAATCTTCTCAATCCAAGGGTTGTGGCTCCCAGGGGAGTAAGTTGCATGGATTTTAGTAGGCACAGCTCTATGGCACTGGTGACACACAACCATGTGCTGTGCCCAAGCTTGAATGATTTCTGTCACTTTTCCCAGGTTCGAGTAAGTTTGCGTTCCCGTCGGTATGGAATGTCTCCATCCCTGGTCCTGGTTCATACAAGTGCTCCCTCCAGCACATCCCTCAGGGATGAAACCACAAGGTTTAAGCAACACAATTTCCATCTCCTTCTTGGGATTGTTGCTTGCCTGAACTTGAGCTTTTAAAAAGATGCTTTTGTGCAGGTGTCATCCTAAATTTCCTTTTAAATCTTTATTCCCCTTCTCCATTTGATTCCTACTTAGGCTGTGCCTTGGGTTGGCCAAAACTAGGCCATGGGACATGGATAACTTGCAAATAATGTTTTCAAAAGTTGTCTTTCACTAGGGTTGTCCTGGGACCAGTTATCCTTGGGACCAATTCTCAGCTGTCTAGATGCTCTTCATCAGCTTTTACACAAAGGTGTAAAATCTTTATGGAAATAAAAGACCCACAACAACCTTTTTTTTTGTTGCCTCACTGAATAATGGAGAAGTTGGACCTGTACTAGCTAAGGATCTCATTACCTGAAGGAAGGGAGAAGGTGCATTGCAATTTTGAGTGATTGAACCAAACCTGGAGGAGCAAGGCAGCGGCTTGTGGACAGCTGTGGCCACTGAGCTGACCATTGCCCACCTGCCCTACTGAGTTCATTGACTCAGTCCCCATGGGCCAGAATTGATGCTTTTCTTTTGTCTCAGGCACCCTCAGTTCCAGGATTTCCAGGATAATCCATCCTGACAACCCAGAGACTAAAGCAGGACTTAAGGGCAGCAGAAGCTGCAGGTTTCCCTGTGGATGGGATAAAAATAGTGATGCCCTTTGGAGAAAGGCTCAGGGATGGCAGCAGTCAGGCAGGAAGGGGAGATGGAGAAAATCCCCATTTCAGTGGGGTTCTCCCTCTCCTTGGGGTAGGGATGCTCATTCAGCCCTCCCTGAGTAAAGCAGAGCTGGGTTTATTTCCCTGGAGAGCAAGCTGAGGTCTGGAGCTCAGCTCCCACGTGGTGTCTCACAGGGCCTTGCTATTTGCACTAATAATGGAATGGAAAAAGAATTAAAAAGGTTAAAGCACAGGGGCTGTGCTGCTCAACTTTGCTTTTATTAAACTGCATTTCTGGAGGCTTCTCCTCCCCCTTTCCCAGCACCCTGCCCTATCCAAAGTACAGCCTGAGTGGCACATGTGGCAACTGCTGTGCCAGAGGGAGAGGACACAGAGTGCTGTGATGGGATTTAAGGTCCCTTCCATCCCAACCCAGCCCACTCTGGGATTTTATGACCATTTGTAATCTCATTTCTGGGATTTTATGATCAACAAGCACTAAGTGAGCACTTTGTGTTCCCTGCTGAGGACAACTTGCATTTTGCACCTCTGTCCCCAGCTGATGATCTCATGTCATCTCCTGATCAAAGTCTAAAGACCAGGTAGTAAAAGAGGATCATATAAGCACGTGGAGGGATCTCCCACAGCCAAAACACGAGTGTTTATTGGTCATAAGTGACAAAACCCCTGCAAGGAGTGGCAGGGTCAGGTCACGTATGAGGCATGTGATGTTTGGACACGTGCTCTGAGCAGCACTCAAAGGCTCATGACCCTGTCACACCCTAAAGACACTGCCCAAAGAACATCAGCATAATTTATTATTATAGGATATGATATTATACTAAAACTATACTAAAGCATATAGAAAGGACCTTACAGAAGACTTAATACTAATTAAAAACTCGTGGACTGCTTCCAGAGTCCTGACACAGCTGGCTGTGATTGGTCATTAAGTAAAAACAATTCACGTGTTGGACAAACAATCTCCAACCACATTCCAAGGCAGCAAAACACAGGAGAGAAAAATGAGCACCTGGAGACTTGGCTGGGCTGTGGGGTGATGAGGAAGGATGGAAAACACCCACCTGAAGCCACGCTCAACCAATGGTGCCTTTGGATTTTATGAGTCAAAGGAAGACTTTTTGTCCTCCTAATTTAGGAACAACCTGCTTTTCGGTGACTTTGGGAATCTTTACAGGCTGTGATTTCTTTTTATGGGACACCAGGCACCATGGGAGGGATGTGCTGGAAGGTCTCAGCTCCAGACAAGGATGTGGCATTGTCTCCTTGCAGTGCTCCCCAGCCAGCCAAGGAGAAATCCAGGTTACTTTTCCCTCACTGGGTAAATTTCACGGTGACATTTGCACATTTACATTGACTCTCTGAGGGCAGGGATGAGGTCACTGGAAAGTTTGATCCTTCCAAAAGGGAAAAAAAAAAAAAAGGCCAACACAACAAGAAGCGTTTTCTTTTAACTGGGAATCATCCAAGAAAATATTCTGAAAAAAACCCTTGTTCTTAGCTTGTGTTTACTGCAAACCCGGGATCTGATAAACAGAGCATACAGACAAGTGTTACAAATATGTTATTAAGGAGATTCCAGAAGTGCCAAGAGCTCCCTGACAGTACAGCTTTGTTTGCCAAAAAGGGCCATTTTTTCCTGAGAACAACAACCCCTGCGTTTGTATCTTCTGGCCAGCTCCAGTTCCCAGTCAGGTTTTACATTGGTTGTTCCTCAGCTGAACTGTGAAATCAAATTTTGAGCACAGGAATAATGTTGCCACGCTCCAGCACAGAGAAGGAGAGGTGTTTTTTTTCTCCCTCCAGGTTTGGGGGAATGTGTGACTAAAAACTTCCCTAGGACATTCCTTTTCCTTAAATCTCATAATCTCTGGGGCAGGAGGACAAGAGGGAATGCTTCAGATTGACAGGGCAGGGTTATGTGGGATATTGGGAAGAAATTCTTGACTGAGGGTGGGCAGGCCCTGGCACAGGGTGCTCAGAGCAGCTGTGGCTGCCCCTGGATCCCTGGAAGTGTTTGATGCCAGGTTGGATGGGGCTTGGAGCAACCTGGGACAGTGCAAGGTGCCCCTGCCCATGGGAGGAGATTCGAACTGGATAATCTTTAAGGTCCCTTCCAACCCAAACTATTCCATGATTCCATGAGAACTGCCTCCCTCCCACGGGAGCATGAACTGAAAGTTCATGTTTGAACTTTTCACAAGCTTTGTTTGTGATTCCCAGGGATGCTGAGCCTGTCCATGAGCATAGGGAGGCTGAGGGAAGCAAAGTGTTTGCCTTTACCTGTGACCGTGTTCACAGGGGTCTTAGGATGAGGGAAGAGATGAGGATCTGACTCCATGTTTCAGAAGGCTTGATTTGTTATTTTATGATATATATTATATTAAAACTATACTAAAAGAATAGAAGAAATTATTTCATCAGAAGTCTAGCTAAGAATAGAAAAAGAAAGAATGATAACAAAGGCTTGTGGCTCAGACTCTCTGTCTAAGCTAGCTCACTGTGACTGGCCATTAATTAGAAACAACTGTGTGAGACCAATCACAAATTCACCTGTTGCATTCCACAGCAGCACATAACCATTGTTTGCATTTTATTTTTGAAGCTTCTCAGCTTCTCAAAAAGAAAAATCCTAAAAAAAAGATTTTTCATAAAAGATGTCTGTGACATTTACCAGCATTTCATTCCCAAGTCCATCCTTTAGGAGGAAAGCAGAGTCACCCTCGAGCATGGCTGGGTGACCTTCTCTGAGCAGGGACACTGGGAATCCACACACTCCACATTGCACCACCTCCCCATCCCATCCATCCACTTCCAGTGGCCTCTTGGCCTTTCCTGCAGCAGCCTCGCCTCAAAGACAGCAAAATTCTGATGCCTGATGCAGAAAATCTGGGGTGAAATGTCCTTTTCCCTAGCTATGCCAGGCAAACTTTACATGCCCACCTCTTACCAAGGTTTCCAGCCCTGCCTGCAGCTCCAGGACATTCCTAGATGTTATTGTAAATACAGAAATTTAAAATAACAACTTCATCTTCCAACTTGCTCTACCCAAACCATTCAGTGAATGCCCTCCAGTTAAGAAAGAAGAAAGATTGCTCTGAGATAAGCAGCTGAATGGTTAACCAAGACTAAATGATGGAGGCCTGGCTCTGTTGCTGCCTGAGGAGGTTAATTGTTAACACTCTCCTAACAAAGGCTTTGGGGAGGCAGACACACAGACACAGCTCGGCACCATGCCAGGGGAGAAGGGAGTCAGAGAAGGGAATCAGGAAAAGGGAATGAGGGAAGGGAATCAGTCATGGCCCTTGGGCACCAGCAAAGAGCCCCAGAGCAAGGCAGGGCTTGGCACTCGTGCCCATCCCAGGCATGAGGTGCTGCCAACACGGGCAACAAAAGCACCTGAAGGTCAAAAATTCCCTCTCTTGCCAACTGTGGTGACAGGTGTGCCCCTGACCTTGATTAGTCAGGTTTGTTTGCTTAACGAGGGAGCAATTAGTGACACCATGAACCCTGCTCTGTTGTTTTTGTAGGGGTAGGGCTGCACTTGCCCTGTGTTTGCAGCTCAGGTTGGCTCTGCCAGTTTGTTGGCAGCAATGCCAAGGGGTTGGGTTGGTTGGAGGAGAAAAAGTCAACATGTCCTGGGGTGGTGGAGCAGGTTGGAAAAAGAATGGCTGTGATAATTTCAGCTTGATCCAGGAAGAGATGTGGAGTGGGAAGGGAGGGACAGGAATGGGTTAGCAGTGAACACAGACCCTGCAGGGAACAAAGCCACCTGTGTCCAGTGAGGTGTTAACAAAACCACCACAGAAAGCCAAGACTTGCACTTGTAGAATCACAGAATCACTGAATTACTCAGGTTAGAAAAACCCTCTAAGGCTGTGGGGTCTAACTGTTCCCACAGCACTGCCCAGGCCGCCACTGACCATGTCCCCAAGTGCCACATCCCCATGGCTTCTAAATTCCTCCAGGGATGGGACTCCAACACTGGCCTGGACACCCTTTCCATGAAGAAATTTTCCCTGATATCCAATCTAAGCCTCTGTTTAGAGGCTGTTCCCTCTTGTCCTCTTAGTTTCAGTCACATCCCTCTTCCTCTCCCTCACTTTTCTTGTACATCACATCCTCCAAAAAGGCCACTCAAGCCACTGCTCTGCCTCCTGTGTGTCACAGGCCACCACTTGCCACCTCCTTAAGGCTGTGCTGTCCCAAATCTGGCTGAGAGCTGCTCCACTGGGATTTATTCAGGAGAAGGGACACCACAGCTGCCCTCCCAGCTGGCTCCAGAGCCCAGCACCTCCTGTTCTCCTACACTCTTCTCAAGTTGCTCAGTCTGAGGAGGGGAACAGATGAGCTTTTCTTGTCTCTCACAGGCGTTTTTTCCAGCCCTCAAGTAACTCTTGAGGCTCTTTGCTGCACCTCCTCCTGCTCCTTTCCCCCCATCCTGGCTTGGTGGCTGCCAAGTTTTCCTCTGCCACTGGAATACAGTAGGAACACTCTTGAACCTGTCTGCAAAAACATGCAGACCTCCAGCTTTTCAACCACAAGCTTTTTCCACACCTAAAAGCCAAATGAACTCAGAAGAACAACTCCTGCTCCTTCCCCAGGTCACAGACCTCTGTTTTCCCATTTATCCCTGTACTGCAGATCTTTTTCTCCCCATTCAGAGCTAAAAATCAAACTCGAGAAGGCAGGATGAAAGGTCAAGTAGTGGCAGATTGTTGCAACCACCCTCAGACACCTCTTGATCTGTGGGGCTGTTGTGTATCTGCACATTTTCCATCCTTCTGTCCAAAGGATTTATGATTGGATTTACTTTTGGACCCAATTCTGAGTAAAGTGCCCTAGGGCACCCTGCTGGAGCAGGGAGGTTGGACTTGGACTGCCCTGCATGGCAGTCCTGCCTAGAAAAATCCAATTTGGGAATGTGGGGACCACCCTGTCCCTCTGTGACCCCCCCATTTTCAGCTATGCCTGTCCCAGCACCTGAGACCACTGGGGGGTCTGCACAGGGACCTGCAGCATCCTCTGGATAACTGGAAAGTTCCAAGTTCAAAGCCCTCAGCCCTCCCAGTACCACATCCCATATCCCATATCCCAGTTCCTTGATCCACTTTCTGATCAAAGGACATCGTGGGTACCAGAATGTTCCATTCCATATCCCATATCCCTCTTCCTTGTTTCACTTTCTGACCAAAGGACATGGTGAGTACCAGACTGTCCCATCCCATATCCCATATCCCATATCCCATATCCCATTATTTCCCATTTCTGAGACAGGAGGATCACACTTTGCTTTTCTCTCCTGAAGAGAGGGGTTGGCAGCATTAGGGGCAGGCAGGTGCCGGTTTTGGGGGCTTTTGGGGGCTGTGCTTCCTCAGGCTGCTGTGGGAAATAAAAGTGAGCCAGCTCAGAAGAATTTCCTTTTCCTTTCCTCCTGCTAATGAGATAATTACAGCCTTTTGTGTTCTGGGAAACGACTTTCTCATTATGGGGGCCGCATCAGCTATTTACATAATAAGGCTGAAACAAAAGAGATGAGATGAAAGGACCCAGGCAGCTCCTTCAGGGAGCTCTGCTGAGCTGCCAAGGGACAGCCTGGGTGACAGATTCCTGCATCCCCAGAGCTCCTCTGGTCTGGAGTGGGTGGCAGCTCTTGATTCAGGATGTCCCCAGCATGGGATGCTCCTCACTCTCAGCTGTGAGGGTCCCCAGGGTCCCCCTTAAACCACTCACTGCAATCCCTGATGCCAGAGGGTTTGGGAGGGTGGCCACGAACCCAGACCCACATCCAGGAGAGTCCTGGCAGCATCTGTGGGGCTCACAGAGGCACCTGGAAATGAGTCCCACCACCAGAGGATGTTTGGTGCCAGACTGGCCTGTCCCTTGTCCCATCTGCCATGTCCCACTTTCCTCCAGCTGTGGTCAAGGGACATTTGGGGTACCAGCCTGTCCCATATCCCATATCTCACATCCCATATCCCTGTTCCTTGTTTCACTTTCTGACCAAAGGACATGATGGGTACCAGACTGTCCCAACCCACATCCCACATCCAACATCCCATATCCCATATTCCTTTTTCTTGGTTCACTTTTGACCAAAGGACATGATGGGTACCGGACTGTCCCATATCCCACATCCCATATCTCATATCCCATATCCCTGTTCCACTTTCTCACCAAAGGACATGATGGGTATCAGACTGTCCCATCCCATATCCTGCATCCCATATCCCATACCCCATATCCTATGTCCCTCTTCCCCTGTTTCACTTTCTGACCAAAGGACATGATGGGTATTAGACTGTCCCATACCCCATATCCCTGTTCCTCGTTTCACTTTCTGACCAAAGGACATTATGGGTACCAGACTGCTCCATCCCATATCCCATATCCCTGTTCCTTGCTCCACTTTCTGACCAAAGGACATGGTGGGTACCAGACTGTCCCAGCCCATTTCCCTGTCCCCCTAGCTGGCCAAGGGATGCATTGGTTACAAACCTGTCCCATCCCATTTCCATTTCCCATTATTTCCCATTCCCCATTATTTCCCCATCCCCCCAGCTGTACCAACCTGTCCCACCCCATGTCCCAGTTCCCTGTCCCCCAAAGCTGCCTAGGGGGACAGTGGCCACCACACTGTCCCATCCCACACGCCAGTGCCCTGTGCCCCAGCTGGCCAAGGAACTCTGAGCACCAAACTGTCCCTGCCAGCCTCACCACCTCTCTTCCCCAACAAAGGCCCCATTGTTCCTGGCACAGCCTGAACAGAGCAGCCTGCTCCACCTTCCCTGGCCTCCCTCCCACTCTGCTATCAGTTTTCCTCCCCCAGTTGCTCGCTGTGTTTAAGGGACCCAGTCCAGTGGCACCCTGTCCCCATCCCCCAGGACGTGGCAGGAGGGGGAATGGTGGCAAAGCACAGCTACAATCTGCACCGTGGCCTTGGCTCTGTGCCCTCCTGCTTGTCCCTCCTTCCCTCTCAGCTCCCTGAGGCTGCTCCTGGAATGGACACCCTGCCACAGCTTCCTGGAAACCTCTTTCTGACAGTAAAATAATCAGCAAATCAATCTGGGCATGGCTACTGCTCACCCTGAGCAAGCTGCTCCCCCTGTCCCAATCCCACCTCCTCATCTCTGGGGGTTTTATCCCAGTTTTAACCCACAGGATTTTCTGGATCTGAAAAAGCAGGCAGAGTGGAATGAAAAGCCAAGCTCCTGGCAGGCCATGCCAGTCTTGAGCTGTTCCAGTAAGGGAAGAAATCAAAATTTTTCTGAAGGCTGCAGCAAGGTGGGCAAAGCCCCAGAGAAACGTCGGCAGGTGATGGGGAGGTGTGACAGGGCACATTTGTACAGTCCCAGGGAGGCTTTTCTGTCTCATCCTTGGAGGGTTTCAGGCCCTGAATGGACCAGGCAGGGTCCACCAGCAGCAGGATGGCCTGGAGACCTCCTGGGATCCTTTCTACCAGGAATTATCCTGCCATGGAGTTTATCCATGTGGTTTTTCACAAACCACACTGGATATCCACCAGCATTCCCCTGGCCAAAGTCCTCATCCTCAGGGAGATTTTCCCCCTTTTCCCCATGTGCTCTCAGAGTCCTGGGTTTGGATGCAGGCTGGCATCCTCCAGGATGCATCTGATGGCAGATGGAAGGATTTTCCTCCCTTAATCATCCCAAGGAGCAGCAGGACAGGATGGTTCCAAGCTCAGCCCAAACTGCCTTCCCAAATCCCATGTGTCCATCAGGAAGGGCTCATCCATGGCCTCATCTGTGACCCTTGTGACTGCCCCCAGAAGATACTCAGGGCCAGCTGTGTCATCGTCCCCAGTGAGGTCCTGATGGCCACCTCTGCCCAGAAAAGCATCAGCTTTGGTGGCACAGGGAAAACTCCCTGGATTCCCTCAGAACAGGACAAGGGCAGTTTGGTGGAGCAGCCTCAGTCTGGCTGCAGCCCTGAGGGTCTGGGATGCCCCATTCCATGGGCTGGACAGCTTGGGGTCATCCCAGCCCTGTGTGCCTCAGTTTCCCCTTGCTAAGGGGCTGCCAGTGGGATCCAGGGTGAGATTTCCCCACCCTGAACAATCAATTTCTGTGCACCCCATCTCTGCTCTGATTCCCTGGTGCAAACAGAGCCCAGCAGGTACTTCCCATCCCTAAAAACCAACTGGAAAGGTTGGAGCAACTGGCACCAGCTCAGCCCTGCACTAATCCATTGAAGATCCTTTGGAAAGATCCTCTGGTTCAAAAACAGCCCAGCAGGTACTTCCTATCCCTAAAAGTCACCTGGAAAGGGTCCCACCAGCTCAGCCCTGCACTAATCCACTGAAAATCCTTTGGAAACACCCTCTGGTGCAAACATAGCCCAGCAGGTACATCCCATCCCTAAAAATCACCTGCAAACTGTCCCACCAGCTCAGCCCTCCACTCATCCATTGAAGATTATTTGGAAAGATCCCCTGATGCAAAAACAGCCCAGCAGGCACATCCCATCCCTAAAAATCACCTGCAAAGTGTCCCACCAGCTCAGCCCTGCACTAATCCACTGAAAATCCTTTGGGAAGATCCCCTGGTGCAAAAACAGCCCAGCAGGTACTTCCTATCCCTAAAAGTCACCTGGAAAGGGTCCCACCAGCTCAGCCCTGCACTAATCCACTGAAGACCCTTTGGAAATGTGGCTGGAGATGGGGTGATGCCAGCAGAGCCCGTGGGACTCCCCAGCACAGGGGATGTGGGGTGACCGCTGAGAGTGTGCCAGCACGGAGCTACATCCCTTGCCTGGCTCCCAGCACCTTCCTGAGCACCCTCACACACTCCCACACCCCAAATCTCAGGGATCCCAATGTGATCCCCAGCTCCAAGGCCCCAAACACCAGGGGGACCCCCTTTTTGTCACCTGAAGACGGGATGTTGTAAGGGGGGGACCCAATCCTGCCCTTTGGGATGAGCCATCACCCCCAGATCTGTTCCAAGAGCCCTGCCCGGCTCTGCCACCCCCAAACTTCACCCAAACCTCTGTCCCCGCAGGAAGGACAAAGTGGGGACCCCTCACCAGCCCGTCATTTATCATTAACTCGGCCCGAGAAATTCTTGGGCGCGGAGCCAGCCCTGGAATCTCTCGCTCCTCCCCGGACACGGCGCTTGGAGCAAACCCTTGAGACCACCGCTGAGTTATCGCTGCTAAACCAGAGTGATGCCCTAAAATCCGCCGGGGTGCAAGGTCTCGGTGCTGGGGGGTCCCTGCTGGATCCAGGGTGGGGGTTATAGAGGGGAAAATCGCAATTTTCCCCACCCACCCCATCCCTGACCCGCGCAGGAGCGCAGCCCGGTTATAGGAATGTGGGTTTTGTTGACGGAGTGACAAAGCTGGTTTTTGTTTGGGGAAGTTTCTCTTCTCGATTAGGTGAAAAAGGCCTGCGAAACTTCACCTCAAATTTAAGGACAGCTTACGTTTGAGGTGCCCTTGGCTCGGTGGGATTAGACAGGAGCTGGGCAACTTCCTAGAAAAAGAAGTGAACAAAGAAACAAATCGCTTTTGTGAGGTGTTTTACCAGGAGCAAGAACTTCTTGCACCTGGCTCGCTTTTTCTCTGTTTGTCTTTTATGAAACCTTTTTGTTTCCAACAGAAGCCATCCTGCTGATTTTATGCCTCCAAAGGTGGCTGAGCTGCCTTAAGCGTGAAATAGATCTCCAAGAGCTTATGAGACCTGGCTCAAAGAGACTCCTACCTATATCACAAGGTGTGCCCCCCAAAAAATCACCTGCGAAGCGTCCCGCCAGCTCAGCCCTGCCCTAATCCACCGCAAACCCTTCCCCAAACAAAGACACGCAGCCAGAGGGGGAAGGAGAAGAAAAGAAAAATCCCAGAAAAATCCAGCACCCCCCGGGATTTACCTGGGCAGCCCAGGGGTGCATCCTGCTGCTCCCCATCCTCCTCCGAGCGCCAAATTCATTGTTTCCTTGTGTGGTATCCCGGGAAAATTCCAAAATAATACCTGTGGAGAGCAACCTGCTGCTGGGCTGGGGCCAAGGGCTGCCCTTGGCTCGGCGGGATTGGCCAGGGCGCCCGCAGGAGCTTTAATTAACTCTTTGTGTCCTGCTCCGGCTGGGTTTGGGGATGGCTCCCTCCTCCTCCCATTTGGGCTGAATTTAGCACAAATGGGAACTTTGGAGTCAGACGCTGGGTTTTCCAAAATAAGGATTTGGAGTTTGCCTTTTTCTGTTTTCAAATGGGGTTTTTGGGGTCTGATGGCTTGTTTCTACACAAAAAGGGAATTGTGAATTTGGGAGGTTTTGGAGTTTGCTCAAAGAGAGATATGTGGATTTGGGGTTTGCTCAAATAGGGGTTTGTGGATTGGGAAGTTTTTGGGGTTTGCTCAAATTGAGACATATTGGTTTGCGAGGTTATGGGGTTTGCTCAAATAGGGGTTTGTTGATTTGGGAGGTTTTGGGGTTTGCTCAAATAAGGATTTGTGGGTTTGGAAGGTTTTGGGGTTTGCTCAAGTAGGGATTTGTGGATTTGGGAGGTTTTGAGTTTGCCACAACCCTTGCCCACCTCTGGCTGGGGTTTGGGGAAGGGATGGCTCCATCCTCCTCCAAGGGGAATTTGGGGCAGAATTTAGCAGAAATGGGAACTTTGGAGTCAGACGCTGGGTTTTCCAAAATGAGGATTTGGAGTTTGCCTTTTTCTGTTTTCTTATGGGGATTTTGGTGTCTGATACTTTGCTTCTGCCCAAATAGGGATTTGTTGATTTGGAGGTTTCGGGGTTTGCTCAAATAGGGATGTGTGGATTTGGGAGGTTTGGGGTTTGGTCAAATAAGAGATTTGTGGATTTGGGAGGTTTGGGGTTTGCTCAAATAGGGGTTAGTTGATTTGGAGGTTTTGGGGTTTGCTCACATACACATATATGGATTTGGGAAGATTTTGGTATTTGCTCAAATAGGGATTTGAGGGTTTGGAAAGTTTTGGTTTTGCTCAAATAGAGGTTTGTGGATTTGGGAAGTTTTGGGGTTTGCTTAAATAGAGATTTGTGGATTTGGAAGGTTTGGGGGGTTGCTCAAATAGGGATTTGTTGATTTGAGAGGTTTTTGGTGTTTGCTCAAACAGGGGTTTGTGGATTTGGAAGGTTTTGGGGTTTGCTCAAATACAGATATGTGGGTTTGTGTATTTGGAAGGGCTTTGGGGAAGGGATGGCTCCATCCTCCTCCAAGGGGAATTTGGGGCAGATGATTTGTTTTAGCAGAAATGGGAACTTTGGAGTCAGATGTTGAGTTTTCCAAAATGCGGATTTGGAGTTTGCCTTTTTCTGTTTTGATGGGGATTTTGGGGTCCAATGGCTTGGTTTTGATCAAATCAAGATTTAGGGATCAGGTAACTTATTTTGGCTAAAGGATTTTGGGGTCTGGCAGCTGGGTTTTCCTCAAATAGGGCTTTGGGGTCTGACTGCCTGTTTTATTTTTTGTTTGTTTTTCCAAGGGGGATTTTAGGGTCTGGGGGGCTTGTTTGGGTACAAATAGAGATTTGGGGCTGGACTTTTTTCAAATGGAATTTTGGGGTCTGACAAATTGGGCTTTTTTTCAAGTGGGGATTGCTCAAAGCAGCTCATTTTCACTCAAATACTAATTTTGGGACCTTTCTATCACGGGACCCTTCTCAACTTTCCCATCCTTCTGGGGATGCTTCCCAGCTGTGTGGCTGAAGTGAAAGGCTGTGAAGAGCTCTGAAAGAAGGGCAGAGAATTGGACAGATGGGATGAATGGGATGATGCATCCACAGAATGGTTTGGTTTGGAAAGGACCTTAAACCCCATCTCATGGGGGTCTCACACCCACTATCCCAGGCTGCCCCAAGCTCCATCCACCTGGCCAAAAGCTGGATGTGGATGCTGCCCTCTTTCTATTCCAGCATCCGGAGGATGGGCCAGAGTTCCTTTTCCCACTTTCCCAGTGGCAGGAGAGCAATCAGCCTTCCCATGGGGGGCCATCCAGCCTCAGCGCTTACTCTGGATTATTTGCAGTCGTGGAGGGAGGGAAATAAAAGCCACACAAAGCTAACCACTTATTGAAACACATTTGCTGAGGTGAATTTTCTGTTGGCAGGATGTCTGGGGATCAAAGGAGCCGCCCGGTCATGGGGCTGGTGTTGGTGGGCAAACAACGGTGAGAGCAGTAAAACAGCAATAATGCCAAAATAATCACATTTGAGTTAATGTGCATTTAAACCAGGGTAAAACACACCGCTGGGGTGCACAAGGAAGGTGTAAATTATACCAAAATGCATTCCTGTGGAGATTCAACCTTGCAATTTTGCCCTTAAGCTCCAGAAGCAGAGAATTCTGACAAATGGGTTGGTTTGGGTGTGTGTGTGCAGCTTGGAAGCAGCCACACAGACAGAGAGCCCTTTCCATCCTGCTCTGGCAATGACCAGAGGTGGCTGAGGGGCTCTGCTGGGACAGTGACTCTTCCACAGGGATTTGGGGCAGCTGCCCCAGCACAGGAGGCTGTGGCTGCCCTGAGGGAGCTGCTGCAGTTTCAGGTCTCACAGGAGACAGGCACTTCCCTGACACTCATGCTGCCTTGGGGAGCTGAGTTATATCTTAGCACTCCCCACAGATGAATCAATCATGAGAGAAGAGACTTTGGAGAAGGCTGGGAGATCCAGGATCACCCATGCTCTGAGGTGGGGTGTAAACTATTGAGCCCCCAACTCTCATTTCTGACCCAGGGTCGGGTGGCTGAGCCAGGAACCTCTCTGCTGTTGAAGATTGCAATGCAAGATGTTTTCCATTACCATCTGTATGGCAGATTACCTTTGTCAAGTGGGCAGTTTGCCTTATCTCTCTCTTTGAGTGACCACATTCACACCTCCCTCAGGAGGGGACATCTGCTGATAACAGCTATTGAATGTCACTGCATGGCTGATAAGAACTGCAGCATCCCATTGGGAGATGTGAGCCCAGAGGGAGGAGCCAAGCATTCCTACCCGGATATAATCCAGAGGTTTTGAGACACCAGCACGGCTTTTCCACTGGATTCCGCAGAGGAATAGCAGCTGTCTCTTCTTCCACTGGATCTTCAGAGGAAGAACACATCCTTCTCTACAGGATCCTGCTCCTGCAGAACCACCCCTGACACTGCAGGAGGGCTGAGCCACAATTCCAATGGGACTGCCACCAACAGCCTGACCCACAGGGTGTCAGGCTGGGTTCTGGCTCTGTCAGTGTTGTTCTGGTGTACTGAATTGTTTATTTTATCCTTTGTTTTTCCTTCTTCCCTATTAAAGAACTGTTATTTCCTGCTCCCATATTTTTGCCTGAGAGCCCCTTAATTTAAAATTTATAGCAATTCAGAGGGGTGGGGAGGGTTTACTTTTTCCATTTCAGGGGAGGCTCCTGCCTTCCTTAGCAGACTCCTGGCTTTCCAAACCAAGACATCTGTGCACCTCCAGCAGAGCCCCTCCATCACCTCTGGGAGCCAACAGAGACCCCCAGTTCTCACCCAGCACCCCTTTGTGCCAGTGCTCCTGCACAGCAGCTGCACCCAGGCCATGGTGCTTCCCTGTCCCCATGGGACACAGCCACCAGGACCTGGTCTCAGCCCTTTGTGGGGTTTGTCCTTCTCTGCTCTGCCCTTTTTGCGTGGCCATGGTCAAACTGTGTCACCCAGACCCCAACCAGCTGAGGTGACCTCCAGGGTTGATTTACCCACCTAAAAACGTTCCCTACACAGCCGTGATGGCCTCGCTCTGTCTTGGGCTGAGGCTTTGAACACCCACCCAATGCCTTCTTTTTAAAATCCAAACTCTTTGTTCCCATGTCCTTCTGTTTTCTTTTCCCTTTTCCTGGCAGCCCCCTGGCTGGGTGATTCCCATTCCCTTGGAGCTGTTCCATTTCAAGATCCCCAAGCTCTCTGAGGTCCTTGGGGTGGTTGAGTGTTCTTTGCACTGATCAGAGAAGGAGGAAAACATGAGCTCAGTGAGCTCTGAAGGAGCATCCATGGGTTAGGACATTCCCCAGGGAACAGGAGTGGAAAGCCTTGATGTGGGGGTGGAGATGGGAATGGGAGCAGAGACAGAGGCTCCCTGCACTGGGATTTCTTCCTGGAAACCTCTGGGGAGCTCCTTTTCCGTACAAAACATCCCAATGTGAGCAAGAGCCTCCCTCCTCTCTTCACCCAGACTATTTATTTAGAGGGAAGAACATTTTCAAATTGAGAAGCAGAAAAAAACCCTAAATAAAGGTACCCTGGCTGCTGAACCCACTTTGAGGGCATGAATGAAGTGGCATCTCCATCCCAGGGTGTCTCAGTGCCTTGGCTGGGCAATGCCAAGGTCTGGTGATGGAGATGGTTCTGAATTTGTGCTGGAAGCCTCCAGAGCTTCCCAACCAGCACCACAACAACCTAAATCCAGCTCAGACCTCAGCTGTGAACTGACAGTGCCTGTAAGTGCTTGACACCATCAGGCTGAGCACTGGAACAAAAATTCCTGCAGTACCTCCTTGCCAGACTCTGCTCGAAGCTCTTCAACCCTCTCTATTGCTGAAACAGAGATTTCCAGCCCTGTTTTCAGAGGAAATCCCCTTTTTTTTCTGTGACAGTCAATGGGTGTGGAACCTCCAAGGGCTTCCCTGTGTTTGTGGAGAGATTCTGCCTGGCCTGATTTGTTGTGAGTGATCTCAGGGACCACAGCCAAACGTGCAGGATGGGGCTGGTAGGGGAGCATGACTGTGCCATGCCAGGAAATCCAACCTTTCTGCTGGGAATGTTGATAAAATCCCAGCCTGGGCAGGCTCTGTGGTTGAGCTCCCAGAAGAAATGTGCAGCATGGCACCCAGAGTTTGTTTATCAGTTAACCAGAATAAACTGGTTGTGTTTCAAACAAACCTTTGTGCACCTGGGGGTTCACCAGCACAGGGACACCCCTCAGCTCTGCGAGTTAAAATGCTGGGAGAGGCTTTTCCTGCTCATGAAGTGGAATCATTTGAGCCTGTGTGAGACCTCCTCACACCCACACAGAGCTGGGGATGGGAGAGCACCTTCTCCAAGCTGCCACAGGGGGTCCTGAGGCTGGCTTGACCCCAAAAAGCTGGGCTGATGCCAGCTGCTGCACTGGGGGACACTTTTCATCTCCAATCCATGACATCTGCCTGCTCAGCTTGAGCCAGCACGAGCAAGCCAAAAGCCTCTGGTTTATGTCATCCAGAGGGATGGTTTCCTATTCTGGAATAAACATCCCTGCTGCTAGAAGCTGTGTCCTCCTGTACCAGCACAGAGCAGACAAAGCCTCACAGTGCTGGCAAGGCGCAGCCTGGTGCATGGCCCAGCTCTTGCCATAAATCAGGAGAGGCTCCAGCATCTCCCCCTGTGGGTGCTGAAAGCCCTGAGTGGGTGCTGGGTGTCCTGGCCACGGGATTTGGGTCAGGTCTGAGGTGTCTGCAGGGAGGATGTGAATTCTCAGGTTTCCCAGATTATGTCTAGGCCAGAGAATTGTGGAATCACAGAGTCATGGAATGGTTTGGATTGAAAGAGACCTTAAAGATCATCCAGTTCCAACACTCTGCCATGGGCAGGGACACCTTCCACTATCCCAGATTGCTCCAAACCCTCTCCAGCCTAGCCTTGAACACTTCCAGGGATCCACGGGCAGCCACAGCTTCTCTGGGCACCTCTCTAGCCTCACAGGGAAAAAATCCTTCCTAATGCTTAGTCTAAATCTCTTATCTTTTAGTTTAAAACCATTCCTTACACATGAGGTTGGATATTAGGAAGAAGCTTTTCACAGAAAGAGTGATAAAGTTCTGGAATTTTCTGCCTAGGGAGGTGGTGGAGTCCCCATCCCTGGGTGTGTTTAACAAAGCCTGGATGTGGCACTGGGTGCCAGGGTTTAGTTGAGGTGTTTAGGGCATGGGTTTGACTTGATGATCTTGAAGGTCTCTTCCAGCCTGGTCATTCATTCATTCATCATTGGTGATTATCCAGAATGAAGGAAACAAATCTCCCATTCACAGTCCCAAAGCATCAGGCCAGGCCTAGCAAAATTGAATTGGAGCAAAGCAGCTTGCAGCCAGGAGGGCCAGATTAACACTGAAATGACCAGGTGCTCAAGGATCCTGCTGGGAAGTGCCCTTCTGTCCATGTCAGGAATTAGGGATTTGTCACAGCCCCCTTGGCTCAGCCTGGGAGGTGTTTTCCAGGAGGAACATCAGGCTCAGGACGAAGTGGTGTGTGCTCATGTTGTCCCATCCATCTCCATCTATCTCCATGTCCATGTCCCTGTCCATGTTCATGTCCCATCTATCACCATCACCATCTCCATCTCCATCCATCTCCATAATCTCCAATCTCCAGTCTCCATCTCCATCTCCATCATCTCCAATCTCCATCTCCATAATCTCCAGTCTCCATCTCCATACATCTCCATCTCCATCTCCATACATCTCCATCTCCATAATTTCCAATCTCCATTTCCAATCTCCATCTCCATCTGTCTCCATCTCCATCTCCAATTTCCATCTCCATCTCATCTCCATCATGGCCAGCCCCTGCTCTGGGGAGGAACCGGTGGCTGAGTGGCCTCAGCAGAAGCAGAGGGATGAGAATCCTCAAGTTTTGGGGAAGATCTCCTGGAGGGGCAGTGGAACACGGAGCAGGACGCCTGGAGCACCCCTGTGGTGGCTCCCAGGCCTCTCTGGGTAGGACACAAGGTTGTCACAGTCCCTTTCCAGGCCACAAGGACCCAGCTGTCACAGCCCATGGAGCACAGGGAGGGATTGGGCTGAAATGCACCTGAATCCATGACCACCTGATGGCCCTGGACTCCTGGGAGTTTGGAATTTGCAGTTAATGAATGACCTGAGTGCCACAAACACATCCCCCAGGTCCTGCCTCCCTGGCTCTTTGTCCTCAGAGGAATGTGGGCATTCCCAGCCCTGAGGACACATTCCTTGGCAGGCACTGGCACTGACCCGTGACTGGAAACCAGTTTCCCCAGTGGGTGAACCAGGATTTTGCCTTGAGTTCTGCTCCAGCCACCATTTCCCTGGCTTCCTTTCCTTTGGGCTGTGTGGCCAATTCCCCCATTTCCCAACTCTCTGAACTTCCCAGACACTGAGGGATTCAACCTTACTCATCTCCAGGCTGCTCCTCCTCAATCCATGCCCTGCCTCAGATGCCACGCAGAGAAAAAAAAAAGAAAGAAAAAGGAAGGAAAGAAAAAAAGAAGGAAAACTTCACAACTCAGATTTGCAACTTTGATGGCATCAGCATGTCACAGAACTCAGAATCACCCCTCTGCATCACATATTAATCCTTAAAAACTGCAAGGAAGGATCCAGTTTGGCCAGGAAGAGGGATGGAAAAGGGTGGGAGCACAGAGCCAAAATATGTGCTGCCTCTACAGGGTGATGCCTCCAAGCTGCTGACCGACCCTTTTTCCTGAATATTCTGAATATTTGTGGCCAAGGCAGGGTTTCACTGGTCATGCCAGGGGAGTGTGTCCCCCCTGAGCAGCACTGGGGTTGGGGGACACCTCTGTCCTGGAGATCCCCATGGCTTGGACCTCAGTGGGCAGTGGGGACAGAGAGACTTGGAAGTGACAAAATGGAAAAGCTCAGAAAGGATCCACAGGCAGAATGGAAAATCTTGGTAAAGATCCACAGGCAAAATGGAAAATCTCAGAAAAGATCCACAGGTAAGATGGAAAACCACAGAGAGGATCCACAGGCAGAATGGAAAATCTTGGTAGGGATCCACAGGCAAAATGGAAAACTTCAGAAAGAATGCACAGGCAGAATGGAAAACCTCAGAAAGGATGCACAGGCAGAATGAAAAATCTTGGTAAGGATCCACAGGCAAAATGTAAAACCACAGAAAGGATCCACATGCAAAAATAGAAAACCTCAGAAAGGATCCAGAGGCAAAATTCCCTCTTGTGTTGGAAGCATTTTTGGCTGTGATCATGCTGTGATTCCAGTCAGGAATTGCTTTGTGGATTACCTGGGAGATCCTCCTGCATTCTGGAGCAACCTCTGGAGCACCTCAAGTGTTTGTGCCCTACCAATCCTTCACCCTGCAGGGACAAACCAGCTTTCCTCTGCAGTTTTCTTGCATCCTCAGCATCCCCAGCCCGTTTTGGGGAGGGTGCTCCTCCTCATCAGGAGAATGGAGCAGTTGGCTCCTGGTCCAAGGCACAGGAGATGCCAGGGATGGGGCAAACCTGGCTCCAAAGTTTCCTTTTCCCAGCCCTGCCAATGCACAGCCATCAACTCCTGCTCCTTCACGAAGGGATGATGGATGGGGAAACCCAGGAATGGAATTTCTCTGGAGGCGGTGGAGCCACAGCTGCCCTGTGGCCCTCACCCATCACCTTCTGAAGGAACCACAGAGAATTTAGGGTGAGGAACAAAAAAAAGGAGTTGAGAGGATGGGCCAGGGAGGGAAAATTTCCATAGCTGCATAATAAAGGTGATTACATAAGGGCATCCTGCGTCATCTGCGGCTGGCATCTCCGGAGAAGTAATTACATCTGCACCACACATCTAAAGAAAATATTATCACATTGCCTTCCAAATTCTATAATTAGCTCCTGCAAGATGTGTGCCAGCGGCTTGATCACTCCATGTACGTTGGCTTCAGAGCCAGGCACAGACACATGGAGGGTTTTTTTTTTTCATTTGCCAGCTAGGAAAATATTTGGAGTTTAGTGTGGCAGCTGACCTGAGTCCCCCTGGAAAGGGCAGCTCTGAGGGTTTGTAAAGAGTGAAATATTTTCCTGGTCTCCCTCAGTGCCTGCCAGGCCGTGGGGATCCAGCAGGAGGGCAGGAATGGCAAAGCCAGAGCTTGGCTTTCCCTCCTCCTTCAAATACTCTTTGATTTCTGCCCTAATGCTCTGAACCTTTTTTTCCCTCGCTAAATAAATGACCTGATTTGCAGGGAGGTGTTGCCCTCACAGGTTCCTGGGCTCTCTGCTCTGTCATATAAAACAAACCCCAGGTTTGGACTTCAGAACCAACTCTGGGCTTTGAACACTTCTCCCTTCCCTCCAGATCCTCAGCAAAAGGAAAAAAGAGGCTTTGAAATGAAGCAGAGGCTGCAAAGCTCTTGGTTTGATGGAGGGCTTTTCATGTGGAGCTGGAGATGGCCACAGGACGAGCTGGCAGCACCAGGGACACAGCAAGGGCAGGGATGGATGGGAGGAGGAATTTGGTTTCCTTCTGTTTCCCATTTGCTCATAACCAGCCTGGAAAGCACCAGCAGCTCTGCTGCAAACAAAACAGTCAGGAGATTTCTCCACATCTCCTCAGCTGGGAAATGGAGCTGTGCACGACCAGGGGAGTGGGAGGGAGTGCCAAAATCCCAAGGGCTTGGTGAGAAAACGTTTGTGTTGTGTGTGAGAGAGAGTGTGAGTGTGAGAGAGCGTGTGTGCAGCTTGAATAAACCATCCTCAAGTGGGAAAACATCCTCTCTGTGCTGGCCTCGTGGGGTGGGGTGCAGACAGCTCCTCCCTGCTTCTCATTTGGTGTTGATTCCACTCAGGAGATGCAGAGAAGTGGAGGATGGGGAGAGAAGAGGAGTCCAAAGCTCAGCAGAGCCTTCATTAAGGCCAGACCTAATGAGAACTGTGAGGAATGAATAACCCAGGGGACACGAGGTGAGACCTGCCCAAAAGCACCTTTTGCTCCTGTTCATGACCAGTCCCAGCAGCTGCTGGATGTGTCAAGGATCAGAAATTATCTTCCCAGGAGAGGAAAACACAGAATCAGAAAGCAAGCATGGAAAAAAATATCCATGATGTCTCTGCTGAAATATCTGCAGCCTCTCTTGTGCTTTTCTCCAACACCCTGTGATTGATATCAAACCTTTCTCTGTGATTGATATCAAACCTTTCTCCATTGCCCCACTCAGCCTGAGGATCATCATCACAACTGAGTCACAGACTGGTTTGGGTTGGAAGGAACCTTAAAACTCATCCAGTCCGCCCCTGCCATGGGCAGGGACACCTTCCACTATCCCAGATTGCTCCAAGCCCTGTCCAGCCTGGCCTTGGACACTTCAGAGCCACAGCTTCTCTGAGTAACCTGTGCCAGGGCCTCCCCAGCCTCACAGGAAAGAATTTATTCCCAATATCCCATCTGACCCTGTTCTCTGGCAGTTTGGACCCATTCCCCCACATCCAAAGGAGGTTCTTTCCGAGCTCCACCATTCTTTGACTCGATATTTCCAAAGCAATGCAGCAATTCCTACTTGGTAAGGTCTTTTATTCCTTCTTCAAGCAATTCCTAGTTGGGAATTCCAAGTCCATCCATGCTGAGCCAGCCCAGAACCTGTGGCCCAAACCCAGACAAAGATTCCTGGTTCTTTGTGCAGGGATTTTCCAGAGGAGGAGGCTGCAGCAGCACCTGCCCTCTGCACTCCTCAGCTTTCCTCTCATCCCTACCTTGAGCTGGGGGAAGCAGAATTCCTCAGGCATGCATGGAAAATGGGCAGCACTTGTGAAACAAGCTCCAGAGGAGCTTGGCACATGTTCCAGGCTTGCACTTCATCTATTTGGGACAGAACTCACCCTGGCACAGCATCCTCATTAATTTCTCTGAGCTGGGAGCAATCCCACACCGTTCATCTCACCTGTGCTGCTGACAGGGGCTGCCCTGGGATCTGCCTGTGCACACTCCAGGAGGATTCCCAGCCTTTTTCCTCGGTAGTTTTGGGGTTTTTTAAAAATGAATCAGTGCTGACAAATTGCTCAGACATTCCCAGGGGGCTCTGCAGGAACATCAGTGGCTTTGGGGCAGTGTTTCATGACACAGATGTGGAGTTGTATCCTTTTTTTTCATTTTTTTTTAGCAAAAATAAACCAATCAGGAAGAAGATGAAGGTAAAAATAAGGTAAAAATAAGGGAGGTAAAAATAAGGGGGAAGGTAAAAATAAGGGAGAAAAGGAAGAACCCCCTTCCTCAGGCAGTGGTTGGTGGCCTGGAGAGCTCCCTGCCATTTGATGTTCAGTGTTTGAGGGGAAACTTGACAAGTTCATGGACCAGAAATCCATCAGGATCTGCTGTAAATTGCACAGAAATCCATCAGGATCTGCTGTAAATTGCACAGGAGGCAGATCTGGGAGTGTATTGAGGGAATATAAAGCAGGCTATCAGTGACCCTTTTCCACCCATCCCTGCCCATTGCTGATGGAATTGTTGAGGTTGGGAAAGACCTCTGAGATCATCGACCCCAAAAACTCCTATTGATTCTCATCCCTAAACCATGAAGTGCCCCCATTGTGCCCCAGGAACGCAACAGACTGTGCAGAAAGAGGTGTGAAAATTCAAATTGTTGTAATGTGGAGGTGCTTGGGTTCATGATTCCATAAAAATCAAAACCAAAATCTAACAGAAACACCCAAATCAACCAATCAAACAAAAAAATAAAACAAAAACAAAACAAAAACAAAAAAAACCAAACCAAAACAAACCCAAAAAACCCCAAAATAAAACACCCAAAAACCCCCCAAAAAACCCCCCACCTCCCTAAAACCCAACAAAACACCCCAAATCCCAAAAAAAGCAACCAAACAAAAAACAAAAACAAAAACAAAACAAAAACCAAAACCAAAACCAAACAAAAAACGCAAAAAATCCCCAAAATAAAACACCAAAAAACTAAAAAAAAACCCAAAAATCCCTCCACCCCCCAAAACCCAACAAAACCCCCCAAATCCCCCAAAAAAACAACCAAACAAAAAACTAAAACAAAACCAAACCAAAACAAAAACCAAAGCAAAACAAAACAAACAAAAAAAAAACCCCACCAAAATACCCAAAAAACCCAAAATCCCCCCACTCCCCCAAAAAAACCCCAAATAACAAAAACCAAAAAACCCCAAAAAACCAAGCTCCCCAACAATGCAAGCCACAGAAACCACCAAACATCTTCATATTTTCCTAAACTAAACAGAACCATGGAGATTTCCAGGCTGAGCTTGGATCAGCTGTCACGAAAGCAGCAAAATCTGCACAGAAGGACAAGAAATTAATCTCCAGCAGGAAGGTGGGATGGTGGGGAGGGGAGATGGGGGCTGATTTTTTGGGCAGGCCGTGGGAGGGAAGAGGCTGCTCATCCCATGAGGAGATGCTGAAGTCCTCAGTTCCCTGGGAAGGCCAGGAGCAACAGCCTGGTGGATCCCAGGCCACCTAAATGTGATTTCCCTGGACACAGGGAGAGGAAATGCTCAGCTGGAAGCTGGAGAAGTCCCCTGGTGTCACTTTTGCAGGTGGAGGGGACATGGCCATCATGCTGTGCCCTTGGAGCCAGGAGGAAAGAAAACTCTGGAAAAGCTCTCCATGACTTGGTGAGGAGCTTTAAAACTCGATCCTTGTGCATTTAGAGAAGGAGGATCACCCTGGGAGCAGAGAGACCTCAGGGTGCTCAGAGAAGGAACAGGCAGAGCTTGGGAAAAACATCTGGAGGGGCTGGAGAGAATCCAGGGAAGGGAATGGAGCTGGAAAAGGGCTGGAGCTCCAGGAGGAGCTGAGGGAAGGGGCTCAGCCTGGAGAAAAGGAGGATCAGGGGGGACCTTGTGGCTCTGCACGATAGGACAGCCAGGGAACAGGGACAGGATGAGAGGGAACAGCCTCAGGCTCTGCCAGGAGAGGTATAAATTGGATATTTGGGAAATTTTCCACTCCAGAAGAGTGGTCAAGCATTGGCACAGCTGCCCAGGCAGTGGTGGAGTCCCCATCCCTGGAGGGATTTAATGTGGATGTTGTCACAGACACATTTTATGAAAAATCCTTTCCTTAGGATTTTTCCTCCTGAGAAGCTGAGAGGCCTCAGGAACAAAATGTAAGCAATGGTTATCTGCTGCTGAGGGATGCAACAGGTGCATCTGTGATTGGTCTCATGTGATTGTTTTTAATTAATGGCCAATCAAAGTCCAGCTGTCTCGGACTTCCTGTCAGTCACAAGACTCCTTTTTCTTTTCCTTTTCCTTTTCCTTTTCCTTTTCCTTTTCCTTTTCCTTTTCCTTTTCCTTTTCCTTTTCCTTTCTTCTATTCTTTTAGTATAGTTTTAATATATAATTTTCTTTTAATATAATATATCTCATAAAATAATAAATCAGCCTTCTGAAACATGGAGTCAAGATTCTCATCTCTCCCCTTGTCCTGGGACCCCTGCGAACACCTCCACAGGATGTGACTCTTGGGGACATGGTTCAGTGGTGGCCTTGGCAGTGCTGGGGGAATGGTTGGACTGGATTATTCTGTTTTCCAAGCTAAACAATTCTGGGATTCTCTCTGGGCATGGCTTCTTGCTTTGTCTCTGTGGCTCTTGGCAGCCTCGTGCTGGTCCCTGTGATCCTGCTTCCCTCATCTCCTCATCCCAGGGAGCTCCACCCCGTGAGGCTGGCACCTGTTTGCTTTGGAAAATGTCTTTTATTCCTTCTTCAGCCAAGGCACTGCTGAGGCCTCTGGGGGAGGAGGGAGAAGGGTTAAACCCCCCCCAAAATGTCAGTGGTCCTAAAATAGCCAGGCTTTTCCTGCTCCCACTGACTCACCCTCACAGACCACAAACCCCTGAGTCACAGCAGGGCTCTGGGGGGAATCATCCTTCCCTGCCCTGCTCCAAACAGAGCTTGGCTGTGTCCAGAGTGACCCAGGGACAGCCCTGCCCTCCTGCAGGGACAAGAGCTGTCCCCTCTGCAGCACCCAGATCCTCGTGATCCTAACCCAGCATTCATGATCCTCACCCAGCATTCATGATCCTAACCAGTATTCATGATCATAACCCAGCATTCATGATCCTCACCCAACATTCATGATCCTAACCCAACATTCATGATCCTAACCCAGTATTCATGATCCTCACCCAGCATTCATGATCCTCACCCAGCATTCATGATCCTAACCCAGTATTCATGATCCTCACCCAGCATTCATGATCCTCACCCAACATTCATGATCCCAACCCACCATTCATGATCCTCACCCACCATTCATGATCCTCACCCAACATTCATGACCCAGCCCAGCATTCATGATCCTCACCCAACATTCATGATCCCAACCCAACATTCATGATCCCAACCCAACATTCATGATCCTCACCCAACATTCATGATCCTAACCCAGCATTCATGATCCTAACCCAACATTCATGATCCTCACCCAGCATTCATAATCCTAACCCAGTATTCATGATCCTCACCCAGCATTCATGATCCTCAGCCAACATTCATGATCCTAACCAAACATTCCCGATCCTAACCCAACATTCCCAAAACTCTGCCCTTTGGTGACGTCCCAGCAAGAGGAAGGTGCAGAAGGATCTGCTCACACCTGCCCTGCTCAGTCCCACCAGATCAGAGACCCCCATCCCACAGCTGGGCTCAGAGGAAAGGTTCTCACTGATATTTCCTCTCCCATCCCTTCCCATGTGCCAGAGCTTTAATCTCACATAGGAACAATTCAAAATATCTCTCAGAAAGCCTCACTCAATGCTCCCAGCTAAAAAACAGAAATGAAAGGAAAAAACCCAAATTATTCTGGAGGTGTTGGAACTGGGGGTGTGTCCAACTGCCTCTGGGGTCACAGCCAGGAGCAACACAACCTCTGAAAGCCACCAGGAATCCTCACAGCCACCAGGGAAGTGGTGAGCACAGGAAATGGGGGAGAGGAGGGGGTCCATATTCCTTTGGTGCCAGCCAACTTCCTTCTCCCTGCAGGACACATCCCACCAAGAGTTGTCCTTTCTCCAGCACCCAGATCCTCATGATTCTCACCCAACATTCATTACCCTCACCCAGCATTCCCAAAACTCTACACTTTGGTTGCCTCCCACCAAGAGGAAGGTGCAGAAGGATCTGCTCACACCTGCCCTGCTCAGTCCCACCAGAGCAGAGACTCCCATCCCACAGCTGGGCTCAAAGGAAAAGTTCTCACTGGTATTTTGGGAGCTGTTTCCTTCCCCTGCCCTCCTCCAGAATAGCTTTTTGTCTTTGGGTTTATTTTCTTTGTTGCCTCATAAAGGTTTGACCCTGATGTGTTTTGAATGGGCCCGGAGGCAGCATTGAATTCCTCCTGGGATGTGGCTGCCTCGGGCAGGGGAGGGAGGAGGGAATTTCATTGTGTCCAACCTTGCAGACCTCCGGGGGAGGGGGAAAAGCAGCAAATTCTGAATTCTCCTTCTCCTGCCGTGTCCCCAGCCACCCCCCACTCGTGTCACTTGTCACCCTCGCTGGGTGACAGCTCCACCAGCACAGCTCCTGTGTAGTGGGAAATTGGGATATCCACGCCCTGGCCAGGTCTGACCCAGCCCCTTCACCCCTCTGATCAAAGTCACCACAAAATCCCCACATGGACCCCACAGATGAAGCCAGCTGCTTCTTGTGTGTTTGCAATGTCTTAAAATAAAGAATAAAATAAAATAGGATAAAACAGGATAAAATAAAATAAAATAAAATAAAATTAAAAATAAAATAAATAAAATAAAATAAATTTTAAAAATAAATAAAATAAATAAACAAATAAAAATAAAATCATAAAATAAAATAAAAATAAAAATAAAATAAAATAAAATAAAATAAAATAAAATAAAATAAAATAAAATAAAATAAAATAAAATAAAATAAAATAAATAAAAGCTCTGATTGATCACAGAATTCACAGAATGACCAGGTTGGACGAGACCTTCAAGATCATCCAGTCCAAACCAGCCCCAACAGCTCAACTCAACCCTGGCACCCAGTGCCACATCCAGGCTTTGTTAAATACACCCAGGGATGGGGACTCCACCACCTCCCCGGGCAGAACATTCCAGTACTTTACCACTCTTTCCATAAAAAGCTCAATAAAGCTGTGGAGTTTACTCCATAATTCAGTTTGCAGTTGACCATACCAGGTCTCTCCTGGATGTTCACAGACAGCAGGGAGGAAGTGATTTTTAATTTGATTTTACAAAATTAAGAGCAGCAAAATAACAGCAGCAGCATTGCCTGTCCTCAAGCTGGGGATCAGAAAATCACTGATAACAATGAAAGGAAAAAAAAAAAGCGCTCAATAATTTCTATTCTGGCTTTGGAAAAAGCAGGCTGATGTTCTCATATTGCACAGGGACAAGGAAGTGCTTTCTAGTCCATTAGTAACCCAGGAAGACACTAAATGGCATGGCCTGAGGAGAAACATTTTTAAACAGCAGGTTCAGATTAATTTGCTCCCAAGAGCCCCTGGAAACAGGACAAGGAGACCTCTGGGCTGTGCTCATCCTCTCTAAGAAGTTCTGGGATTCCTCTCAGATCCCAGAAGGGTGGAGAGATGATAATTACAGGGCAATATTAAAAAAAACAAGGGGTGGGGATTGAAGAATTGGGATGATGCAGCTTAGCCTGGTAGAAAGGGATGCAGGATTAGAGGGATGGAGCGTGGGAAGCTGTCAATATAAATAGATGGCTCATAAAAAACAGAATTTCACAGACTCCTTCAGCCTCACCAGGGGCAGGTCGGGATCAGGGGACCCCAGCAGCAGCACAGATGGAAACGTGCCCCTGTGAGGAGCTTTGGTTTGGGGTGTTGTTTATAAATGAGTTATTCCAGAAACATGGAATGGTTTGGGTGGGAAGGGATCTTAAATCTTATCCCCTTTCCAACCCCCTGCCATGGGCAGGGACACCTTCCACCATCCCAGGTTGCTCCAAGCCGTGTCCAACTTGGCCTTGTGCACTTCCATGGATCCAGGGGCAGCCACAGCTTCTCTGGGCACCCTGTGCCAGGGCTCAGCACCCTCACAGGGAAGAATTCCTTCCCAATATTTAAAGTAAATCTGTCCTCTGGCAGTTTAAAGCCATTCCCCTTGTCCTGTCACTCCCTACCTGCCCTTGCTGTCCCTCTCCTTTTGTCACTGAATTTCACAACGGGGAATGTTGGATCCTGACTGGATCCCAGGGACTGGGATGATCCTCCCTCCTCCCTGTGTAGCTGCTGCTTGGAGGAAAAGGGGCTGGGAAGATGAGAATCTCACTGATCCCATCCCAGAGCTTTTCAGGGGTGCCTCCCACCCAAAGCTGTCTTTGGATCCCCCCCAAGGTTTGCTGCCATCACAGCACACTGTCCCTGATGCTGCCTGCTCCCCCCTCGCTCACTCTAATGCTGTTTCATCCTCCATGAATTTGCGGCAGGGAATTTCCAGAAGGGAATTATGACCTCTGAGAAAAGCTGCTTCACTCGGTTTGTCTTTAACCCAGCGTTTGAGTCATCTTCAGTTGCATTTTGAGGCAGAGTGGAGTCACATCCTCATCCCTTCGCTCCAGGAACAGGAACTTTAACCCTTTTTAGCTACTCTGGACATTTTGGCGGCTCTGAGGCACTCCAGGAGTTAAAAACCCCTGCACCAGGCTGTGGTTCCCCTCCAGAAATTCCTCTGCAGCTCCAGGAATCCCCGGGATACCTGCAAAAGGTGTTTCTGGAGCAGGAATCACCTCCCTGATGCCATTCCCACCTTTTTGGGGCTGGCCACTGGCCACTCCCAGCAAGGCAGAATCCCCCAAGGTAATGCATGCCAATTACTGCAATCAGCTAATTAGCAAACAAGATCGATTCAAATGAAGTTGTGGTGTCAACAGCTATTATGCAAGCTTGTGTTTGCCGGAGGAAAGGTATCCCGAGAGTCAAAAAGCCCTGGCGGGTGGGAATTGAGGAGACCTAAAAGGGATGTGGGCGGGAGCAGGGAAATTAAGGGGGAGAAAACGCCAGTGCTGAGACAAATTAAGGAGGAAAAGTGTTGGGAATGGAAAGTGAGGCAGTAATTAATGACTTGTGAACACAAAAGGGGTGACGGAGAGAGGTGATTCCCACCAGCCAGGCTGGGATGAGAAGTCAGATTTTCACTGGGGAATTACCCGGGCTCCTCTCTAGGGATCCCCCAAAGGTTGGAAACAGGGGAGCTTCTCCCTCCTGGAAAATTCCAGGGTGAAACACCCTGTGACCGTGTTCACAGGGGTCTTGGGATGAGGAAAGAGACGAGGATCTGACTCCATGTTTCAGAAGGCTTGATTTATTATTTTATGACAGATATTATATTAAAACTATACTAAAAGAATAAAAGAAAGGATTTCCTCAAAAGGCTGGCTAAGAATAGAATAGCACAGAATGATAACAAAGGCTTGTGGCTCGGACTCTCTGTCCAAGCCAGCTGACTGTGATTGGCCATTAATTAGAAACAACCAACATGGGCTAATCAAAGATCTAATTGTTGCATCCCACAGCAGCAGATAACCATTGTTTACATTTTATTTTTGAAGCTTCTCAGCTTCTCAGCAGGGAAAAACCTAAGGAAAGGACTTTTCATAAAAGATGTCTGTGACAACACCCTGGGAAGAGCTCTGTGCCACAGGACACCCACCAGAACCAGCTCTGTGGTGAAAATCGATGGCAAATTTTGGGAACGAGTGACCAGCCTGGGCTTGCCTGGGATGCAGCGATGTCCCGAGGGCAATTCCAGCCAGGCTGGCTCCATCCATCATTTCTCCTCCGGGAAGCTTGAAGCTGGATGAGGGTGGGACACCATGGTGTAAAGCCTGCAGAGACATCTGCTAATCCTCCCCTAAGCCCCTGGGATGGATTTAAAGGGTGTTTTTGTCGCTCGCCCCCGGGATCAAGATCCTTAGAGGATAAAGCGTCCGAAGGAAATGAAGGGATTCTTGTCCCCCAGCGGGGCATGAAAGGGAGACCCTGCTCCCGCTGGGATGTCCCCAGGAGGGGCGGGTGTCACCTCCCCCGTGCTGCCCCTCGGATGCTGCACCAAGGGAAATACAGGTTGGATAGCAGGGAAAAGTTTTTCACAGAAAGGGTGATAAAGTTCTGCCATGTTCTGCTTGGGGAGGTGGTGGAGTCCCCATCCCTGGGTGTGTTTAACAAAGCCTGGATGTGCCAGGGTTTAGTTGAGGTGTTGGGGATGGGTTGGACTCGATGATCTTGAAGGTTTCTTTCAACCTGGTCATTCTGTGAATTCTGTAAGTTCTGTGATTCTGTAAATTCTATGATTTTGTGATTCTGTGGATTCTGTGAATTCTGATTCTCTCATTCTGTGAATTCTGTGATTCTGTAAATTCTGTGATTCTGTAAATACTGTGAATTCTATTATTCTGTGATTTGGTGAATTCTGTGATGCTCTGATTTCTATGATTCTGTGAATTCTGTGATTCCCTTATTCTGTGATTATGTGAATTTGGTAATTCTATGATTCTGCGAATTCTGTGAATTCTGTGAGTCTCTGAATTATCTGGATTCTGTGAATTTTGTGATCCTGTGCATTCTGTGATCCTGTGGATTATGTGATTCTGAGAATTCTGTGAGTTTTGTGGATTCTGTGAATTCTGTGATTCTGAGGCCATGCTGGAATTCAGGCAGGAGCTCAGCTGCCCGGCTCAGGAGCTGCCAGATGCCCTGGTTTTATCCCAGCAGCTGGCCCAGAGAAACATTATCCAGCAGCCCAAATCTCTGCCTGCCTTTTAAACCCTGGAGGGGTGCAAAGTTGCTTTGCACTCCAAAGGCAAGGATGGAGAGCTGGAGGAAAGGGTTTTCCCTGCTTTTTATCCTGGTCAAAGCTGGGGTTGGGGCTGTAACATCGTGTCCTGCCTGTCCTCAGCTTCTCTTCTGAGGACAAGAGGGAAAGACAACAATGGATTCATGGGAAACTTTATTATGGAAAAATCAAGTTTTCCAGCTGTGAGGAATAACCTGAGTGGTGGATGCATCCACACAAAGGCTGGGATGGCTGTGCCAGGAACGTGGGCACTCAGGGATCGCTGGGGTGACTTGCAGGGCTCATTTTTAAAACAAACAGTTCCCTTTTATCGCCTGAAACGCCTCACCTCCGCCAGGAGGAAACGTGTGGAACAAAGAAACGCCACCATTAATCAGCTCTGGAGCTCGGGGCTTGGCTCAGGGAGCTCTTCCCAAAGCCAGGTGCCCACCTCCCACAGTGCCTGGAGCCTGGCTGGCTGCTCCTGCTCACCCTGACATGGCACAGAGAGGGAAAGAATGGAATAATGGCTCCTTTCTTTTCCAGCTATCAGGAATGCACCACACCTGGTGCCCCTCAGGGAGTGTTTGCTGTCCCGGCGGGCGCCAAGGCCGGATTGTTTGCACGGGGATTTATTTATTTAATATTTTTTTTTCTAATGAAATATTATTATTAAAAGCTAATTTGGGCCCCTGAGAGCGTGGAGGGGAAGGCAAAGCTCTTGGCTGGCACTGAGGAATGTCAACAGGCTGGGTTTGGCTCTTCCCAAAGCCCTTCTGAGCTGCAGGAGATGAGTTTGTCTGGGCTCTGCTGGGAAACACACAGGGGGATTTACCCACCCCAAACACCTGCAGCCACAAGGTCTGGTTTGGAAATACCTCATCCTCGTCCCCAGATTAGCCCCCAATCTGTACAACCCCTTGGGAGGCTGCAGAGGGAAACTGAGGTTGAGGAATGCGCCAAGGACGGCGCTGAGTGCCAGTAGCAGGGGGAAAAAAACAGATTAAAAACTTTCCACTTGGAATTCAACAGCACTGAAACCACTCCCGTGTGTTGGGGACACCCTAATCCCCAAAGAGATCGAGCCCTGGGGTTTGGGAAAGCACCAGGAGGGAGGAAGAGCAGATGGGAGGAAGGAGAGGAACAAAGTCCTGCTGTGCAGGGGCTGGCTGGGCACCAGCTGGGCAGCAGTGATTTATTTACATTGCTGGAGAAGCTGGGAGAGCATCAGGGCCTCCCTGAGCCTGGCACTGTGCTCAGCCTGCTCCTGCACACGGGTGTTTGTGTCCTGGCTGAGCTGCACAGGGTGGAGATGTGGGTTTTCCTAGCAGAGACCTTTTGGGAAATGTGTTTGTTGGAGGAGGGAGAGATTTGAGCCAAGAACAGATCCTGGTCTTTTCCTGGACCACCAGGGACCCTCTCCCCTGGGCAGGAGAGCCTTGGGGTGCAGGGGCCTGTGGGGATGCAGCTCTGCCCATCTCATCCCAGCATGCCTGATGATTTTGGAGATGTTTCCATCCTCTCCTTTCTGCCCTGGTGTCTCTGAGCCACCTTGAGAAGCCATTCCAGCCAATCTCCATAATGGGAACAGCATTTCCTGTCTTCCCATCCCACACTTTGGTGCACAGGAATGTTTCCATTCCTACAGACAAAAATAAAACTTTTTCAAATCATATTATTTTCTCCTCTTTCCTTTTAGATATATAGAAAGGGTGAGATATAGGAATGTGCCTCTTGTTGATGGAGTGACAAAACTGTCCTTTGTCCCCATAAAAAGGAAAAAAGCCCAGAAGTTTCTCTCCTCAATTAAGTGAAAAGATATCTCATAGGACTTTGGGGACTTCACCTCAAACTTAAGGATGGCCAATTGGACAGAAGGCAAAAAGTCCCACCTGAGTAATTTACTAGAAAAAGAAGAGAACAAAAGGAAACGACCACTTTTGTGAGGTGTTTTACCAAGAGCAAGTAGACCTCTTGCACCTGGCTTGGTTTTTCCTGTAAACAGTTTTGTTATTTTGCTTTTTATTAAAACTTTTCTGTTTCCAACACTACCACAGCAGCCATCCTGCTGATTTTATGCCTTCTAAGGTAGCTGAGCTATCTTGGGTGTGAAATAGATCTCCAAGAGCTTGTGAAACCTGGCTCAAAGAGACCCATATTTCACCTGTCCCTTGTCCCCTGTCCCCTTGCCATTCCTGGCAGTGCTGGAGGCAGGGACTGCACTGCAGGAGAACACCTGAGGTGAGGCAGCCACTCCTGTCATGCCAGCATCTCCTCTGGGATGCCTTGGCTGCTCCTCCAAGAGCTTGCCAAGGGCACAGCCAGGGATGGAATGAAGGCAGCAGCCCGTGGGGAGTGAAGGAGCCTGTGCTAGATCAGCTGATATAATTAGAAACCAGGGACAAGGAGATGAGCTCCTGTGCCCAAAAGCTGGGCTGATTTTCCCAGCTCCAGCAGCTGAGCTAAGAAAAGCTCTGACCTCCTCCCCTTGTGCTTGGGGGCACTGCCATGGTTTGGGGGACAGGGAGGAGCTCCCACATCCCAGATTTTCCAGGGATGGGGCATCTACAGCTGCTCTGGGTGGTGAAACCCACCACCATCACCTCAGCCAGTCAGGGTCATCTCACCCCCTCAGCTGGGCCCATCAGGACTGGGCCCAGACAGGCCCACCAAGGCTGGGCCTAGCTGGGCCCACCAGCACTGGGCAGTGTCTGCCCCCCAAAACCACTCTCCAAGTTGACTTTGCCAACCAGCTCCATGTCCAAATTTTGTCTCCTCATGTTTTGGTTCAGGCAAGAACCCCCAAATTTCCCCCAAATGGGCCCAAATGGCCCCCAAATGATCCCAAATGGGCCCAAAATGACACCGCAAATGGACCCAAAATGACACCAAATGGGCACAAAATGACCCCAAATGGGTCCAAAATTATAATCTACTTGCAAAACCCTCAGGCCAAGCCCTGTGGTGGTGGTGGGGAGATGGTGGATTTGTATCTTCTGGGAACATCTCCAGAAGATGAGGCGACAGAGTGGGAGAGCTGGGGATGTTCAGCTTGGAGAAGACTCTGGGGAGACCTTCCAGCACTTTCCAATAGATAAAGGGCCTCCAACAGAGCTGGAGAGGGACTCAGATGGGATATTAGGGGAAGATTCCTCCCTGTGAGGTGGTGAGGCCCTGGCACAGGGTGCCCAGAGAAGCCCCTGGATCTCTGGAAGTGTCCAAGACCAGGTTGGACAGGACTTGGAGCAACCTGGGATGGTGGGAGGTTTCCCTGCCCATGGCAGGGGTTGGAATGAGATGGTTTTAAGGTCCACACTATGAAATCCCATCCCCACAAGTCAGAGTTTCCCCATGGAAGAAGGAACTGGATGAGAGATCTCCATCCATCTCCAAACCCACCTGGTCTCCTCTGGCAGCACTGACCCCCCAAAAAAACCCCAAAACCTCCAAACTGACCTCACAACAAGGATTTAATAGGATTTAGCATCAGGGGAACCAAGTTTGGCCGTCTGGGCAGTGCAGAACACACCTGGGCAGGCTGGGGAATGTCAGCAGGGTGGGTTTGGCTGGTCCCAAAGCCTCCTGAGCTGCAGGAGATGAGATTGTCTGGGCTCTGCTGGGAAACACACAGAGGGAATTGCCCACCCCAGTGTTCCTGCTGGATTTCTGGGACATTCCCAACTGGTTAGGAGAGGAAGGGATGGACTCTTCTCAGGGCTGGAGGGAACATGGAGAACAGCAACGAGGATGTAGAAACAACCTTGTACAACAAGAAATCCTGAACCTACAGAGAAGATGAGTCCTGTGGGTGTTCAGGAGAGGCACAGGGTGCAGGATGAGACCCAGCCTGGTGCACTGGGCTTGTTCTCACCTCCCCTCCTAAATAAACCCCTCATCCCATCCTGCTCCCAACTTTTGGCATCACTCCCCAGACTTTCCCAGCAGGAATTCCCTCCAGTGCTGGACAGACAGACAGTCACTGCTTATCCCAGGTTTTCATTCCTGCTTTGGATCATTCTTTTTATTCCTGATCATTATTTTCCTCCTTCCAGAGGAAAGCAGCTCTTTGGGCCACACACCAAGGGATTTGGTTAATTCCTCACCCACAGAAGCACAGATATTTATTTAAAAGCTCCTCTTGTTATGTTACTTGGCAACTTGTGAGCCCGTGTGTTTCTCCAGCTGATAAATATTTGTGAGGTTGGTTGTGTGAAGAGCAGCATGTGTTAATGATCTGATTGCCTTTTTCCTGCAAAGGGAACGGGCTCTGTTGCCCATTGGTGCCACAGGAGCTGGAGGTGCTGGGGCTGGACACCAGCCCAGGTGTGCTTAGGTGGGCAGGAGGCCAATGGCACCTGGAATTTTTCGGAATTTGGGTGGCAGCAGGGCCAGGGCAGTGCCTGTCCCCTTTGCTGGCACTGCTGGGGCACCTCCAATGCTGGGGAAACTTCTGGGCCCCTCACAAGAAGAAAGATCTGGAGGGGCTGGAGAGAATCCAGGGAAGGGAACAGAGCTGGGGAAGGGTCTGGAGCCCCAGGAGAGGCTGAGGGGGCTGGGAAGGGGCTCAGCCTGGAGGAAAGGGGGATCAGGGGGGCTCTTGTGGCTCTGCACAGCTCCTGACAGGAGGGGACAGCCAGGGAACGGGGACAGGAGGAGAGGGAACGGCCTCAGGGTGGACCAGGGGAGGTTTAGATTGGATATTGGGAAAATTTTTTACATGGGAAGGGTTGCTAAGCATTGGAAAGGGCTTTCTGGAGAGGTGGTGGGGTCACAGTCCCTGGAATTACCCAAGGAGTGAGTGGATGAGGCACTCAGAGCTCTGGTTTCTTTGGGGTGGTGGTGCTTGGTCAAAGGTTGGTACTTGGTGATCCCAGAGGTGTTTTCCAGCCTGAGTGAGTCTGGGATTACACCTGTCTAACCCTGGAGCATCCTGCTGGCTCTGGAGCTTCTCACTGGCCTGTGATCAGGATTTGGCCCTGAAGGAGAGGCTCATAATGGGCTCATCCTTCTGCCTCAGGAACCAGAAAAAGCCAACAGGACTCACATCTTCATGGCAAAACCCCAGTTTTGTGAGCTGGAAACTCAGCCACCATCCCTGAGAACCTGATCCCCAGCCTTGCAGCCCTGCAGAAACTCCTGCAGCTCCTGCATTGCTCAAGGGGACTTTGAGCTCCCTCTGCCAGGACAGCCCTTGGCTCCAGCCCAGATCACAAGGCACGAACCATCCCAATTTCCTGATGGCTGCCTTACAGTGACCTTTGCTTTCCTTGCTCTTCAGGGAGCTCCTTGGACCTTCCTCCCACCCATGGTGGGGCTCAGCCTGGTCCTTTCCCCCATGGAGGTGCCTGGGGCTGTGGGGTGATGGAAGAGCTGAGTTTTGGGTGCTTTGGGGAAGCACCTGGATTACTGCAGGATCTCAAGGTGTTTGGTCCACCACCACCTCCAGGATGGAGCATCCCAGCCTGCCTATGGCTCCTGGTACCACCTTGTCCTGCTGGAACCCTGGAATGATTTGGGATGAGAAGAACCAGGGATACCACTCCCTAGACCTTGGAAAGAGGTCCCACAACCAGAGCATGAATCCAGGGGCTTTACCCAGCATGGAGCAGGAGTGTGGGGGAACCACAGGGGCTGGGGGGTCCCTGCCTGCTCCCCAGTCCCAGGGACAAGGATGACTGGGCTCCTGGCCTCGTGTGCCTCCATTTCACTTTCAGATCCCTCAAATAATAACCGTGTTTGCCAGCTCCTGTGACAGGAATGACTAATGGGAAAGATCCTCTGAGAAGGGAAACAAGAAATCTCCTCGTTTCACCCTTTGTTTGCTGGGTTCCTCTGACAGCCCCGGGAGAAAGCAGATTTTAAACCCTTCACCAGCTCCAGCAACACCCTCTTAACTCTTAACCTTCCCTGTCGGGATAGAACTCCATTCAGAAACTTTTTTTGCAGCCAGTTTATCCACATTCCTGCTCCATCCACATGGAGCTCCGACAGCTGATGCAACGTGGTTTTCACAGTGCATGTGTGGAAAACACCCTCCCCATCTGCCTGGTGTGTTTTTGCAAGTCAGGGGACCTGTCTTTCTCTCTCTTTTCCCTTTTTTCCCGGGATGGGTGATCAAAGGTGCTCTTTTCACGGTGATGGAAGCAGCAGGGGATGCCCGGGGCTGATGCTGCAGCCCCTAGGGATGGAGGGCTCTCCAATCCCATTTATTTTAGGACAAGCTGCTGCTCTCTCCCAGATGCCCACAGGCACATGCGGGACTTTCAGATGCTCCTTTTCCATCTAAGGGGACTGGGAGTTGATCCCTGGGGATTCCAGCAAGGAGGAGTTGGAGGAGGAGGAGGAGGAAGAGGAGGAGGGGATCCCTGCATGAAGAACTGAAGGCACACAGGCACCGCGCTCTGTTTAAATGCTCAGCGATCCAGCAGGGCCAATTTGAGCCCCTCCACCACCCCTCCTGTGTCCTGTTGCCATCACAAAGGCGACACTGGGGACAAGGTGCCCGCTGCCCATGCAGCCAGGGCACCGTCGCACGGCTCCGGCATTTCCACGCCTGTTCCCAGCCCGTTCGCCTCGCAGCCTTTGCAGAAAATAAATTCCCCAGCCAGGCTGAACTCGGATGACAGCATCGCTGCTATATTTAGCCACGCCAGATCGCCGCTCCAACCAGGGCCACACATAAACAAACCGAGCCCGGCCGGAGAGGGCACGGCCGGGGGATGCAGTGGCCTCCCGCTCCTGCCTGCCCCAAATTTGGGGTGCCCTGCGCTCCCCCGTCATGCCAGCACCTCCCTGGAGGGCTTGGCTGGCACAATCCTCTTCCTGAGCAGCTTTGAGGATGAAGGATGTGCCGGAGGTTGTTGGGAACGGAGGGAGATGCCAAAGGTTATCCTGCGGGGCAAGTGGCATCCCCCGGCTGCCATTGCACCTCTGGCTCCCAGCTGGAATTCAGGGAGCTGTCGGCATGCCCCATTCTCCTGTGGGGCAGAAAATGCCAGAAATGCCCCGCTAGAGCCGTGCCCGCCCTTCCCACCTCCACTGCTCATCTCCCCTGCAGCTTTCCTGCCTGATCCTCTCCCTGTCCGAGCCTCTGCCATGGAGCACGGAGCTGCCCCGGGATCCACGGAGCTGCCCGGGCATCTATGGAGCTGCCCTGGGGTTCATGGAACTACCTGGGCACCCACGGAGCTGCCCTGGGGTCCACGGGGTTTGAAGCAGAGGGAAGAGGTTGTGGATGGGTAGCAGGGTCTGTACCTGGCTCACTGGCAGGGCCTTGTGCTCCTTCTCCAGCTCCACATGTGGGGAAGGGGATGGGGATGCTCAGGAGGTGCTCCAGGGGTACTCAGGGGATGTCTAGGGGATGCTGAGGGCGTGCTCAGGCAGTGCTCAAGGGGATACTCAGGGGATGCTCAGGGGGTGCTCAGAGGATGCTCAGTGGATGCTCAGGGAATATACAAGGTGATGCCTAGGGGGCAATGCCCAGGGAGTACTCAGGGGATGCTCAGGGGGTGCTCAGGGGGTACTCCGGGGGTGTTCAGGGGGTACTCAGGGGGGGAAGCTCAGGAGGTACTCAGAGGATGATCAGGGGATGTTCAAGGGAGTGCTCAGGGGGTGCTCAGAGGGTACTCAGAGGGTGCTCAGGGGATGGCCAGGGGATGCTTAGGAGGGATGCGCAGGGAGTACTCAGGGGATGTTCAAGGGGATGCTCAAAGGGGGATGCTCAGGGGGTACTCAGAGAATGCTCAGGAGATGCTCAGGGGGTAGGTACTCAGGGGATGCCCAGGGGATGCTCAGGGAGTGTTCAGGGGATACTCAAGGAATGCCCAGGGGGATGCCCAGGAGGATGTGGAGCATCCAGCAGCCCAAGACCCTCCTCTGAAGCAGAGGACCAAACTGGCCCGGGGGGCCGCTGGCAGCCACAGGTCCCCAGGTTCTCGGGTCGGCTCAGAGGAGGGGACAGGGTGGCAAAGAGGGTCCCTGCTCCCCCCGGGCACACCCAGGGGCGCGGATGGGGCTCTGTGCTGCAGTGCAGCAGCTCCAGCCCCGCTGTCTGCCGGGGTGGGAGGCGGCAGAGGGGCTGCCCACCTTCACCTGTGCCTGCTCCGAGCGGGATGAGCCATCGGGAGCGGCCACAACGCGGGGATGGAGCCCGGGACCCCCAGGAGCAGCGGGGTGGGCGTGCACCCCTGGCCTGGGGGCCGCTGTTCCATCCCTGCCCAGCCTCCTGGGGGGATGTCCCAAGCGGGGATGGGGAGGAACGCTGCGTGCCCACCGAGCCGGGGTGAAGCCTCAGGCGGGGACCCCCCTGCCATGACGTGCTCCCTCCCTCCGTCCCTCCCCACCGCCGCTGCTAGGCGAGGGCCACCCAGCACCGAGGCAATGACATAATTCCCAGCAACTGCACGTTAATCACCCGGCCGCCAGCAAGCCCTGCGTGCCTCCGATCCGACCCCCAGCCCCAGGCAGCGCTCCCCTCCCCGACATCAAAGAAATAAATGAGAGAAGGCGAGGGAAAGGTGACGAAGGGGAATAACCCGGCCCTGGCACTGGCACACGAGTCTGCCCCCCCTCCCCTCGCCGCTCCTCCCCGCCTCGCACTCTATTTTTGGGTGCTGTCACATCCCGATGGCCCCGCGGGGCCAAATCCAGGCAGCTGCGACTTTAGGCACAAACACGGCTCCCTCCCCTCCATCACACCCAAAATCGGCGCTGCCAGCCCATCCTCCACCCCACCCCCTCCCCAAAATCCTCCTCCCCTCCCCCCTCCCCAAATCACATCTGGGTGGGTGGTTCGGGCGCGCCAAGCTCCAGCATCAGGTCCCCAAATAATAATCAGATCAAACCTCTCCCTCCGTGCACCCCACCCCCGGGAGACCCCCCCTCACCATCACCCCCATCCCCATCCCACCTCCCCCCTCTTCCAGTTGCTCCCAGTCGCTTCCCAGCCTTACTCTTGGCGGGGATGCCGGGCAGCAGCGATGGGGCCGCGATCAGGGCTGGTGGCAGCCGGGCGGCCGCTCCCGTCCGAGGGGTCTCATTATCTCATTTTGTCCTGTGTCACCAACACTCACACTCACACACACACACACACACTCACATTCACTCGCAGCCACGTTTCCCCCCCCTTCTTGCGGCAAACGGCGGCCAGCCCCGACCCCACCCCCTGTCACAGCAGCAGCCTAACAGCGAGCACCGGCAGGATGGAGGAGGATCTGCTCGCCTTCCCTTTAACTCTTGCCTCGCCACCCCCCAGGACAGGGCTCTGTCCCCGCCGACCTGGCTGAGGATGCTGGGGTGATGCTCGCACCTCCCTCGCCTTGCCGCCGTCCCCCCAACAGGGCTCCGGGATGTTTGGGATGTGCGGGTGCCCTGGTTCTGTCCCCTGCAACCTCATCACCCCCAAAAAAGAGCCCCCGAATAGAGCTGAGCCCTGGCAGTGGGGCAGGGGGGGTCTGGCTGGGCTTGGAGGGGCTCGGGCAGCCCCGGCGTGGGAGCCAACTCTGCCAGCCTGGATCCACCATGAAAATCCCATTTTGGTCCCTGTTTGCCCCCCATTTCCCTTTGGGGTGGAGGGGGCACAGCCTGAACCCCCGATGGAGATGTAAGGTCAGTGTGGGGGAGGAAACAACTTCTCCCATCCTACGGAGAATCCAAGGACCTGAGCTGGCAGAGGGTGGGGAAAAACTCCCCAGATTCCCTCTGACACGGATGAGCTGAGAAAGGGACATCCAAATGGGCAATGGCTGAAGGCAGGGCAGCTCTGACTGTGACACTGCACTGATTGTCTTCTCCAAGGAGAAATGAGAGGTCCAAAAGGGAAAGGGAAAGGAAAAAGGAAAAAGGAAAAAGGAAAAAGGAAAAAGGAAAAAGGAAAGGGAAAGGGAAAGGGAAAGGGAAAGGGAAAGGGAAAGGGAAAGGGAAAGGGAAAGGGAAAGGGAAAGGGAAAGGGAAAGGGAAAAGGAAAAGGAAAAAGGAAAGGGAAAGGGAAAAGGAAAAAGGAAAGGGAAAGGGAAAGGGAAAAGGAAAAAGGAAAGGGAAAGGGAAAGGGAAAGGGAAAGGGAAAGGGAAAGGGAAAGGGAAAGGGAAAGGGAAAGGGAAAGGGAAAAGGGAAAAGGGAAAAGGGAAAAGGAAAGGAAAAGGGAAAGGGAAAGGGAAAGGGAAAGGGAAAAGGGAAAGGGAAAGGGAAAGGGAAAGGGAAAGGGAAGGGAAAGGGAAAGGGAAAGCTCATGGTGCTGCCCATGTAGGGGTTGGTGGCACAATGCTCCCAGTTCAGATCCTGCAGCACACTCTGCTCTCCCCTCAGCCTTTCCATGGATAGATGGAGGTTGCACCCCTCCTGCTCATCTGTCAGGAGTCCCAGGAGAGAGGAAAGAGGCAGGAATTGCTGCTATTGAATTCTGCAGCTTTCCAGTGAAACAGCAGAGCAGATAATTAATTATTGCTGCTAATGGTGCTGGCCAGGCCCTCAGCTGCTCCCCCAGAACCTCAGGCTGTGAGAATCTCCCTGCACAGGTTGTTGCTGACAGAGCTCCAGGGGCTGTGTGTGATCCTGCTTGGATGGAAAGGGCAGCTGAGGCTCCCTGATTTGCTTACACCCTCTGAGGACCAGGATTAGGCTGGCTGGGCAAAGCCACCTCTGCTGTGGGTGGGACTCTGCTGCTTCCCACCAGCGCTGCCAAGCTGTGGAGCAATTCAAATCCTGCATGGAAAACCTGGAGGGGTCTGTCCTGGCCTTCCTGGGCAGCCTGGTGTGCTCTGAGCCTGGCAGTGCTGCCTCTTTTGGGGAACATGGAAGGGTAGGAGGTGTCCTACAGGAAGCTCATGGAGATTTTTGTGCTGCTTCAGATGAGCCCTGCTCCAGTTGTCACCCCAGCACACACATCCAGGACTGAGCACCAACCTGATGGGAGATGAGCCCCAGCTGCCCTCTGCAAGGGACACTGGAGTGCTCCTGGACACCTTGAGGGAGCCTGCATGTGTTCCCCTACCCAAAATGGGTCATGCCTAGGCTGGGGCAGGTCCAGTTTTGTAGCTGAGAATCAGAATCACAGAATCATTTAGGTTGGAAAAGGCCCCTAAGATCACTGAGTCCAAAAGTTAACCCAGCCCTGCTAAGAGGAGATGCTCTGATGGAGTTACAGCTCCACCAGGCCAGCCCAGCATTCTGTCCCCAGCTGCAGCTGTCATTGGACACCCAAGGAAGACCAAAACAGGTCAATATTTCCTCTTGGCAGTCTCCAGCACCTCCAAGGAAGAAGTTTTTGCCAGGTCCAGACATCCCTGGGAGCTGAGAACCTTCAGTGTGCTGTGAGTCCATCCCCTGCAAGGTGCTGCCTCCTTGGGTGGGTTGAAGCCCAGAGCCTGTAGGACACCCCCATTCCCTCCCATTCCAATCACTGAGCCTTTGATAAGGATTATCCTGGGACCAGCACTGGGGCTGCAGGAGCTTCACTCTCCTCCTCTATACCAATCCTTCTCCAAGTGCTGGCAGATGCAGATTCCCTGTGGCAGGCTGGGATGAGATCTCTCCCCAGGGAACAGCACTCTGCCCCCACTCCTCATCCTCATCCTCATCCTCATCCTCATCCTCATCCTCATCCTCATCCTCATCCTCATCCTCATCCTCATCTTGGCCCTGCTAAAATCCTGAGTGGACTTTGTTTTCCCTTATTTGCTGAGTGTTTTGTGTGCAGGATTTTCACTCTCCCCCTCAACACCAATCCTCCTCCATTCATTGCAGATGCAGATTCCCTGTGGCAGGGTGGGATGAGCTCTCTCCCCGGGGGACAGCACTCTGCCCTCACTCCACATCCTCATCCTCATCTTCATCCTGGCCCTACTCAAATCCTGAGTGGACTTTGTTTTCCCTTATTTGCTGAGTGTTTTATGTGCAGGATTTTCATTCTCCTCCTTTACTCCAATCCCTCCAAGTGCTTGCAGATTCCCTGTGGTGGGTTGGGATGAGCTGTCTCCCCAGGGGACAGCTGTCTTCCCCCACTCCTCATCCTCATCCTGGCCCTTCTAAAACCCCAAATTTGGACTTTGTTTTCCCTTATTTGCTGAGTGTTTTGTGTGCAGGATTTTCACTCTCCCCCTCAACACCAATCCCCCTCCATTCATTGCAGATTCCCTGTGGCAGGTTGGGATGAACTCTCTCCCCAGGGGACAGCACTCTGCCCCCACTCCTCATCCTCATCCTGGCCCTGCCAAAACCCTGAGTGGACTCTGTTTTCCCTTATTTGCTGAGTGTTTTGTGTGCCTTGCTGTGGTGATCATGCTCCAGCCGTCAGCTTGCAGCGAGTCCTCGGGAGAAGGTGCCAACTTTAACATATGCCTGAACAGTTCTTTTCAGACATATACAAACTGGAACAAAGCCTCGCTGGGAATATGCTTGTTGGTGCAATTTGCCAACTGTGGCTTCAGATCTGCTCTTTTCAGCACGCACCAACTATTTGTAGATGGTGCAAAAGCCGGGATCGCTGCGTGCGGATGGATGGGGTCTCTTCTGGAAGGATCTCTCCAGGCAAGCAGGAACCAGCAGGGAGGAGAATTCAGGGCTGGACAAAGACCTCTGAGTATCACAAATAATAATCAGATCAAACATTTGGCTTCTGAGAACCTCAGAAGCAAAAAGTCCTTTTTTCCCTCTGCTCTGATCTCTGCACTCCCTGAACCATGAACTCGTTCTCACCTTGTGCAAGCAGGACTTTGCTCAGCTCACCCCATTTCCTGGGTTCACACATCTCCCGGTGCTTCCTCCATCACTGGTGCTCACCTTCCAGGTAGGACATCATCAGGATGTGACTCTGGTGCTACTCAGGGTGTCACCACTCTGTCACACCCTTGGAAAAAAGGGCTGCCCAACCTTGACTGGGCATTCCCTAACTTCTTCCCATGGGTTTGTAGACACCACGGCAATGTTTGAAGGAAATCTGGGAAGATGATAACAAAGTGGGGCTGGGGTTGTGTCCAGGCTTTCCAAGTGGGCAGTGAAGGTGCAGTGGTGATGAGGAGGAGGAGGAATTTTTCCCCCTTCACTGATGAGGACCTAGCTCTGCCCTTGCCCACGTGCCAGCCTTCATCTTGCAAATTCCCAGGGCAAGGATCACTGTGTCCTGTTCCTTGCCCGTGGCACAATGGATGTGGAGGGCAGTGCTGAACTGCCTGTTCCCCATGGAGCACTGCCAAAGGCAGAAGAGTTTGAGACAGCAAATCATCAAGGGACCATTGTTCAGAGCAGCCTTGGTGGAAATATTTGTGTGTGTGTGTGTGTGTGTGTGTGTGTGTGTGTGTGTGTGTGTGCTGGCATCCAATTTGGCAATGGTTACTCAGCACAAGTGGGCGGCCTGTCCCTTTCTCTCAGCTGGAGCCTCCTCCTCCTCACAGGGACCCAGAAGAGGGATGAAAGGAGAGCAGATGGTTTGGGGGTGCTCAGAAATACCAGTGCCAAGGGCTGTCTCATCATGGCAGGCTGAACATGCTCAGGAGCAAGGAGGTCTCTCCAAGTATTGGGGAGAAGCAGGAGGTCTTTCTTGGGGATATTGATGGTTTTGCTGGATTTTGAGGAGAAGGACCAGAAATTGAGATGTTTGAGGAGTAATGCAACGAAGGAGAGCTCTATGGTTTATGGGGTTCTGTAAAGTTCTCTTTAATTCTTCTTCTCCAAAGGAATTTGAAGAACTGATGTTGGAGATGGGCTTTGGGCAAGGGAGTGACAGAACAAGGGGAATGACTTCCCACTGCCAGAGGGCAGGGTTGGATGGGATATTGGGAAGGAATTGTTCCCTGTGAGGGTGGGAAGGCCCTGGCAGGTTTTTGTGAGTTGGTGTTGAACAACAACTTGTTCTGGTGCCCAGAGAAGCTGTGGCTGCCCCTGGATCCCTGGAAGTGTCCAAGGCCAGGCTGAATGGGTCTTGGAGCCACCTGGGCTGGTGGAAGGTGTCCCAGCCCACGGCAGCAGTGGGATAAAATGACCTATAAAAGACTTTTGTAACCGAAACCAATCTGTGATTTTATGCTCAGGGGACACTGCTGGCTTTGCTGGGAATAACCTCAGGGCTTCCTCCAGGTGAGGGTGCAGGGCTGTGAGCCTGGTGAGCTGGCCAAGGCAGGCAGGCTGCAAGTTATCTCCTCTTTCAGCACCACACCAGATCTCTCACAGTCCTTTCATGGAAAAATTCCCATTGAAAGCTTCACTGCTGCTCTCTCATCCCTGCAAAAGTGAATGGGGAGATTTGTCCTGACCTCCATCCCCCTCCACAGCTCCTGGCATTTCGCTTTTCTCCAAAGCAACGCTCTGCTGCTAGAATCAGCTGAGATGAAACCGAGCTGGCTCCTACACACCTTGGAGCTCAGGCAGGGCTGCTTCCCACACAGTGTCTTTCACCCAAATTAAACAGCTCCCAGCTGAGCCCTGCCATCCATCATGCCAGGCTGCAGGCACAGCTCGGGTTTGGCAGCTTTTACACCTCTCTGGGTTCATGTTTAGTAGGGAAAGAGCAAGGAACCTTTTCTTTGGGAGTGTGTTCCAAGGGGTGTGCAGCCCTGGAGGCTGCAGGGCATCTTGGGATCATGCTGGAGTCAGTGGGAGCTGATTGTTGTTAACGATAGCAAAGATTGGGCACTGAGGGCTGCTCCTTTGGGAAGGAATCCTTCCCTGTGAGGGTGGTGAGGCCCTGGCACAGAGTGCCCATAGAAGCTGTGGCTGCCCCTGGATCCCTGGAAATGCCCAAGGCCAGGTTGGACAGGGCTTGGAGCCACCTGGGATGGTGGAAGGTGGAAAGCCCCAGGTTGGAACTAGATGGTCTTTAAGGCCCCTTCCAGCTGTGACTCTGTGATTCCCTAATGTCCCAGATTGCAAGGCAAGGTGTGTGTTCTATCATTATCTGTCAGGTGGGGCAGTTGTCTTCTGTTCATTGGGCAGTTTTCTGTATCTCTTCCACAGCCAATCCTCCCTCCAGGGGATCTCTGCTGTTTATGGGCCATTAATCATTAATTACCTTCTGTTGATGGCCAGTGAGTGTCCCTGCATGGCTGATCCAATTCCATCATCCCATGGGGAGATGCTCCGCCCAGGGGAGGAGCCAAGCATTCCTACCTGGATCCAATCTGAGGTTTGGGACACCCCAGCAGCCTTTGCCCCCTGCATTGCCAGAGGAGCAGCTTTCTGCTGCCCTGCATTGCCAGAGGGAGCCCAGGCCCATCTGCAGCAGCCCTGGAGCTGCAGAGGAAAACTCCCCCCTTGTGCAGGATCCCTGCTGCAGCAGAGCCACAGCTGGCACTGCAGGAGGGCTGAGCCCCCATGGGATGGGGCTGGGACACCGCCCTGACACACAGGGGGCAGGGACTGCTCTGACTCTGGCAGTGCTGTTTTGATTTATTACATTGCTAATTTTATTTTTATTTTCTTCCCTAATAAAGAACTGTTATTCCTATTCCCATATCTTTGCCTGAGAGCCCCTTAATTTCAAATTTATAACAATGCAGAGGGAGGGGGTTTACATTTTCCATTTCAGGGAAGGCTCCTGCCTTCCTTAGCACTTCCTCGGTGTCTTTCCAAACCAAGCCCCCTGATTTTCAGGCTGCAGTGCTGGACACTCCTGGGTACAGACTGCCACTCCTGGGGCTGTCACTCCTCAAGGACATTGTGCTGACCCCACCTTGGTGTCCACACCAGTGCCAGGGAGCAGCAATCCCGACTCCTTGTCTGTGTTATCTGAGCTCATTTCAATTTTCCAAGGGGTGTCCAAGGGCTCTGTAGGTGTCCCAGAATATCTGAGGCACCTACAAGGAGGAGGCAGACATGGAATGGGATCTCCATTGGCATCACCTATGGTGGAGATCCTTGCTGGAGATAACACTGCATGTTTTGAGGCTGAGGTCAAAACCTCACTGAGTTGAGGTTTTTGTTGGATATTAGGAAAATCTCCTCTCTGAGAGAGTGGTCAATTATTGGAACAGGCTCCTCAGGAAGTGGTGGAGTTGCCATCCCTGGAAGTGTTCAAAAAATGAGATGTGGGGCTGTGTCTTGGTGGGAGTCGTGGCAGTCAGTCAAAGGCTGGGCTTGATCTGGGAGCTCTTTTCCAACCTGAATAATTCTGTGGGTCTAGGACAAGTCTAGGACAAGTGTTTCTATCTATTTGAGATGGGAGATGGAGTTTGGGCCACCTCAGCTCCCTGTGCCCATATCCACACTCATGCCAGAGAGCCACAGCCAGTTTTCATGTGGACTTCCCTGCAGAGAGGATTTCTGGGGTCATTTTAGCCCCTGTCCCCACACATCTGAGTGGCTGAAGAAATCTTCCAGCTCTTCTTAGTGTAGGCTCTGGGCTCTCCAGATCAGCCACTCCAGCAAGGTGGAAATCTCTGCCTCTTTGCCACAGAAAGGCTTCAGGGCCTTCAGTCCAAATATTTTGGTCCATTTGGGCTTTTGGTCCATCAACATTTTAGTCCAAAACCTAATCTTTACCCTGTTTCTCTGCAACATCTGTGTGTCAATTGTCACTCATCTCTACTAACATTGCTCAAACACTGTCAGATTTTATAAAGTTCTGGGTTTTAATTTCTGCCAATTTTTAGATAAACTCTGATAAATCCAAACTGATTTCAAGTTACAAAGATGATTCAAACTTTGAAAGCACTCTAAAACACACAGCAACAAATAATTCCAACATCTTTATCCTGATTTCTACCTTTTATTTTTGGGAATCTGCTTCCTTGGCTGGCAGATCCTCCAGCCCCTCACAGTCTGCTTGCTGGAGAGCAGCCTGGGGGAATGACCTTGGCCTCAAATTCCACCAGGAAAGGTCCTTGTAGAACAAGGCTGTTCTCAGAGTCACCGTTTACAGGCATCCTAGGCAACCGCCTTGGGCTTTTTCCAGTCCTCCAGGGAGAAGCACAGCCCCAGAAATCAATAACTGAGCTCTTCTGAAAGTCAGCAGGGCTCTAGGGGGATCCAAACCACTCTCTCTGCTGAAGGCAAAGGAGGGGTCCCTCCTTTGTGAGAGCCCTGGGCTGGAGCAGCCCTGGTCCCTTGTGCCATCCCCAGGGGTTGGTTTGCTCAGTGCCCACTGTGTCCCACCCTTCTGGGCACTTCTACCCCCAGAATGGAGCCAGGCAAGGGGAGCCAAGCAGGTTTTGAGGGAAAAAAACCTTCATTTTTTAGTGGAAACAGCGCCCCTGAAGCAGGGAAAACCAATCCTTCCCTGTGAGCCCACAAAACTCATTTCACCTTCAGATATTCTCCCTCACTCTCTATAAAACTGTGATTTCTTTCCTGACTCCAACTGCTCCTTATTGAACATGCAATAACCACCCAGACCCTCCCACCTCTGTGTTTTCCCCTCCCCAAATCACACCCACAACTTGTTTGATATCAATTTAATTTTATTAATTTTATTTTATTTTATTATTAATTTTACACTTTCATATTCATTTAATTTTAATTTATATTAATTTTATATTTTATATAAATTTTATTGTATTCATTTTAATTTTTATTTTTTTTATTTTATTTTATTTTTTAAATTTTATTTTAATTCCTCTCCGAGCAGCACTTTCTCCACATACCTGGAACTACAATGCTTCAATTACTGACTTAGAAAATCTTGTTCTCCTGCCTCATTCCCCTCCTGCATCTCCCTAAAAAAACCACCATAAACCTGCAGCTGATGACATCCCTTGGTGCAAAGGCACCTCCTGATGCTGAGACACCACAAAGTCAGAGCTTGGGCTGACACATTCTCCTGCCCAAGGAGAGGAGCTGGGCTTGGAGCCCAGAGAAGATGTTCCCCTCCCATTAATGGGATGAATTAATGCAGAATTATGTGGAATGCACCTTGTGAATGAAGGCAACCAAGAGGCTGATGCACCATCACAAGAGCCTTACATCCTACCAAAATTCACTCCTGCATCCCATCCTGTGCCTGTGCTTCTGAGGGAACAAAGAAAACCTGGGAGAAGCTCAGGGAAAGGCCACATTTTTAATGAAAGAGAGAAAGCTGACTCGAGGCCAGAGAGGCAGAGAGGTCAGATGGGTTTGTGCAATAGGGGGGAAAGGGTGAGTGGCTCAAGGACTGACCCCACTTGTGCTGTGAAGAACTTTTGGGGGGTTCATGGCACTGCCAAAGGAGCTGGGAAAAGGCACAAGGAGAGAGGCAGGGATAGGGAGATGGAGCTGCCTCAATTCCCAAGTTCACCCGTTATTTTAGCAGTGAGGGTGTTTTACCAGCTGGACAACTTACAATTGGATCCTCTCCCAGTCTTTAAACTGAGCCCATCTGTGTTTTTAAATACTAAGTTTAACCCCAGAAATGATGATACAGACAGAAAAAACCCAGCCTATTAGCCACTTTCTGGAAAGGTCTGGATCCCTTGCACTCCATGACCCCTTGGAAAACACAAGGAACCTCTGCACCTCTCAGAAACAAACCCCAGGATGTTTGAAAATCTGTTTGTGTTGCGTCCAGAGCTGGGCAGCAACAGCTGAAGGTCACAAGCAGTGTATAAATAGAAAGGAGGTTTTGTTGTGACATGTCCATCCGGAGCCATTGCTCCTGGGGATGCCATCTGGGATGGGAGCAGGAGCCTGTGCATCCCCACTGCAGGAAAGAGGAAGGGATTCTGTCCTTGCAAGGATGATACCATGGAAAGGGGGGTGAGAAATACGAGGTTGTAACTTGGCTCTTTATTTTACTGATTTTGGAGAAAAATCAGGGGTGTGATGGACCTTTGGAATGCAAATTCCTCCTGTGGGGTTTCAATCATACACCCAAGCAGGGAGAAGGAAGTTTTTACCCATGGAGAGCATTTTCTGCCTGGGAAGTGATTTGCAATGATTGTCCCCTCATTTGGGGACCTCAGTGTCCCCACACAGAAAGGGTGAGAGAGGCTCTCTGGTGCTGGTAGGATTTTATTCCAAGCTCTAACCATGTGCTCAAGATCTCTTCTGGCCAAAATCCTGCTTGATTCCATTTTCCTGTTCCATCCATCAGCTCCCTGTGCCTGACATTTGCCTGATATGGGTGATAAATTCTTCACAGTCTGGAGCTTGGTGCAGAACAAAACCACCAGGATCTTGCCTGAAACCCCAGGTCATGATGGCTCCAGAAACACCTGTGGATGTCAGGAAAGAAGGGCAGAAAGCCATGGGGGAGAAACCTCTGGAATCTTGGTAAAACCAGAGGGAATGAGGCACTGGGATGGAAGAGCTTGAGCTGAGGAATGTGGCTGGGCAGGTGAAGGTGTTGCTGATGCCGTTCCTGCAGCTCTTGAGGCAGTGAGAGAGAAGATTTTGGCTTTCAGCACTCAGAGGTAACTCCTGGTGTTTCAGGAGGGACACAGACTGTCAAGTTCAGACATCATGGCTGGATGGTGGCCAGAGGGTGTCTCAGCTCTGCTCTGAGGCTCATCCCGTTGGGGAAGGAGCAGTGTCCTGTCCTGTCCCAGCACAGGTGAACCCCAGTGAGACCCAGGCTGGGGACCAGCAGAGCTGTGAGTGCTCGGTGAGGGCCCTTTTTGGGGAACCTGACCCTTTTTGGGGAACCGGACCCACTCCTGGGAGCAGCTCCTCTGACAGCTGCCCAATGCTGCCTCCTCCTGCGCCATGATCCCACTCTTGGGAGGTCTCTTTTAGCCTCAAATACAGACCAGGAGCATCACTCTGCCCCAGGACTCCCCTTTCCCAAGATCCAGGTTGTGTACACCTCTTTGAGCAGGAAAAATGAGGATAACTCCCCAAATTACCAACTCCTGCTGCTGCTGGGTGGAAGGAATTTGCAGATCCAAGGAAGAGCCGAAGGTCAGGAATGTCAGAGCCATGGCAGGGTAAATCCAGAGCTTCAGCAGCACAGATGTGCTCCAGCTTCTCCCACTTCAACACAGGCTTGCTGGGCCCACTGTTATCTTCCCACAGGATTATTTTTACCAGGTGATAAGGATGGGATCTGGAAGTCTATTGAAGCACCTAAAGGTGGCTTGTTGGAAACCCATGGGAATAAAAGGAGGAGAATCCCAGCTTTCCTTCTTACCTTGGAGAAGGAATGGCTGCTTCTCCCCCTCCTTGAAGGACAGCTGGGTGTGTGGCATTGTGACCACAGAGAGGAAAATCTTTTCTGTCCTGCCCTCAGTGCTGCTCTGGTATTGGATTGTGTGATGGGTCACTCCTATTGATCACAGCAGGCTAAAAAAGACACAGCCCATAAATAACTCTTGACGTCCCCAGCTGGGCCAGAAATCCTGAGCAAAGGGCTCCTGGGAGAGCTGGTGTTGGTATTTCTCTGTCCTTCTCCTCTGGGAAATGCTGGGGACAGGTTTGGCTTGAGCCAAAATGGGCTCAGAGCAGTGTTTGTGCAGGAATTTTCTTATCATGGTGTCTTGGTTTGGAATGCCAGGTGGGTGCCAAGGAAGTCAGGAGCCTCCCCTGAAAGGGAGAATGTAAACCTCCCCACCCAATTCCCAAATTGCTGTAAATTTTAAATTAAGAGGCTCTTAGGCAAAAATATGGGAGCAGGAAATAACAGTTCTTTAGTAGGGAAGAAAATAAAATGATAAAATAAACAACGCAGTAAATCAAAACAACACTGACAGAGTCAGAACCCAACCTGACACCCTGTGGGTCAGGGTGTTGGTGGCAGTACCATTGGAACTGTGGCTGCAGCCCTCTTGCAGTGTCAGGGGTGGTTCTGCTGGAGCAGGGATCCTGTAGAAAAGGGTGTAGGCTTCCTCTTGAGAGAAACAACTGCTCATTTTGAAAATTGAAAAAGGTTTTTTAAACCTTAACAAAAATACAACAAAGGATTACATAAGGAAAAATTCGCAGCACTGGGAACTGCCCCCCATGGATATCACATGGTCGGTTCATCTTCAAGGTGGATGCTCATCTTTTATACCCCTGGGGTTGCATCAGCCAGCCCTGGCCCCTCCCAGAGTCTGTCATTCAGCTCTTCTGTGCCATTTATCAGTGCAAACTGCTTTCTTGTCACTGGATTGGGGGTCAGGTGTTGCCCTGCCTCGCCCCCTCAGCACCCCCAAGCTTTTCCATTCCCACTGCCCCATGCCAGGGACACCTGTGCAGCTTCTTTGTACCTGTCCTGGACAGCCCAGGGTGTGTGATGGCAACAGTACAGGGGGAAGGGAACTGTGGGGAGAGCAGAGGGCATCTAAACCACAATAACATAACCATACATCACTAAAGCTTTTCTTAATGTTCACACAATAGTCATCCCTTGATTGTGAGAGCCAATCATCTCATTATCCATCTACAACAAACTGAAGATCCAGTGGAAGAAAGAGAGAGCTGTTGTTCCTCTGGGGAATCCAGTGGAGAAACTGTGCTGGTGTCCCAGGATCTCCAGATTATATCCAGGTAGGACTGCCTTGCTCCTCCCCCTGGGCTCACATCTTCCAATGGGATGCTGTCATTCTTATCAGCCATGCAGTGACATTCAATAGCTGTTATCAGCAGATATCTCCCTGGAGGGAGGATTGGGTGTGGAAGAGATAAGGAAAACTGCCCCATGAACAGAAGACAGCTGCCATGCAGTTGCCAGAATACAAATAAAAACAGAATATAAAATATAATACAATTTGCTTGGCAATCCAGGACACAGAGGTTGGGTTATCTCAGTCCCTGACCCAGCCCTGCCTGGCAGAGCCTCAGCAGCCAGGCTGGGATGGGGCACTGCTGCTGCCAGCCCTGGGTTAAGGCAGGGAGGCAAAGGTGGCTCTGCCCTGCTCTGCCTCCCCAAAGTGAGTCATTGTGAAATAGAGATTTTTGGAGTTCACTTGAGTTAGCAATAAGAATTAAGCATTTCAAGCTCAGCTTGTAGAATTACGTGAATTGTAACTTTTTTACCTAAGAAACTTCTGCTGTGGTACAAAGGACACAGGAAAATGCAAATTTCTGAAGCTTCTTGCATAAAGGAGAAGACTAAAGGATGCAAGGAACTCAGATCAAGGGGCTCTTTTGTGCTCAGCCTGCCCTCTGGACCCATGGAATGCACAATTTTGGCTCAAGGAGCTGTAAGAAATACCCAGCAGGGAGCCCAGAGTGGGGGGATCAGATTGTGCCCCCTCAGGGAAACAGCCCCAGATGGTTCTGGGGTGGACGAGCACAGCCTGGTCCCTGCAGGGCGCCAGGGACCCACCCAAAATCCAGGCCAGGACAGCAGCAACCCCTCCTTAAAGCTCTCCCTGATGCTCCACCAGGTCCCAAGTGCTCTGTGTGGCCTGAGCACGGTGAGGGACACGTGAGGAGGGGAGAGGACACGGCCTGGCACCGTCCCTCACCCTCCTCCCCCGCTTCCCTTGTTTTTACACTGCTGAAAAACAAAATAAAGCATTCCCCACGTAATGATGGTTCGGCCAGCAGGTCAAGCCAAGCATGACAGAGCTCATTCTGGAGCTGGGGTCAGGCAGAAAATTCCCTGAGTGCCAGTCCAGTGAGGCCCCCCAGCATCCTCTGGCTGCTCACACCCTCCATGCCCTGGGTTTTGGGGGGCTGTGGGGGGATCCAGCCACTGCAAAAGAGACTTTGGGAGCAGCCCCGTGCTGGTAACTCCCAGCCTTGGGGGCATTTCCCACTTTATCAGAGCCCATGGCAACATTTCTGCCTGATCCAAGAGTTTTCTCAGCTTGCAGCATTTTGCAGGGCACGCTGTGTCCTGCATTTCCCTGGCAGTGAGGAGGAGGAGGAGGAGGCTGGAGATGACTCTGCTGGAGCAGGAGAGCTCCAGGGGCAGCCAGGAGCTGCAGGTGCCTTGCAGGGGAGCCAGGCTGGGGCTGAGGAAGCTCCAGAGGCCTGATGCAGAGCCCAGGGAATGAAACCCATCCCGTTGCAGGGAGATGGAGAGCCAGGCAGGGAGGGGAAGGTTTATTTAGAGAAAGAGCCGTGGGCTGGCAGCCCACAGCAGGCTTTGAGCTGCTGATCTGCACGTGCCACGCTCGGGGGCGGCTGGGGGAAGGAGTCCACTATTAAAAGCCTGGCAGGAGCTCTGCTGAATCCTGCTGGAGCTCGGGGAGGGCCTGATCCAGCAGGATCCCACCTCCAGAGTCACCTCATCTGACCCTGGGGCCAAAGCAGAGACAAATCCAAGATCGTCCTCTTTTCTTCCAGGGGTGCACCTGGCGCTGGTGGGTAGCACAAGCAATTCCTTAAAGGATTAAAGTGCAAGATTTAAAGGTTTAGAATGTGCCCAGAGATCCACATAAAGCCCGAGCCTCTCCTGGGAAACACTGTGCTGAAGGGAGGGATGCTCTGGAGAGGATGGAGCTGTGCAGATTCCCACCCTCCTGAGCCGGGTGCACCTGGCACTTATGGGGAACACCAGCAATTCCCGAGTTCTTTAAAAGATTATCCAAGATTTAAAATGTGCCCAGAGATCCCCATAAGCCCTGAGCATCTCCTGGGAAAGGCTGTGCTGAAGGGCTCTGGAGAGGATGGAGCTGTGCAGATTCCCACCCTCCTGAGCCAGGTGCAGCCTGGAACACCAATGATCCTGGGCATTAATGGTGATCCGGGCACTGAAGCCATCCCCTTTCCACTCCTCATCCCTCCAGACACCTCCCAGCACAGGATAATCCATCTCCTTCCCTCTCCATTAACCAAGCCCTGCTCCAGGGAGGGCTCTGTCCGCAGTCATTAAGGTGGAAATTCCTCCTGCAGCCAAGGGCAATTCCCGGGTCATTAACACCCGGCAGGAGGGAGGGAGGGCACGGGAAAATCATGCTGGGTGTACCTGGGGGTGCCATGGATGGGGACACGGATGGGGGCACTGTGCTCAGAGCATTTGGGATCTCAGGGTTCGTGTTTTGGGGTCAACCCCATCTGTTTGCTTTGGAACCGGGAGGAATCAGCTCAGAATAATGGATTGGTCACCCTAAAGGACTTCTGGTTCTGCCATGGGAAGGGAACATTCCCTGATGCCTTGTGAAGGCTGACCTAGAGCAGAGACTGGACAGAGCTAAAGAATAAAGCAGGGATTTATTAGGAGGCCTCAATGGATGCACCTTGGGCAGCACAAGAGCCCAGCCAGGGCTGCACCCAAGATGAACCAAAATGATCACAAAATGGACCCAAGATGAACCAAAAATGGTCATAAAATGAACCCAAAATGGTCCCAAAATGAACCCAAGATGAACCTAAAATGATCACAAAATAAACCCAAGATGAACAAAAATGGACCCCCAGTCGTGGGGTCTCACACTTTTATAAGTTCTGCCCCATTTGCATATTGGAGTTAATTGTCCAATTCCAACTTTAGCCCATGCAGTCCCATCCTTCTTGTTTTTCTCTCTCCAGCCCACGGTGTTTGTGCTCTTGGGGCTGAGATTTGGATCATTTGTCCTTGGTCCCCAGCTGGAGCAGGAATTGTTTTGTCTCCCTGCTCTGTGCACAGAGCTCACCATCCCCTCATATGAAACCCAGACCCACGCACTAAAGCAGCACAGAATGTGAAAAATAGAAAAGCCAAAACCTGAGGCATCACCCTTATACCAGATATTTGCTCCAAGCCCTGTCCAACCTGGCCTTGGGAAGCAAGATGAGATGTGAGGAAGGAATTAACACCACCAGGAATGAACAGCAGGGCCAGATGGGCTGCAGCAGGACCAGAGCAGGAGCCCACCTGAGCACATCAACCTCCCCTGGACAAGGTAATCCTGACACAGCTCAGAAGAAAGTGGCCATTTCTTGCCCCAGGCACTCACCTGGCACCTGCAAAACCCATCCCAGATGTGCAGAAGCAGGGAGTGCTGCTGTCAGAGGGATCAGGCAGCTCCAGGGCTGTGTTTTTGTGTCTCTGGGACCTGCTCCTCCTTTCTCCTCATAGCTCAGGTATTGTATTTGTGGGGTGCCTCATGGCAGGAAGGAATAACGAATCTGACTCCATGTTCTCAGAAGGCTAATTTATTGTTTTATGATACTATATTATATTAAAGAATACTAAACTAAACTATACTAAAGAATACAGAAAGGATACTTACAGAAGGCTAAAAAGATAATAATGAAAACTTGTGACACAGCTTGGCCCCAGTTGGCCAAAGAGTGAAAACAACTCACAGCAGAATCCAATGAAACAATCAGCTGTGTGTAAACAGTCTCCAAACACATTCCACATGAGAGCACAACACAGGAGAAGCAAATGAGATAAGAATTGTTTTCCTTTTTCTCTGAGGTTTTTCAGCTTCCCAGGAGAAGAATCCTGGGCAAAGGGATTTTTCCAGAAAATGTGACACTCATGAGCTGGGGGGAGGATGCTGAAGGACCTGCCAGCCTCACCCCTTGGGGCTCTCTGAATCCAGCAAGCAATTCATTAATACAGTTTGCCACAACCTTTCCTTCTCAATAAGGGTACAGGTGCTTTTCTTACTCCAAGTTTACCTGCAAGAGGTGACAAAAAGACCCAAATTTGTGGTGTTTACCCTGAAAACACAAGCCCTGGTGCAAACCCCACATTCTGGATGGTCATTCCTATATCCACTCCACCAAAGAGCAAAGCTGCTCCTCCAACAGGGACTCAACCCCAGAATCTCAGACTTTTTCTGGCTTGGAAGGGACCTTACAGCCCATGCAGTGCCACAGGCAGGGACCATCCCTCTGCTCCTGCCTCTCTCCCAAGGATGTGCTGTGCCATAACCTCCCAGCAGCCACCTGGGATGGAGGAGGGGAATGCAGGGCCATTAGTGCACAGAGGAATGAGGCCAGGAGGGCTTTCATGCCTCAGCATCTTGATTGAAATGGGTTTCCCATCCTCCTCCCCCTGCTCCCAAGCCCAGGCTCCTTCAAGGGCATCTCCTGGCTTGGTGCTGTGTGCTCTGCATCCCCCGTGAACCACTCACATCTCTTTAATTAAATGTCAAGATATTCAGGTTGATTTTTTTTACTTTTTAAGTGCCCTCTGCTCAGAAAGATTCATGGAGAGCTCAGCTACGGTGTGGGTGGGAAAATTGTGGGGAAAGTGTGATCACAGCCAGGCAGGATCCCTGAAATCCTTTGGGGTGGTTATTTGGAAGGCTGGATATCAGGGAAAAGTTCTTCCCCCAGGGAATGGGCACAGCCTGAGGCTGCCACAGCTCCAGGAGGGTTTGGACACCACTCACAGGGACAGGGTGGGGTTGTTGGGGTGTCTGTGCAGGGCCAGGAGCTGGCCTGGAGGATCCTTCCAGCTCCATGGTTCTGTGATGTACCAAACACAGCCTGAGGTGCAGCTCCTCCACCTCCAAAGCCAGGGCTGGTCCTGGGGCATCACCCCTGGGGGAAGCCAGCACTGTCCTGCACAAGTGTGGGACATCCTGAAGGACCCAAACTGCTTCCCTGCAACAAAGGGACCCTCCAGGGGTCTGGGGACATTATGGATTCCCAGAATCCCAGACTGGTTTGAGGTGAAAACAATCTTGAAGTTCATCCCATTCCACCCCCTGCCATGAGCAGGGATCCCCTCCATCATCCCAGGTTGCTCCAAACTCTGTCTAGCCTGGCCTTGGACATTTCCAGGGATGGGAATTGCACAGCTGAGGCATTTTCAGCCTTTTTTGTCCCCACACTGAGTCCCCTGGAGTCTCCTCCTCCCCTGTTGTGCTTCCCTGTTCAGATCTCTCTGGGGGAAGCCAGCGCTGTCCTGCACCAGTGTGGGACATCCTGAAGGACCAAAACTGCTTCCCTGCAGCCAAGGGCAGCCTGGCATGGCCCTCCAGGGGTCTGGGGGCATCATGGATTCCTGGAATCCCCAAATCTCAGAATCCCAGACTGGTTTGAGGTGGAAACAACCTTGAAGCTCATCTCATTCCACCTCCTGTCATGGGCAGGGGCACCTTCCACAGTCCCAGGTTGCTCCAAGCTCTTTCCAGTGTGACCTTGAGCACTTCCAGGGATGGGAATTGCACAGCTGAGGTGCTTCCAGCCTTTTTTGTCTCCACACTGAGTCTCCTGTGTGCTTCCCTGTTCAGGTCTCCCTGGGAAAGGCGCAGTGTCCGACATGGAGAGCTGCCAGGTGCTCTTTTTGCGGCTGATGGAGGGCTGCATGCCGAGTGCTGGCACTCCCAGAGGATGTTTCTGTACAGTTTGTCCTCCCAAGGAGAGCTGGAGATGAACCAGGAGAGGAGGGAACAGGGCAGGAAGCTGCAGGCAGGACGCATTCATCACCTCCATCCTCCTTGTCCAAAAACCTAAAAACAGCTCCTGTCCCAGGCCACCCACATCCTGACCCACCCTGCTCCAGGTCCCTGCCCCAGCCTCAGACCTGGCCAGGGTCAGTGTTTCACCTGGGAAAAGCCTTTTTTAATCTTGATAAAATTTTAAATCTCAGTGTAAATCCTGCAGAGATGACAGCAGAGGAGATTTGGGATGAGATGTGGTTTTGTCACCTTCTGGGGAGCCCATAGTGGGAGCCAGCTTCATATCAGAGAAATTTAGTGCTCCAAACCAACCATAATTTCTGCTGGAAAGCAATCAGGGAGGTTTCTCTGGTGGTGATTGAGGAAGGGGATGAATCTGGAGAGGGGCTGGGAGCACAAACCCTGTGAGGAACAATGGGGGAGCTGGGGGTGCTCAGCCTGGAGAAAAGGAGACTCAGGGGTGCCCCCATCGCTCTGCACAGCTCCTGAAAGGTGCCTGTGCTCAGCTGGGGCTGGGCTCTGTCTGCAGCAGCACTGACACAGCCAGAGCACACAGCCTCAAGCTGCACCAAGGGAAACACAGGTTGGATAGCAGGGAAATGTTTTTTACATAAGGAGTGATAAAGTTCTGGAATGGCTGCCTGGGGAGGTGGTGGAGTCCCCATCCCTGGGTGTGTTTAACAATGCCTGGATGTGGCACTGGGTGCCAGGGTTTGGTTGAGGTGTTGGGGCTTGGACTGGATGATCTTGAAGGTTTCTTCCAACCTGGTCATTCTGTGATTCTGTGAATTCTGTGATTATGAGCAGGCAGCTGACTCCAGCCTGGACTCCCATCCATATCCATGTCCATGTCCATGTCCATATCCATGTCCATATCCATATCCATATCCATATCCATATCCATATCCATGTCCATGTCCATGTCCATGTCCATGTCCATGTCCATAGGCTGTAGTGGGATCTGACACATTCCCTGTACACAAACACCAGAATTCAGCTGCGGAGAGACCAAAATAAGGAGAAAAAATGGTGCCTATGTCTGGCTGGGAGGCTCAAGGGCCAGGGAGAAGGAGCCTGGAGGGAAACACCTCCCATCTTTGGTGTCTTCAAAATGTCCAAATGCTTGAAGATAAAAGTTTCAGATTCTAGAAACTGCTTAGGTGGGCTGCCAAAAGGGCATGAGCAGTGTCTGGACTCCCAAAACTGGAGTGTTGGTGTCACGCCAGTGGGAACCACGAGCTCGCCTGGGATGCTCACCCTTGGTGGGGCTCCTCCTTCTCCCCAGTGCACTTTGGGGCCTGGGTTGTCTGGAGGCATCACAGCTCCTCTGGTGGTGGGATCTCATTATGTGATGAGCTGAACATCTGGATTAAAATAGATCAAATAGTCACTAAATCCTAAATAAGCCTGGGAGCTCAGCGGCAGCCATATGCTTCCTACTGACAAGCTCAAAAAAAACCCATCTCTCCTTGCCATTACCTCACACTGCAGCAGTGTTTTATCCTCCTCCAGGCCAGCTCAGAGCAGACCTCCCTGCTCTGGCCATCCTCTGGACCAGCAGCCTGAGGCTCTTTCAGGAACTAATGCCTGGAAATGGGAATTTGCCCCACTGTGCAAAAGGTCTGGTAATGGGAATGAAAGGAATAATATTCAAAGGAAATGAAAAAAAAAAAAGGAAGAAAACCAGAACTTAGTTGTTCAGTATTCAAAGGATGCTAAATGTCCCTTAATGTTTGTGGTTTTAGGAAAATCCTGTAGGAACACAGTGAATTTTGATCTTTTGTTGTCTGCACCCTTCTGGGGCCAAGAGGAAAGTGGAGGTCAAGTGGCTTCCAAGAGCTGGATGGAGAGGATGGAGGGTGGGGTGGACCCAGGGGTGCTGCAGGAGGATGCAGGACTGATGGAGTGGTTTGGGTTGGAAGGGATCTTAAATCCCATCCCATCCCACCCCCTGCCATGGCAGGGACACCTTCCACTGTCCCAGATTGCTCCAAGACCCATCCAACCAGGCCTTGGACACTTCCAGGGATCCAGGGGCAGCCATACCAAATCTGGGCAACCCAGGGCCTCCCCACCCTCACAGAGAAGAATTTATTCCCATTTATTCCCATCTAAATCTCCCCTTTTCAGGGCAGACTTGAGGGAGGACTCAGGGATAACAAATCACAGCACTGCCTTCACCCCCTGGGAGCACAAAAACAAGGGGAGGCCACTGCCTTTAGGTCATGCTCCTCACTCACCTAAGCAAGACAAGGCCTAAGGTCCTGGGAGGCCTTGGCAGGCTTGTCCTGGAGCTTTTTTTAGCCCTTTTCAGCTGATTTTAGCTGAAACAGCACATTGCCCAATGGTCAGATGAGCATTGCTGTGGCATTCACATTCCCTAAACGTGATTTCTTCACCCAGGGTTTTCTCCTGGGAAGCTGAAAGGCAGCAAGTGAGGCCTCAGAGAAAAGGAAAACAATTTTTATTTCATTTGCTTCTCCTGTGTTGTGCACATGTGGAATGTGTTTGGAGATTGTTTACCCACAGGTGATTGTTCCATTGGACTCTGCTGTGAGTTGTTTTCACTCATTGGCCAACCAGGGCCAGGCTGTGTCAGGACTCTGGAGAGAGTCAGGAGTTTTCATTGTTATCTTCTTAGCATTCTGTCTGTCTCCTTTCTGTATTCTTTAGTATAGTTTAGTTTAGTATTATTTAATATAATATAGTATCATAAAGTAATAAATTAGCCTTCTGAGAACATGGAGTCAAATATTTCTCTGTCTGCTCTGGGGTGCCCTGGCCCCCAGGAGAGCACTGACTTTGACCCTCATTCATGGAGAAAATTTCCCAGACATCAAGATAGACTGGAATCCACAAAAGTGTGAAAAAGATTATAGAGAGCAGTGTAGGTGTATCACTTGGTGAGAAATTGAGGTTTTGGGATTTTTAGTATATTGTGGATGGCAGCAAGATGGAGGGCACAGAGTGTCATCCTGGGTTTTTCTTCATGCTGCTTCTTCCTTCTTCTTCATGGGTTTGGGTGGCATTTTGTAATTGGGCAGCAAAGTCCTCATTGTGGGGTCTGTGGGATCAGTTACTGGGTTAAAAGGGAAAATCATCAAGGTGTCAGTCCTTAACTGGATAGTTTAGTCTTAAAAGACCTTGGAACAAGAGCTTGTTGGCCATTTTGTGCCTTGCTAATGAAAGGCTGCTGAACTCATGGCTGTGAGATCATGGTTTCTTTGTTTTGTTTTTTTTTTGTTTTTTTTTTTTTTTTTCCTGGTGGTTTTTGTTTGTTTGTTTTGAGTTTGTTTTTTAAATTTTTTAAAATTTTAAAAATTTTTTTAAATTTTTTGTTTGGTTTGGTTTGGTTTGGTTTTTTCTTTTTGTTTTTCTGTGGAAGGGGCTGGCTGTTTTGCTGTTAACAAGTAATAAACACTTGAGTCTGAAATGAAATATTGTCTCAAGTGCCTTCAATCCTGACCCAGAGAAAGACAGGACTGGCACCCTCACAGCTGGTTACTTGCTGTGCTGACTCCTGAGCACAGGAGATGCTCAGAGGCCTATGTGCACCCACCATAATTGCATTATTGATGGGAATTAGCAGTAATTGGATAATTGGGGAGCTGAATGTTGGATTTGTTCCAGCAAACCCCGACAGAAACATCGCCGCTCGTTGTGGTTTGCTGGTTAATGAGACCAAGCTCAAACTCCCTGCCCTCTGCACCAGGGCTCTGCTGCCTTTTTGCCCTCTAAATTGTAACACTTCAAATATAATCATCTGGAAATGGCAGGGAAAAATCAGGGCAGGCCCGTGACCTGAGTTAGCTGGATGTTAAAGATTGCAAAGCAAGATGTTTTCCATTACCATCTGTATGGCAGATTATCTTTGGTCAAGTGGGCAGTTTGCCTTATCTCTCTCTTTGAGTGACCACAATCACACCTCCCTCGGGAGGGGACATCTGCTGATAACAGCTATTGAATGTCACTGCATGGCTGATAAGAACTGCAGCATCCCATTGGGAGATGTGAGCCCATTGGGAGGAGCCAAGCATTCCTACCCAGATATAATCCAGAGGTTTTGAGACACCAGCACGGCTTTCTCCACGGGATTCCCCAGAGCAACAGCAGCTGCCTCTTCCACTGGATCTTCAGAGGAAGAATCCATCCTTCTCTACAGGACCCCCTTGCTCCAACAGAACCACCCCTGACACTGCAGGAGGGCTGCAGCCACAATTCCAATGGGACTGCCACTAACAGCCTGACCCACAGGGTGTCAGGTTGGGTTCTGACTTTGTCAATGTTGTTCTAGTGTACTGCATTGTTTATTTTATCCTTTATTTTTTTTCCTTTCCCTATTAAAGAACTGTTATTTCCTGCTCCCATATTTTTGCCTGAGAGCCCCTTAATTTAAAATTTATAGCAATTCAGAGGGGTGGGGAGGGTTTACTTTTTCCATTTCAGGGGAGGCTCCTGCCTTCCTTAGCAGACTCCTGTCTTTCCCAACCGAGACACTGTAGAAATTCTCCTCCTTTCTCTGGTCGGAGGGAGAGGAGGGTGCTGGTGGCTGGGCTGGATCAACCTTTGATTATTGATTGATAATGAGATTAAATCGGAGCACAGAGGTTCTCCCTGGTGTCCCCTTCTCTCCATCACCCACTGCTGTGCCTGGGTGAATGAGGCAGCCCAGGGGCAATGATTCACAGAGGACAAATCCTGCTGGGAAAGGTCCAAGGGCCCAGTTTGAGCTCCTCGGTGCCTCCCAGCAGAGAGAAGGACCAGACTGGCACCTCTGGGATGCACAGCCTAAAGGAACCAGCTCTGTATTTGCGGACACATCTCCCCAGATTCCTGGTTTTTCCTCTAAAAAGTGTTGTGGGGTTTTTTTGTTTTGTTTTTGTTTTGTTTTTGGTGGGGTTTTTTGTGTTTTTTTTTTTCTTTTTTTTTTCTTTTTTGGTGTGTGGGTTTTTTGTGTGGTTTTTTTATTTTGGTTTTTTTTTGGTGGGTTTTTTTGTTTGACTTTTTGGAGAGGGATTTGGTTTTTTTTTTTGTTTGTTTTTATTTTTTGCTTGTTTGGGGTTTTTTAGGTTTTTTTGGGTTTTTGTGTTTTTTAATTTGTTCTGTGGGTTTTATGGGGGGTTTCTTTTTGTAGTTTCTTTTGGTTTTGTTCTTATTTTTGGTGGGCTTTTTTTTTGTTTGGTTGGTTTTTTGTGGTTTTGTTGTTGTTTTTTGTTTGTTTGTTTTGGGGGTTGTTTTTAGGCTTTTTTGTGGAAGGGGCTGTCTGTACCACGGCAATGTGTGATCCACACCCTCCTTTTCCCTTCTCGCCACCACCTCGTGATTTTGCACCTGATATCTCCCACTTCTTCCAGAAGGGAAACGAGTGGGCAGGAGCAGAAATCACACCCCCAGGAGGAAAACCACTCACCAAACAACCTCCTCGGGCTTTACTCCAGCTGTGACACCCCTCCCTCCCCATTCCCCTGCCTCCTTTCCTCCCCGCATCCCGGGAAAAGCGGGAATTTGGGGCTGGGGGCAGGGATGCTCCTCCCGCATCCCTCCCGCCGGTGGCGATCCGAGCCGTGCTGGGTGACAATGATGCACAGCGACACTCGGCCGTGTGAGCGGGGACACGGCGGCCCCCGCTGCCCCTCCCGCAGCCACAGCCCCCGGGAGGGGCCCCAGCAGCGCCCGGTGCCCCCATCCAGCCCCCCAGCTTGAGGGAGGGGTAAATGGGCTGGGGAAAGGCTCCAGGGGCTTGCTGGGGGAGAATTCACCATACCCAGCCTCTATTTCTCCATCCCCATCTTCCCTTTCTTCACCTCCAGTCTCCTTTATTCATCCCCAGCCTCCCCTTCTCCATCCGCATCCTCCTTTTCCCCATTCCCATGATCCATTATCCACTTCCATTCTCATTTTCTCCACACCCAGCCTCCATTTTTCTATCTCCGTCCTCCCTTTCCCCATTCCCATCTTCTTTAATCGTCTCACATCCTCTTTTTCTCCATACCCAGCCCCTATTTCTCCATCTTCCCTTTCCCTATTCCCATCCTCTCCCACCCTCTGTTTCTCCATACCCAGCCTCTACTTTTCCATCCCTGTCCTTCCTTTCCCCATTCCCATCTTCCTTTATCCACTTCCATCCTCTTTTTCTCCATACCCAGCCTCTATTTCTCCATCCCCATCTTCCCTTTCTTCACCTCCTGCCTCCCATATTCATCCCCAACCTCCCCCTCTCCATCCAATTCTCCATTTCCCCATTCCCATCCTTTTTCATTCTCTTTTTCTCCATACCCAGCCTCTATTTCTCCATCCCCAGCTTCCCTTTCCCCATTCCCATCTTCCTTTACCCACTCCCATCCTCTTTTACTCCATTTCCATCCTTTCTTTCTCCTTATCCAGCCTCTATATCTCCATCCCCGGCCTCTCCTCATCCATCCTCATCCTCCCAGTTCCTTCTGCTCACCCTGAACTTGCCCCTGGCTGCCCTGGGATTGACCAAGTTAATATTATTATTAATAATAATAATAATAATAATAATAATAATAATAATAATAATAATAATATCATCAGCATCATCATCAGCATCATCATAATCTTATAATAAATATTTAATAATAACAATAACAATAAATCCCAGCCCTAAAAATCCAAGCCTCAGGAGCATCCCTCTGCTTCAAAGCCAGGAGCAGGATGAGGGGAGCCAAGTCCAATCCTCTCCTTCTCCATCCCCAGCCTCTCTTTATCCATCCTCATCCTCCCAGCTCCTTCTGCTCACCCCGAGCTTGCCCCTGGGATTGACCGGGTTAAAAAATATAATAATATATATATTTTTATATTATTATATTATAATATAATATAATAATATAAAATTAAAAAATATAATAATATATATATTTTTATATTATTATATTATAATATAATAATATATATTATATTATAATATAATATAATATAATATATTATAATATAATAATATATAATAAGAAAATATTAAAAATGCAATAATAACATTAATATAAATATAATAAATATAATAAGAAATAAAACACAATAGTTATTATTATTATTATTATTATTATTATTATTATTATTATTATTATTATTATTAATAATAATAATAATAATAATAATAATAATAATAATAATAATAATAATAATAATAATAATAATAATAATAATAATAATAATAGTCCCAGCCCTAAACACCCAAGCCTCAGGAGCATCCCTGTGCCCCAAAGCCTGGAGCAGGACGTGGACAGTCAAGTGCAGGGCCCAGGGAAGCTCAGAGCAGAGTGAGAGCACAGCCCTGATTTCTCACCCCGGCTCAGGCAGGCACAGGGACATGACCCAGTTATTTGATGGCAGCGTTTAACATTTCCCCTGCAAGGCAAAGCCAGCCCGGCTTCCTCTCCCTGCCTCCCTCCCTGTTCGCAGCCAGGCAGCCCGGCCTGGATCGCCGCCTTCCCGGCGCTTAAGAGCTCTGTGGGGCTGGGATGGAGGGGAAAATGTGACGGTGCAGCCGCGGCAGGGGCCCAGATGTGCGGCTGATTCATCCCAGGATTGCGCAACCCCGGCGGCAGCAACGCTCCAGCCGGGAAGCAGCTGCTCCCCCCAGGCTGTGCCATGGAAAGGGGACGTGAGGGGACACCGCAGAGCGCTCAGGGTGGGGGGCAGCGCCCCGAAAACTCCCCAGAGAGGTGAAGGAGCTGGGAGAGACAGCACTGTCATGGTGGGAAGGAGGTGAGCAAGTCCAGTGTAGCCGTGATATTTTCTGAAAAATCCTTTCCTTAGGATTTTTCCTCCTGAGAAGCTGCGAGGCCTCAGGAACAAAATGTAAACATTGATTATCTGCTGCTGTGGAATGCAACAGGTGCATCTGTGATTGGTCTCATAGAGTTGTTTGTAATTAATGGCCAATCACAGTCAGCTGGCTCAGATTCTCTGTCCAAGACACAAGCTTTTGGTATCATTCCATTCTTTTTCTACTCTTAGCCAGCCTTCTGATGAGATCCTTTCTTCTATTCTTTTAGTTTAGTTTTAATGTAATATATATCATAATAAATCAAGCCTTCTGAAACATGGAGTCAGATCCTCATCTCTTCCCTCATCCTAAGACCCCTGTGAACACGGTCACAGACCAGGAGTGCTCAAAAAGGTTGGCCCAAGGTGGCCAAATCATCTCTCCCATCTCTTTGTTCAATGTCTTGAGGGTGCTTAGCCTCTCTGAGAGATCCAGTGTCCCTCCTGAAGGGACAAAGGACAAATCCCTCTGGGATGCTCTCCATGTAATTGTGTGGATATAATTTGATTATCCCTTCCTGGATGTTTAGCATCACAAAGGGAAAAGCTGCCTCGGGCTGAGCCATTGGAGCCACCACTCTGGGACTGGTCTGGGGGAGGAAGAGTTTGAAACTGGGCTGGAGGAGCTGCAGAATTTGGGAAGGCTGTAAAAGTGTCCTATCCCAGTCCCAGCCCCTGGCTGTGCCTGTGCTCAAGAGGCATTTGGACAATTCTCTCAGACACGTGTTCTGATTTTTGGGATTGTCCTGTGCAGGGCCAGGAGTTGGAGTGATGATCCTTGTGGGTCCCTTCCAGCTCAGGAGATTCCATGATTCTCCCAGCAGCAAACTGGTTGGGCTCTTCTGGAGACGATGCAAAGCTTTTGTTCCAGGGCCCACAAAAATTCGTTTACTTTCCAAAAAAGACACAAGCATAGATAAAAAAGACCTGGATGGACCAGGGCTTCTACACAGTCACCCTGCAGAGCAAAGAGGTTTCAGTGAGGCCCCAAAACTCCTGATCTGCCTTAGCAAGGGGGGTTTAGCAGGTGGGATTTCACAGAAAATGTGTGTGTATGTGTCCATCTGCTGAGTGTGTTTGCACACAAACAACACAACAGAGGTTTTGGAGGACAATGTTGCTCAAAGCAAGAGCAGAACACGTTGTGTTTTATGAAAAATCCCCTGGCAAGGTGAAACTAAGTCAGAAAAACATCCAGGGCCTTGTACAGGACTTCAGTGCCTCCTGCACACCCATTCCCACACCCAGCCTGTGCTGCCTCTGCAAGTTTGGGATTTATTTTGGGGGGCAGATTTGGCAGGCTGGTGTTTCTGAGGACGACCAAGGCCTTGGGCAACACTTTGAGAAGTCCACCTGAGCATGATCTCATGGGCAGCGTGTCCCAAATCAGAGTCACCACACAGGGGAGAAACCACGAATATCCTGAATCTGGTAAAACAAGAGGGGATAAAACCCGTCAGCGCCAGAGGTGGTGGGTGAGCACATGGAGAAGGGGGTGGTGGAGCCAGTGTCATCCTTTGGGGTGCTGGGAGGAAGGGGGAGGCTTTTTCTTGCAAGGAAAGTGCTCAGTGAGTCAGCAGGAGCAGAGCAGAGCCCGGCTGAGCTGGGGTTTAGCGCCGTCCTAAGCGGCTTCAGGGAGGAGCACACACGAAATAAAAGTGGGGAAAGAAAAACAAACAGAGCCAGTGGTTATGTAAGGGATCAGAGGCTGCCAACGAGGTCCCTGGGGTCCTCCAGCCCCCCCAGGAATGCTCTGAAGGGTTTGGGTTCATCCTGATCACCCCTGTTAGGAATTTTGGGGAAGATTTGTAGAGTTTTGTATTTGCAGGGAAGCCCTGATGAAGGCAGGAATAACGAATCTGACTCCATGTTCTCAAAAGGCTAATTTATTATTTTATGATACTATATTATATTAAACAATACTATACTAAACTATACTAAACAATACGAAAGGATACTTACAGAAGGCTAAAAAGATAATAATGAAAAATTGTGACTCTTTCCAAAGGCCTGACACAGCTTGGCCCTGATTGGCCAAAGAGTTTAAACAACTCAGCAGAAATCCAATGGAACAATCACCTGTGGGTAAACAATCTCCAAACATTCCACATGAGCACAACACAGGAGAAGCAAATGAGATAAGAATTGTTTTATTTTTTCTTTGAGGTTTCTCAGCTTCCCAGGAGAAAAACCCTGGGTGAAGGGATTTTTCAGAGAATGTGAATGCCACAGTGGAGGAGTGAGGGAAGGTGCAGAGATGTGATAGCTCCTGTTGGAGGGGTGACCAAGGAGGATTTGAATTGGATTGAAACAAATTAAAAACATTAAGGGCGGCTGGGAAAAGGATGTGGACAATTCCTTGCTGGCTCCTCTGTCAGGACACAGAACTGGGGACAAATGAGCAATCAAGTGACACTTGGGTAGGACAGATCAGACAGAAAGGAGACCTGCTCTCCATCACCTGCACAGCCAAACAAGGAATTACTGCTGTGAGATGCTGCAAAGATAAAATACCTACATGGATCCCAAAAGTTTAGCACCTGATAATCCCAAAAGGCTCTTCCAAAGATTCAACTTCTGGCTTGTGAGAAAGAAGGAGAGCAACTTTTTACATGGGCAAGGACAAGAGGGAATGGACATAAACTGACGGAGGACAGGGTTAGATGGGATATTGGGCAGGAATTGTTCCCTCTGAGGGTGCTGAGCCCTGGCACAGGGTGCCCAGAGCAGCTGTGGCTGCTCCTGGATCCCTGAAAGTGTCCAAGGCCAGGCTGGACAGGGCTTGGAGCCACCTGGGATTGTGGAAAATGTCCCTGCCCATGGCAGGGGTAGGACTGGATGAGCTTTAAGGTTCTTTCCAACCGAAACCATCCCATGGTTCTGTGGGATTTTGTTCAACAGCATCAACCCCACCCTGAAACGGATCAGAGTCAACACCCTCTGCATCTTGACTAAAAACATACCTGAATGTTCTGATTCTGGGGATGGATACATGGCGTGGATGCTAATGGTTTTCAGGGTTTTTTTTTTTCCAAGAGAGAGGCTTCCTGGCAATATTTGGCCAGCTCTGCTCACTCACCTCCCCACCAGCATCCAAAATGTGCAGATGTGAACAATCCTGGATTTGGGAGAGCCTGGAATTGCTGCCTCCAGCCTGGCCAACAGCAGCTGGAGCTGGGGAATACTCCTGGGGTGCAGAGTGACCCCAGGCTGCCCTCACTGCCACCAATTCCAGCAGCATCCCCAGCTGGGAGCCCATTCCCAGCCCCAGGGGCTGCTCCAGTGCAGGAGAGCGGGGAAAGCTCTGCTCAGGGCACGGATACCCAGGGCTGCAGGGGACACGGGGACACCGCGGGTTCCCATGGCAACCAGGCCAGGTGTCACCGATGCAGGGATGCAGGGGGGGATGCTGCAGTGCCAGGGATCTGCATCCCCCAGGGAATGGCAGCTCTGGGGTGGGAATCTCCTCTGGGAAATGCCAGCAGAGCTGGGGACGGCCTCGTGTCATGATAGGACATGAAATGAGTGACATTCACACGCTGAGATGTCCAAGGCTGTGGCATTTGCTGGGTCCCCAGGATGAAGGAGGAAATGATGAATCTGACTCCATGTTCTTAGAAGGCTGATTTATTATTTTATATTCTACATTATATTAAAGACTACTATACTACACTAAAGAATACAGAAAGGATTCTTACTAAATGCTAAAAAGATAATAATGAAAACTCATGACTCTTCCCAGAGGTTCGCCCTGATTGGCCAAAGAGTGAAAACAACTCCCAGCAGAATCCAATGGGACAATCACCTGTGGGTAAACAATCTCCAAACACATTCCACATGAGCACAACACAGGAGAATGATGAATCTGCCTCCATGTTCTCAGAAGGCTAATTTGTTATTTTATGTTCTATACTATATAAAGAATACTAAACTAAACTACAGCAAAGAATACAGACAGAAGGCTAAAAAGATAATAATGAAAACTCCTGACTCTCTCCAGAGTCCCAACACAGCTTGGCCCCAATTGGCCAAAAAGCAAAAATAACTCACATGAAATCAATCAAACAATCACCTGTTGTTTAAACAATCTCCAACCACATTCCAAAGCAGCAAAACACTGGAGAAGCAAATGAGTTAAGAATTGTTTCCCTTTTTCTCTGAGGCTTCTCAGCTTCCCAGGAGAAGAATCCTGGGCAAAGGGATTTTTCCAGAGAGTGTGAATGCCACAGTGAAGCTCAGGCTGCTTTGGGCAGCAGGCTGGATGATTTTCCTGGCATAATCAACCTTCCAGCAGAGAACACCAAGGTCCTTTGCAAACATCCCCAGTGCTTTGTGCTGTCTGCACAAGCAGTTTGCTTTGCATTCTGGCTTCATTCTACTCCATTTCAATTTACCCAAAATATCTTGGCATGCTGGTGAGTGGCAGCTCTCTGGGATGAGTGTGCATGTGAATGTACTTCTGCTAAGTCAGTGTGAATCCTTCCTGCCAGTCAGGCAAATAATGACAGCAGGGAAAAGCAGCAAGGGGGAAAAGCAGACAGAGACATGCAGCATCTCTCCAGCAGCCCAGGAAAGCTGAGCTGTGCCTTTCCCACTCTCCTTGAGTGGGTTCTGTGGAGCTGGGCAGCTCAGCTGAGCTCCCTGTCCTGGCCCTGTGCCATCCTGCTCCTCCTCTCCTGGCTCCCCAGACCGTGGGGACATGGCCTGGGACAGTGCAGCTCACCCAGAGCTGAGCTGCTGAAAGCTGCAGCCCTTCAGAGCTGCTCACATTCTGAAATACGTCAGGATCTGTCCAGGGAAATTGTCGCAGACATCTTTTGATGAAAAATCCTTTCCTTAGGATTTTTCCTCCTGAGAAGCTGAGAAGCCTCAGGAACAAAATGTAAACATTGATTATCTGCTGCTGTGGAATGCAACAGGTGCATCTGGGATTGGTCTCATGTGGTTGTTTGTAATTAATGGCCAATCACAGTCAGCTGGCTTGGACAGGGAGTCTGAGCCACAAACCTTTGTTATCATTCTTTTCTATTCTATTCTTAGCTAGCCTTCTGATGAGATCCTTTCTTCTATTCTTTTAGTATAGTTTTAATCTAATATATATAATAAAATAATAAATCAGCCTTCTGAAACATAGAGTCAGATCCTCGTCTCTTCCCTCATCCAAGAACCCCTGTGAACATGGTCACAGGAAATTCCCATGAAAAACAGGTGGAGTCCTTCTAGAGAAGAAACCTGAAACTGCACAAGTGCAGATTGCTCAGGATCCCAAAGGCATGATGATGATGATGATGATGATGATGTGTGTTGTTCTGTGTGTATCTGCTGTGTCAGTCCCTCTCTGGTCAGCAGGGCTGGAACAGCAGCAGGGCAGTGTCTGTTTGTGCTGTGTCAGGCCCAGCAGGGTGACACCAGCACTGTCAGCACCTCTGGCTGGCGCTGAATGCCAGAGGGAAAGATGGAGCAGCTGGAAAGCAGCCCCAGGACAGGGCCTGTGCTGTTCCTGCTCTCTGCTGGGGATGAACCAGCTCCAGGGCTTGAGACAACAGGAGAACAAATCAGGGGGGCTGAGTGATCCCCCCAGTGCTTGGGTGGGGTTGGAGGGGATCTTAAATCCCATTTCATTCCAGGGACAACTTTCACTGTCCCAGATTGCTCCAACCTGGTCTTGGACACTTCCAGGGATGAAAGCATCAGATTGATCAGGCAAATGGAATTTATTGACTTAACAGAGAAGTCTTCAGAACTTGAAACAACCAAACACGGCCCTTGCCCTCCTTGAGCAGCACTTGGAGCTGTGTCCTGACTCCAGGGAAGGATGCTGAAAGTGGGAATGGCTGCCACTGCCAGAGGGCAGGGATGGATGGGAGATTGGGCAGGAATTCTTCCCTGTGAGGGTGGGCAGGCCCTGGCACAGGGTGCCCAGAGAAGCTGTGGCTGCCCCTGGATCCCTGGCAGTGTCCAATGCCAGGTTGGACAGGGCTTGGAGCCACCTGGGATAGTGGGAGGTGTCCCTGCCATGGCAGAGGATAGAATGAGATGATCTTCAAGGTTTTTTCCCCCAGATTCTGTAATTCTATGGGAAACCCTTCCCTGGAGCTCTCCAGCACAGCCCTGAGCTGCATCCCACAGCTCTCCACCTCCCAGGATCCCAGAGCTCATCACCTGCCCTGCTGGGAGTGGCATTGGCCACAGGTGGAGGGACACATCCCCAGGGACAGCTCAGTGTAATGCCACACCTGATTGCCAAAAGCTCTCTGTGCAAACCCGCAGGGTGCTCTCTGCTCTCGAGGCTCATTAACAAACACTAATGAGCTCTCAGCATCACACCCCTGTGCTAAGCAGCTTCCCCTGTTGGGAGGCTGGAACAGCCCTTCCCAAACCCTCTGGAGCCTCTGCCCAGCAGCAGCAGCATCTAAACCTGTCACTGCCATATTTTCTGGAAAAATCTCTTTGCCAGGATTTCTCTCCTGGGAAGCTGAGAAGCCTCAGAGAAAAGGAAAACAATTCTTAACTCATTTGCTTCTCCTGTGTTTTGCTGCTTTGGAATGTGTTTGGAGATTGTTTACCAACTGGTGATTGTTTCATTGGTTTCATGTGAGTTGTTTTCACTTTTTGGCCAGTTAGGGCCAAGCTGTGCCAGGACTCTGGAAAGAGTCACGAGTTTTCATTATTATCTTTTTAGACTTCTGTCTGTATCCTTCCTGTGTTTTTTAGTACAGTTTAGTACAGTATTCTCTATATAATTGAATATCTTAAAATAATAAATGAGCCGTCTAAGAACATGGAATCAGATTAATCATTCCTTTCTTTGTCTGGGAACCCCACAAACACAAGATAAACCCTCAAAGAATTCCCTGCTCCTGGCCTGCTCTGATGATGCTGCACAGCTTTTGTGGCAATCCTGCCCTTTCCAGTGCATCCAGGAATGGTGTCATTCCTCCCATGGCTTTTCCATCTTGATAAAAGAGGTAAAACTCGGAAATTTTGGTTAATTTGACCCCAATATCCCAGCTGTCACCTCAATGTCTCAATGCTGGGTGAGAAGCAGAGCCCCCAGCCCTGCTGAGCCGTGAGAAGCTGGAACAGGGGTTGAGACGTGTTGGGAAGGATGAAAGTTTGACAAGGAAGTCTCACAGATGTGTATGGTTAGCAGAAAGATTTTTGAATGTAGAGTCTGAAGAAGGAATACAGCTGGAAGCAAGTTTTGATATAGAAGATAAGAATTGCTGAGTCAGTGACACTGGATAACCGAAGAGGCAAAGGGTGTGTTAGTTAGAAGGGGTTTTTATGACAAAGAACAAAGGATAAACCCACCCCAAACAAGAAGATGTTTTTACCAAGCAGAAAGACAGCACAGGCAAACAAGGCAGCAAATGTTGCAAGTAGAAAAAAGGTCTCAGAATTTTCCATTGCAAGAAAACTGAAAACAACTTCTAGCTTAAACTGTAATGCACTGACTTTTAGTGATTGGAGAACAGCAACATGAATATGGTAATGACAGTAGTTATGACAGGCTAGAGATAAAAGTTAAGGTATAGATTGGTTCTAATGTATGAAGATGCTCAGCAAAGGAAAGTATAGAATGCAATGTGACCAAAAGAAAAGTCTATAATGCAATGTGACCTAAACTCAGGGTCTGCAGGCCTGCCTGCAGCTGGAGCTGACAGCTGTAGGCACAGCTCTGTCACCCATGATCCTGGATACAATAAACTGCATTTTGGAGAACCCCAGGAGTCCCACATCCCTCATTCGGGCCCTCACAGAGATGGTGAGATGTCCCCAGCTTTGTGGTCACCCCTCCAAGCTCTGGGGATGCTCCGGGGGATGCTTGGCTGCCGTTGCCATGGAAACGTGTGCAGGAGGGGGATGCGAGAGCTGCTGCTGCCACCTCCTGGAGCAGCCGGGGTGGCGAGGGGGGCCGGAGGAGCGCGGGTGAATCGGGGATGGCCCGGGGATGTCCCGGGCAGAGCTCAGCGCACACCCGAGCAGGGACATTGGGACCCGGCAGGGCCACGGGAGACTGGCAGAATGTCAGCCTGAATCTGCAGGGTCCTCCAAAAAATACACTAACAATTCCATTTAACGGCCATGATCCCAAATCATGGAGTCATTAAAGCTGGAAAAGCCCTCTGAGATCATCCAGTGTAATCATGAACCCAGCACTGCCAAGGACACCACTGACCGTGTTCCCAAGTGCCACATCCACACAATTCTAAAGTCCTTCAAGGGATGGGGACTCCACTATTGCCCTCGATGGAGTCCCTTCAACCCTTTCCATGAAGAATTTTTCTGAAATATCGAATCTAAAGCTCCCCTGGCCCAGCCTGAGGCCGTTCCCTCTCCTCCTGTCCCTGTTCCCTGGCTGTCCCCTCCTGTCAGGAGCTGTGCAGAGCCACAAGGGCCCCCCTGATCCCCCTTTTCTCCAGGCTGAGCCCCTTCCCAGCCCTCTCAGCTCCTCCTGGTGCTCCAGACCTTTCCTCAGTCCCCAAAACCACCCCCAGCACTGGAGGTGCCCCAGCTCAGTGCCCTGGTGCTGCTGCCACCCCAATGCTGGGACACACCAGGATCATGCTCATGTTGTATTTTGGGAGCTTTGGGCGCATCCAGTGCCGGACTGGCCTCCCTGGGAGGACCCTGAAGATCTGCTGAGCTCAGCCCCAGGATGGAGAGCGGCTCAGAGGTGGCTGCTGCAGCAAGAGCCCCCCTGCCAGAACCCAGCACATTCCTCTGGCTGCCCTGCAGGACTCCAGATCCTGGCAGGGGGCTCAGACACCTTGGCACGGAGTCACAAACACCTGTGCCTTTGATCTTAGCCCATGGAAACAATTACCAACCTTATATGAGGATTCACAAGCCACAAATAAGTACACTAATAGTTTATCACAGGGTGAAATGTAGAATTTTGGAGGTTTTAGATGGGGGTTCAGGAGGCAAGATGGACCTGTCTTTCTTCTTCTTCTTCTTGGTCTCCATCTTCTGCTGTGATGGTGGCACTTTTGGATTGGTTTAGAGTAGAGACAAACTGTCTAACATAGGTGATAGGTCTTGGAAAATTATTGTAAATAAAGTACAGGTAGTTTTTAGTATAAAAGATAACATGGCCCAGAGGGTGTCAGTGTGCCAAACCCAACCTGCTGGACAGATCTCAGCAGGTCAGAAAAATAATGTTACAGATAACAGCAAATAAACAACTTGAAAACCAGAACAGAAGAATCCTGACTCCTTCTTTGGCTGCCAGGCTGGGAAAAAGGACTCTCTAACAAATCTCAGGGTCATCATGACCACAGAGACCCCTGAGACACTCTCAAGGAGTTAATGCCACACTCAGTGCCCTGATGGAAACGGCAGCAGGGAGAAAACGTGGCAGCACAGGGTGCAGATGGCAGAGGGTGGCTGGGAGCCTCCTCTGCCTGTGTGGAGGCACCACAGGGAGCGTGGGACGAGCTGGAGCTGCAGCTCAGCCTCGTTCCTCAGGGCTACAAACAAGAGCTGCAGCTTCGCATCCATCCCATCACCTTCCCTTCCCTTCCCTTCCCTTCCCTTCCCTTCCCTTCCCTTCCCTTCCCTTCCCTTCCCTTCCCTTCCCTTCCCTTCCCTTCCCTTCCCTTCCCTTCCCTTCCCTTCCCTTCCCTTCCCTTCCCTTCCCTTCCCTTCCCATCCCATCCCTTCCCTTCCCTTCCCATCCCATCCCATCCCATGGATCCCATCCCATCCCATCCCATCCCATCCCATCCCATCCCATCCCATCCCATCCCATCCCATCCCATCCCATCCCATCCCATCCCATCCCATCCCATCCCATCCCATGGATCCCATCCCATGGATCCCATCCCATCCCATCCCATCCCATCCCATCCCATCCCATCCCATCCCATCCCATCCCATCCCATCCCATCCCATCCCATCCCATCCCATCCCATGGATCCCACGTGTGGGGTTTTATCCCAGTTGCCCCAAAACCAGGCCCAGGCAGCAGCTGATGCCACTCATTGTTCCACCTTGTCCCCAGGGATAGAAAATGTCATGTTTGATGGATGCAGAGAGATCATAAATGTTCTTCACAAAATGTTCTTCTGTCTTCAGGGCAGGAAGGAGACATTTCTCCCCTCCTTTGTTTTAATTTTTCTTTTTTATCAAAGAAGATGAAAAGAATTAAAGTGCCATCCCTGCAGTGCTGCAGGCACAAGACTTCCCTGGGTATCAGGTTTTTTATTTTTCAGGGATCCCTGCAGCCACAGATTGGTATTAATGATCTGGATTTGCTTTTGGGGTTAAAAAGAAAGAAATCTGTGAATGCAGAACGTGGCTGTTCCTGTGCAGAGGGGAATATTGCAGCTTTGTAATTCACTGCCATCTTGTGATATTTAACATTTTCCTCAAATGATGAACATGAATTAGAACAGAACCCCAAACAAGGAAAAAAACCCCCAAATCTGTTCCTAGTATCCATAGTTACAGAGGAAACTCAGACCCTGAGGGTGATGGGTAGTTCTTTTCTATCACAAAGAAATAAAATGAAAAGTTGTGACATTTTGTTGCTTTTAAGTTTATTTTTTAACCTGTAAATTCTTTGCATAAACTCCATTTTTCCATCAAACAAGAAGCTGGAGTTTTCCTTGATGAGATCTCACCTTGTGTGCTCTGTAGACAAAGGTTTTCAATCTCTTTTTAAAATTTATTTTGCCCTTTGCCTTTGGGTGGAATGGCAAAATTAGGACAAGTTTGTTCCAATGAGCTAATAATAATAATAATAATAATAATAATAATAATAATAATAATAATAATAATAATAGCAATAATAGAATAATTTTTATTACTATATTTATTAGCCCATATAAAATTATTATATAAATATAATACAATAATAATTTTATCATTGCATTTATTAGTAGATACAGAATTATTATTGTTATTGTTATTATTATTACTACTACTATGATCTTATTGGAGCAAACTTGTCCTAATTTTGCCAGTCCACCCAAAGGCAAAGGGCAGGGGAAAAAAGAGATATTGGAGTATAATAATAATAATAATAATAATAATAATAATACAAGCTCACTGGCACAAACTTGTCCTAATTTTACCATTCCACTAAAAAGCAAAGGGCAGGGAAAAAATACTGGAAATTTTATATTATTATTGTTATTATTATTATTATTATTATTATTATTATTATTATTATTATTATTATTATTATTATTATTATTAATAATAATAATAATAATAATAATAATAATAATAATAATTCCTCCTTCCATGTACAATCAGAGTACCTGGGAGTCCTGTGCTACTTCAGAGGGAAAACATGCTGCATAAAGCATGGAAAAGTTTAACACAAAATGGGGATTGTTTTGGAAAGTCAGATAACGGGGGAAGTTCAACCTTTTTAAAACTGATGAAAGTAGATTGGACAAATCAGCAAAAAGCAAAATATGACCCCAATTCTGTCTCTTGCAGGAGAGGCAATGGGAGGAGCTGCCCTTGCCCATGGCTGATTTTGATGAGTGATTTGCACATGGATCATCCCAAAATAAGGAACCCAAAATGTGCTGCCCAGAATTTTGCCATATTTACCATTTTCCCAGTGTTTTGCTGCTCTGTATTTGGTGCTGACTGTGCCAGGCTGGCAGGGCTTGGCCCCAGCCGAGTCCCACAGAAGCACAGGCTCATCGCAGGGAATGGGATAAGGAGGGAATTGGGGGTAAAGTGAGAAAAGTCATGGCTTGATAGCACTGAATGATGGAATGGTTTGGGAAGAGACCTTAAATCCCATCCAGTGCCACCCCAACCATGGGCAGGGACACCTCCCACTATCCCAGGGTGCTCCAAGCCACATCCAACCTGGCCTTGGGCATTCCAGGGATCCAGGGGCAGCCCCAGCTGCTCTGGGCACCCTGTGCCAGGGCTCAGCACCCTCACAGGGCAGGATTTCTCCCCAGTATCCCAAACTCTGTCAGTTTAGGTCCATTCCCTGTGTCCTGTCCCTCCATCCCTTGTCCCCAGTCCCTCTCCAGCTCTCCTGGAGCCTCAGGCCCTGGAAGGCTGGAGGGAGATGAAGTTTAGCACCCAAACCTGGGGTTTATTAGGAGAGGAGAGCACCCCCTGCTTGCTCCACCTCTCCTCCAGTGTGGAGAGCCTGGTTCAAACATGGCTTAAAGAAAGAGGCCATGAAGGTATTCAGCTAAGGGAAAAGCAGCCTTTCCCAGGCTTGGTCCTGTAAATAATTAAGGTTCTCAGCCACCTTTTATATAAACAACAAGATTCTCAGACCGTTTCCTCAAAAACAAGCGATATTCTGTCCTTGGCTGCTCCGGGAACAGATGGCCATTCTGAGAACAGATATAAAGGTTTTGAGAACTTTTCATATCATGGTGAGAACACTGATCTTGGTTTCAATAAATTAACTTCAGGTACTGTAAACAAAAGGAGGAGCTGAAGTTTTCTCTACAGCCTATCGGGAGCTCAGGTTTTGCAATATGCATGAAGTGAATTAACACTGTTATAAAAAGTGCCTGGTTGATCAATAAATCGGAGTCAGATGCTGAAGCAACAAAGGTGGGTCGCTCCCTTCACTTCAACACTCCAGCACCCTCAGCCACCAATCCTCACCCAGGACATTGGGGACAACTCCCAAGGGAGCCAGGACACCCAGGGGTGTCCCTGTCCCAGTGCCAGCAGGGAGGGAACAACTCTCTTCCCATCTGGTGTCTCTTTGGGATATATTAAACTTGTGCTCTGAATTCGGCCAGGGAAGTCATTTTGGGGACACAGCCCTGAATTCTTCCCCCTCCACTTCCACAGACACAGACTGAAAGAGCAGCTTAGATTTGAACTGCCTCATTTATAACCCATCCCAACAAATGGCCTGAAGCAATTGTGTTCCAGACTTTCAGCTGGGACTCCTGGGACTTGGGATGTGAATTCCTAGAAAACACCAAAACATTCCTTTAACAGAAAGCAGAGCTGCAGTTTTTAGTGGTGGCTGTTCCCCCGGGTCAGAGCACCAACACCCAGCTGTCCTCAGCTCCTGCAGCCACTCAGGAATCTCACAGAGGTGCAACAATTCCTTGAAGGCACACCAGAGCTTGTTCCACAGGAGTTTTCAGCAGAGATAGAAACCCCACTCGTGTTTTTTGTTACCTATTTTCTCCTGGCTCATGTAAATCCTCACAATTCACATGCAGCAGAGCACCCCCAAAATGAGAGGAAAATGAGTTTTCCTGAGTGCTGGGTGAAAAGAACAGGAATGGAAATGGAGGGAGAAGATGAGGAGGGCAGAGCAGCTGCTGGCAGAGCTCACAGTCATGTCCTGCCCATTTCTAACAAACCTTTCAAACCTCTGCAATTCTTTCAATATCGTCAATTTTATTACAAGAACAATTTAAGACAGAACAAAAAATAATGGCAAACCCAAATATTTTTTAAAAATTTAATATGCAATCCTTAAGAAAGAGACTTTACAAGCCTCAAATGTTAAATAATCTCTTTGCTGGCTGTGGTTGCAGAGCACTCAGGATGTGCTGATCTTTCACAGCACGTGGTGCTGCTGGTGGAACTCCACTCTCCTGCACTCTGACACCCAGCAGCAGTGCAGAGATGAAAAGGAAATGTTTCCTTCCATTGTTTTATTGCTGTCTCATCCCACTGATAAGGTGGCTTTTAGTCTGCACAAGTTACCTCTAAATTTGGCAGGGACAAAACCTCTTGTCCTCCCCAGTTACTGTTCATCCACATAAATTCTGCTGACTTCAGAAAGGAGAATAAATGAATGATTGGAAAAAAAATATTTTTATGCAGGAAATACACTGACCCATACAATTAACACATTAATAATCATCAACTTGGAACATTAATTGCATGACTCAGAGTGCCTGAAGTTTTTATTTAAAAACCCCCAGACCTGCAGCACACAGAGGCCAAGGGGTGGGGGTGTCTGAGGCCTTCAGACACTCTGAGCTGGCTCTGACTTCAAAGGATGAATCACCAGGATCTGGTTGGTATCAGCAGCACTGGCCTGCACAATAAATAAATAAATGAGCCCACTCAGCCCTTCCCTGGAGGGGTTTCTGTCTCTTGGCCACAGGGAAATGATGCAGCTTGTCTGCAAGCAAACTTCTCATGTTACATAAACCAAGGAAAACATATTTGTATAGCAAGGGGTTCCTGAAATAGCCCCTGGAATTTTGAACAGAGCAACCATTCTTTCCAGGGTTTCAGGATGTATTTCAGCAAGAACAAAGACACACTTTTTGTATTTTCTTTTTTTTACTCTTTCCTTCCAATCTGGGTAAAGCAGCAAATGCTGTGTCCACCACAAAGTTAAAACAGCTCCCCAGTGCAGAGCAAGCCTGGAGAATCCTGAATGCAAACAAACCTGTGCCCATCACAAAGTTAAACAGCTCCACAGTGCAGAGCAAGCCTGGAGAATCCTGAATGCAAACAACCCCAAATAATTTGATACAGACATCAGAATCTGCAAACAACAATAAATTTGTTTATAGCAACATGAGACTGGCTGCCAGGGGATAAATTACTGATCTTGCTGGCTACAGGTGCACCAGTGTTTGAGCTCCTGGCAATCTTGTACAATCATTTTTTACTATTTAAGAGCAGTTCTAACAGAAGGAAAAGCAAAACTTTTTAGTTTGCAGCTGGTGCTTCAGAAGAGCATCATCCTACCTTCAGGCACCCCCAACGGCCCTGGGAACTTCTCATTTGCCTTTAATTATGCGCTTTACTCATTAAGAGCTTCAACTCCTGCAGTGTGTGTGTCTCAGGCCAGGGTGGGAGCCACAGCTCTGCTGTCAGGCTGCAGGTTGATGAGGGAGTTGCTGGCCTGGGCCAGCTCTGCAATGGACACTCGGCCTCGCTGCCTGATGTACTGGGCCACGGCTGCCATCTCCTCTGCTGTGATGTAGATGAACTTTCCCCGGTCATCAATCACACCTGCAGGGCAAACACAGCACTGAGAGGTTCCCCTCACCTCCCCAGGCATCACTCACTGCCTTGGGAGGGGGTGTTCCAGCTGCTGAGGCAACAGGAACATCCCATTCAGCTGCCTAGGCCAGGCAGGATTTTATTTTCTGGCCACTGCTGGGAGCTGGAAGAGCAGCCCAGGGCCCTGGGAATGCTCCTCTTGCACCAAGGAACACATCCTGGCACTGGGAACAGCTGGCTGGGAGCTCCACAGCAGCTGCTGCAGGGATCCCAGAGTGTCCTGAGCTGGATGGGACTCACCAGGATCACTGATCCAGCTCCTGGTCCTGCACAGACACCCCAAAAATCCCTGAGCATCCCTGGGAGTGTGGTGTTGTAGTGTGTGGTTTGAGTTTTTGTATTGCTCCTCCATTTTATGTATTGAATCCCCCCTTTTATATGAAATGGTTCTGCCCTTCCCAGTTTTCCCGCCACACGCCCGGCTGCAGTGTGGTCCAGACTCTCCTGGAGCTTTGGCTGATTTGGGGTAGTGCCCATTCCCTGGGGAGCCTGGGCAGTGCCCAGCACCCTCTAGGGGGAAGAACCTTCCCTGATCTCCATAAATCCCCCTGACCCAGCTCCAGCCATTCCCTGGGTCCTGTCCCTGTCCCAGAGAGCAGAGCTCAGAGCTGCCCCTGCGGATGAAGCTGCAGAATTTGATGAATCTCCCCTCACGCCAAGTGCCCTGAGCTGCTCCTCACATGGATTCCTCTCCACACCCTTCCCCATCCTAACCCTGTTTTTCCTTAGAACTAGATCCTTATAAATAAACTAGACACATTAAAATAGATTAAACTTATAAAATTAGATCCTACTAGATCCTTATAAATAAAATATAAGATATAAAAAACCCATTTGCAGCTGGCTGCTCAGCAACCCCAAAAGGCCTTCAGCAGATGGGTAAATAACTAAAATATAAATCTAGCTATCAAGTCCTACTAGATCCTTAGAACTAGATCCTTATAAATAGATTAAACTAGATAGATTAAAATAGATTAAACTTATAAAATTAGATCCTACTAGATCCTTATAAATAAAATATAAAATATAAAAACCCATCTGCAGCTGGCTGCTCAGCAAGCCCAAAAGGCCTTCAGCAGATGGGTAAATAACTAAAATATAAAATATAAATCTAGCTAGCAGGTCCTACTAGATCCTTAGAACTAGATCCTTATAAATAGATTAAACTACATACATTAAAATAGATTAAACTTATAAAATTAGATCCTACTAGATCCTTATAAATAAAATATAAAATACAAAAACCCATTTGCAGCTGGCTGCTCAGCAAGCCCAAAAGGCCTTCAGCAGATAGGTAAATAACTAAAATAGAAAATATAAATCTAGCTATCAAGTCCTACTAGATCCTTAGAACTAGATCCTTATAAATAGATTAAACTAGATAGATTAAAATAGATTAAACTTACAAAACTAGATCCTATTAGATCCTTATAAATAAAATAAATATAAAATATAAAAACCCATTTGCAGCTAACTGCTCAGCAAGCCCAAAAGGCCTTCAGCGGATGGGTAAATAAATAAAATATAAATATAAATCTAGATACCAAGTCCTACTAGATCCTTAGAACTAGATCCTTTTAAATAGATTAAACTAGATAGATTAAAATAGATTAAATTTACAAAACTAGATCCTAATAAATAAAATATAAAAACCCATTTGCAGCTGGCTGCTCAGCAAGCCCAAAAGGCCTTCAGCAGATGGGTAAATAAATAAAATATAAAACATAAATCTAGATATCAGGTCCTACTATACTAGATCCTTAGAACTAGATCCTTATAAATCGATTAAACTAGACAAACTTAGATTAAATATATAGATTTAATAGTTTAAATTTACATTTAAATTATTAAAATTAAAAATATATAGATTAAAATTATAAATTATAAAACTAGATAGATTAAAATACATTAAACTTATAGAACTAGATCCTACTAGATCTTTAGAACTAGATCCTTATAAATAGATTAAACTAGACAGAATAAACTTATAAAGTATAAATACATTAAATATATATTAAAATTATTAATTTTAAAGTATTAAAATTAAAAAGATAGATATTAAAATTATAAACATATTAAACTAGATTAAACTTTTAAAACTAGATCCTACTAGATCCTTATAAATAAAATATAAAATATAAAAACCCATTTGCAGCTGGCTGCTCAGCAAGCCCAAAAGGCCTTCAGCAGATGGGTAAATAACTAAAATATAAAATACAAATCTAGCTATCAAGTCCTACTAGATCCTTAGAACTAGATCCTTATAAATAGATTAAACTAGATAGATTAAAATAGATTAAATTTATAAAACTAGATCCTAATAAATAAAATATAAAAGCCCATGTGCAGCTGGCTGCTCAGCAAGCCCAAAAGGCCTTCAGCAGACGGGTAAATAAATCAAATATAAATATCTAGCTATCAAGTCCTACATGATCCTCAGAAGGGGAATGGCACTGGAATTCTGTCTCTGCCCCAGGAAGGATTTTCTGCACCAGCAGCTACAGAAGATCCCCTCTGTGCTTTGGCTGTCACCTGTCAGGGTGCCATCTGCCATCAGGTCCTGGATTCTGTTAATTGCATCCTGTGCAGAAGAGAAAAAGGAGTAACAGACTGATCAAAAGGGAAGCAAAAACCATTTCACACGTTCAGATCAGCTCCAGAGGTTCACCTTGAAATCCCTCAGGGTTAAGGAATTCAGTACTCCCACACAGAGAGATGGAATCAGCCCTTTGGTCTTAGAGGGGTGATTTTCTTTTGTATTTTGGGACGTTCCAGTTAAATTCCCTACCTCTTAAAAGAGATTTTTATTGCCATTACTTGGCTGTTTCAAGGAGCAGGGGGTTACAGGAATGTTCCCATGGAAAGGCTGTGCAGAGCCATGAAGTTCCATGCAGCACTGAGGTCCTTCTCCAAGGTCCTTGCTCAAAAATTCCATATTTTTTGTATCTTTTCCTGCTCCTTTTAGGAGCAAACCTCTCCTAGCAACCCAAAGCAACAACTTGTTAAATTTATGGCTGGGTTTACTCCACAGTTACTCCAAGCATGCAGTTCCACTGCACCTTTACCAAGGTTTGTAGATGTCTACCTCTCTTTCTTGTTGTTATATCACTGCAGAAGGCAATTATAATTTAGATTTTAACTAGATAAATTCCTGTAATAACCCACAACATTTAAATAGAGTTCTGGTTTAAGAGGGAGACAAAATTTAGCAAAATTAGTATTTCCACCGCAAAAGTCAAGTTTTGTTTGTTTTTTTTTACCTGTGTCCTTAAACCCAGATGTGAAGCCATGTCCTCCAGCTGGATAACTTTTGTTTTCTGTGGAAACAAACAAGAGTTAAGCTGATGAATGAGAAAGCTGGGATTTTTTTTATTTTTTTCCATTCCAATAAAAAATGCATTAACCAGACGAAGCAGAACTTGTTCCTTTGAGTAACTTTTCCTAGCAAGCACTTTCCTGTGATGAAAAAATCTGAGGTTACCTAAAGCAGGGAGCTCTGTGGAAAGACTGAGTGCTCTGACCCACATCTGCCAGCCTTGATTGATCCTGGACTTTTCCTCACACTGGGATGAGCACAAGGACTCTGCTCCTGCACCTCCTGAGTTTCTCAGCTTCTCCCTTAAATTTCCAGAGTGTTTTATCAACATCCCTTTATTCTTTCAGGGATGTTTCAAAGCACCTTTTAAAACATCACTGGTGTGTATCAGCACTTCCATAAAAGCCAGGCAAGACTGGCAGCATTAAGTGCTTTAGTTCTGTTTTACTGATGCCATGTGTATTAATGCCATAATAATCTTCCTAAGCAAGCCAACACCTTATTAAAATTGTCAGTGCTGGAAGTGCACATCGTCATTTTGCTTTCTGACAGATTCTTCCTGCAGCTTTTCTCAGTTAAGGCACAGCCACCACTGCTCCCATCTGGTTTTGTGCTTCTCCAGAGAAAACACCTGCAGGGCTTGTCTGCAGCTACCTGGGTCCTGTTTTCTTCTCTGCCAAAGTTTTAGGAACTCATCTGTTTAGGCTGCAAAAGGATGCAGTGTTTGTAAGGAGCTTGGGAAAGACAAAAGTGTTGGAAAGCTCAGTTAATATTCAGGTTTATATTCCTAAAATCCATTTATGTACAGCCACAGGAGCTGCATCTCCAGTAACAAATTAAAATACTTCAAACAAGGAAATCCTTTGTTTCTGGTCTTGAGAGCACACTGGGAGGCCACTGAAGAAATCAAGAGAGGCTGAAATAGATGAATCTTTTTCATTAATGAAACCAGACCCAAAAGGAAGGCACACACAGATTTAGCAGCTGTGAAGTTTGATGCAGCCAAGCTAGAGAACTGAATACCATGGACTGAACACATGGAACTGGAACCAGTCCATGGAATTCAGTTCTCAGAGCTGGGAACTGCCAACATTCGTCACATCTTCTTTTAAAGGGACTGGGGGGGGTTGGTGCAAATCAACACATCTCCACATCAACAGGAGAAACAGGACTTAAACCTTCCCTTAAAGATATTTCCCTCAATGACCAAGTTTAGTGGGAGTTTTCCAAGACAGGTCCTGCTGGGAATGAGAGCCCAAGGGGGTGGGATGAGGGTGCACCCTCCACACTCTGGAATACAACAATTGAGGTCCCAAGGGAATAAAACACTTCTCCACATGCATCATGTTCTAGAGACAGGCTTAGCAACAAAAAAAAAAAAAAATCCATATTTTCCTGAATTAATTTCATTTTAGGGGTGATGCTGCTGCTGTCCTCAGCAAGAGGCTGCATTTTGCTCCCAACACCCTTAAGAATAAAGCACAGGGTGAGCAATCTCCAGTCAATGATACCAGCATAAGAAATTATTCAGCAGAAGAGCTAAATTCAATTTTACTTAAAAAAAAAGCCAATTCCTCTTAATTTATACATTTTTTTCCTGACAGCTACGAGCAGCTCAGCACTGCTTCCTGTCAATGGCTTCTGTGAACAGAACAGAAATACATAATCTATACACTAAGCACAATCTCAAGATTAAAGAAAAATACTTAAAACTTGAGAAAGAAAGCAATGCCCCAGTTCTGCAGCTCAGCTCTGCAGAGGAAATCAGGTGTCGAACATTCAGACTTGGGTTTCCAGCCCAACTTTAATTTCTCTGACGTCAAGATGAAGTGACTGATAGAGAATTTTGTGCTGAAACACTCAACTGGGAGTTTGTGACTAATCTGGTCCATCCACCACAACCCCAGGGCCAATGGGCAGAGTCTGTGTCATCCCCTGGAAAGCTCCCAGTGCTTGTGGAAGATCCCAAAGAACACTGGAATTTCCTTTTTTGACCTACAGCAGAGTTTTGCAGGGCTCTGTTCTGAGCTCCTGTCCAGAACTTCCAAAGGACTCCCCAAAGAGAATTATCCATGAGGCAAATCTCTAACTCCAGGAGATAAATCTGCTGTAAATTCACGGTTTTGCTGTGAAAAATGTGAGATTTTGGGATATAAATTGGTTAGCAGCTCACTGAGTATCAAGTGATACAGCAGCAAGTGATTTGTTTGCTGGAGAAGCCTTTCACCCGGGTCACACATCCTGATAGTTCAGATTCCAGTAAAAGAACAAAGGGATTCATTAGGAAAAAAAGATTTGCATGCCAGTGTTGGAGTGAGAGGAGAAAAATGCATCTGACCTTTGATACAGCAATTTGCCCTCACAGATCAAAAGCACAAATGAGCACAGCCCGGGTTTTAAACACCCAGCCACACAATGGGAGGGAAGGGAGACTGACACACCCTGGTTAAAACAAGGCAGCTGCTTCTCAAAGTGCTCTCCTGAACATTAAAAAACCATGTAGGATAGAAAAAAACTGAAGGAATGACAAGAAAAGTTGGGATTGAGCTTTCCAGTGCCAGTGTTGGAGGCTCAAAAACACCCTCCAGGTACAGCAGCAATCCTTCCTGTTTTTAACATGCTTTTAAATCAGTGGCTGATGCTCACAAACAAAAAATCCCGAATGCCCCAAAAAATCCCAATCCACAGCAAACATTGCTTCCATAAACTCTGAGGGAGATCCACCAGGCCACATCCTGCCCCAAAAGCCAGGACCCAGCTGGAATTAAATTATTTTAGATAATTGTGTTTGTGCTGGTTCAGTAAATAACAATTACCGAAGGGATCACTTTTGTTACTTGTTGAATATTTAAATAAATGAAAGAGGAAGTAAAGATTGTGACAGAAGGTATTTCACACCATCTAAGGAGAAAAACCAAAGGCACCTTACCTTAACATATTCCAGGAATTCCATAAGAAAGCTGCGAGACTGGAGACAGCAAGGAAAACAATTTTAATTTTGGATTCATAAGCATTAAATGCATCAAAAACTTGCTGAGGAAAAATACTATAAAAGTGTTCAGATTGCATAATTCCTAAATTTTAACTACACACACCGAGATATTGAACTGAGAAGAAAAATAATCTAGATTTAATCTTTACAAGGGGCTCAGGTACAATTCAAGTACTTCATGAGCATTAAATGCATCAAAAACTTGCTGAGGAAAAATACTACAGAAGTCTTCAGATTGCATAATTCTTTAGTTTTAACTACACACACTGAGATATTGAACTGGGAAGTAAAATAATCTAGATTGAATCTTCACAAAGGATTTCTGACAGGTATTTTCGAGACAATGTGGCTCAGGTACAATTTAAATATTTAATGAGCATTAAATGCATCAAAAACATGCTAAAGATAAATACTATAAAAGTGTTTAAATTGCATAATTCCCAAGTTTTAACTACACCCATTGAGATATTGAAGTGGAAAGAAAAATAATCTAGATTGAATCTTCACAAGGGATTTCTGACAGGTATTTTTTGAGAAAGAATATGGCTCAGGTACAATTTAAATATTTCCCAAAAGGTTATCATACAATTTTTTATTCTTCACATCATAAATACCCTGAAATAACCACATCTGGGTGAGTTTAAGCATCATTAAATCCCACACCCAGGCCATTCTGTGCAGAGGAAAAGCCAGAGTGACTCAGGAGCTGCAGCTGGGGAGGCTCAGGCATTTCAGAGCCCTGCACCTGAAATGCAGCGAGCAGAGCAATGCAAACACTGTGCAGTGCAGCTGAAAGGAGATCAGGTTACTCTGGAACCACGGGAATCAATCAGCCTTAATTAACTGGTGAGCTCTGGAGGCAGGAGGTGATTTCCAGCAGAGCCAGCTTTGCCAACAGGACACTGAAATGCTTCAGAACCTCAGGCACCACGAGGCCAGGCTGGCTGCTGCATTTCCTTCTCATTTCTGCTGCCTCCAAATAACTCTGTACTCTGTTATTACTTCTGAATGTGACTTTTAAATCACCTGCAATTCAAGTTCTAGCTCCCCTAACACCCCTACTAAAATTATCTCAGGTTAAGATGCAGGCATCTCAAACTCTTTTAGGTGAGGAATCTAAACCTTCTCTGTTCTGACATCAGGCATCTCAAACTTTTTTAGGTGAGGAACCTAAAACCTTCTCTGTTCTGACGCCAGGAATCTCAAACTGTTTTTAGTGAGGAAGCTAAAACCTTCTCTGTTCTGACATCAGGGATCTCAAACTCCTTTAGGTGAGGAACCTAAAACCTTCTCTGTTCTGACATCAGGAATCTCAAACTTTTTTAGGTGAGGAAACCTAAAACCTTCTCTATTCTGACATCAGGCATCTCAAACTCCTTTAGGTGAGGAACCTAAAACCTTCTCTGTTCTGACATCAGGCATCTCAAACTCCTTTAGGTGAGGAAACCTAAAACCTTCTCTATTCTGACATCAGGCATCTCAAACTTTTTTAGGTGAGGAACCTAAAACCTTCTCTGTTCTGATGTCAGGCATCTCAAACTTTTTTAGGTGAGGAACCTAAAACCTCCTCTGTTCTGACATCAGGCATCTCAAACTGTTTTTGGTGAGGAATCTAAACCTTCTCTGTTCTGACATCAGGCATCTCAAACTCTTTTAGGTGAGGAACCCTAAAACCTTCTTTCTTCTGGCATGGAGAGAGATAATTTCTCCTTGACAGGCAGCTGTAGGAACATGGACAATCACCACATTCCAGTCTGAAGGGTGTTTAAAGTGGAACACAGCCATATTTAGGGATAATCTCATCTCCTAACAGGACAGGGACAGATTTTTGAAGGAATTGTCAATGAAAGTGTGCATTTTTTGCTGTTCACTGCAATTCCCCATCAGCAGACAGAACTTTTGCTGTTAATCCTGGTGTGATGCAGGAATTTTTCTTGATGGGAAGGGATCCATCAAGGGAACCTGTAGTGAGTCAGTGGTGCTTGACACTGGGCACAATCTGCTGTGCTCAAAGCCACTCTCAGTCACACTAAAGCAAATCCATTTAATTCCAGAGTCCCTTCAGCAGAGCAGCAAATGCACACATGGCCCTGAAATAAATCCTTCCCCAGAAATGCACTGGACAGCTCAAACTGGCAGATGCAACCCAAGAGCAACTGCAGGATGTGAGGGCAAATAAATGGTGTCTAACAGGTTTTCAGCAGACAAAACGAGAATTCTGCCTCTCACAACAGCAAAACTTTTTCAGGTTTGCTGTGATTTTATATCAAATATCACATTTCAGCCACCATCCCCAGCAGCTCTGCAGGCAGCCACAGGAGCAGCAGTGTGGGTTTGTCCTGAATATTCCCTTATCAGAAGAGCTTGGTTTTTAATTTGATTTCACAGCAGCTCTCTTGGTGTAGAAAATCAAGCCAAACCCAAATAATTGCCCCCTAGGTGTGTGGGCACTTTCAAACTCCAAATTCAGCGTTACTGGCTCAGTCTCTGTGGGTGAGGCAGAGCTGCTGACAGTGAGGGATAATCTGAATTCCAGGATGAGTTTTATTTCAGTTCTTAGACACAAGGAGGACAGAACTCATTTCCAGCAAGTTCTCTCAGAACTCAAATCCCCTGTAGGGGCCTGCTGTGAGGAACAGCAGCATTCCCCAGGAAATATTCCAGGGTTAACCCGTGCCACAGACACAATTCAGCTGTCACAAGCAAAAACCTTTGGCTGACTCCTACTTTTCATTTCATTTTGCACAAGACAGAATGCAGCAAGTCTGACAGGAGAGGGGGAACTGCAGAACCAGCCTGACATACCTGCTCCTCTGTCATTGACTCTTCAACCCCTTCCTCTTCAACCACAAAACTCTCCTTCAGCTTCAGGTACTCTTCATATTCTCTCTTCTCCTCCTCTTCCTTTGCCTTCCTTTTTTCCTCTTCCTGGGCAGAAAACACGACAAGTGGTCAAGTTTGCTTTTTCCCAAGTCAGGTTTGAAGTGAAGCAGCATCTTCCTGCTCTGCAGCCAGCACACAAAAAGTTTTAAAAATGAGTTTAAGCCATCCCTTGATGGCATAACCAATTTCAAAAGCCACTCTTGAGGCAGTGACCACCTCACAGCCAGGGCTGGTTCTCAGCAGAGCTGACAGAAAACCTCTTAAATAGCAACCTGCCTGCTTCATTTGCATCCATCTGCTCTGCTCACAGGAAGTCCCTGCCCCTCCCTGCTCTCTGATGCAATATTCACATTTTTGGTCGAAGCAGAACCAGCCCCAGGTCTGCTCTGCCACTGCAGGACAATGGGAGAGCTCAAAAGGATTACAGAAAGTTTCAGGTAAAATCAAGTTTTCAAGGAAAATCTTGTGAAAACTTTGTTCCTACATGGAAAATATATAAAATTAAATACTATCTAAATTATTATACTAAGTATTTTAGGCACAAGGGTGATTGTATTAACAAAAGGAGTTTTTTACTTTTACTTTTTGTTTGTTAAAAAGCCCTAGGCTTTTAGTTATCTGCAAGAAAAAAACTTCATGGCCTGCCCTGAAACAAATAACAAAGCTTTAAAGGCCACAATAAAGCTGAATCTCTGCACTTTGATGCCACTTTCACATTTTTGGTTCCTGGCCCCAGGTCTGCTCTGCCACTGCAGGACAATGGGAGAGCTCACAAGGATTACACTGGTGGAAAGTTTCAGGTAAAATCAAGTTTTCAAGGAAAATCTTGTGAAAACTTTGTTCCTACATGGATAATATATAAAATTAAATACTATCTAAATTATTATACTAAGTATTTTAGGCACAAGGGTGATTGTATTAACAAAAGGAGTTTTTTACTTTTACTTTTGGTTTTTTGAACAAAAGCCTTGGGCTTTTAGTTATTTGCAAGAAAAAAACTTCATGGCCTGCCCTGAAATAAATATTAAAGCTTTAAAGGCCACAAGAAAGCAGAATCTCTCTGCTCTTTGATGCCACTTTCACATTTTTGGTTCCTGGACCCAAATCAAATTTTCAAGGAAAATCACTTTATTATGAAAAATTTCTTCCTACATGGATAATCTATAAAATTAAATAATATAAATTCTATATAAAGTGTTTTAGGCACTCCTTTTGTATTAACAAAAGGAGTTTTTTATATGCTGGTTTGTTAAACAAAAGCTTCAGGCTTTTTGGCAATAAAAAAACTTCATGGCCTACCCTGAAATAAATATTAAAACCTTCAAGGCCACAATAAAAGTTTTTTGGAGTTTTCTGGGCCAGAAAACTCCAAGCTCAGCATCAGTAAGGAGCTGGAATGTAAATATAATTTAAAAAAATTTAAAAAAAAATTTAAAAAAAGAAAAAAAAGAGACAGGAACAGGTCATTCAGTATACAGAAAATTTATCCATATTAAAAAAGATGTCTTTTAGTTAAAAACAAAGAGTGTTTGGTCCTGCTTTTAATTAAATATATAAAAATTATTATAATATATACATAGAATTTATATATAAAACACATAGGTTTATTTTTATATACATATAAAATTATATTTATAAACTTACATACAAATATAAATAAATAAATTTTCTAAATGCTTGCCATGCTGCATCTTGGATATTGATGTGGGAATTGCTTCCTTAAGGAACTGGAATGTAAATATTTGTTCAATTTAAAAAAATAACAGGGAACAGGTCATTCAGTATATGGAAAATATATCCATATTTAAAAAAGATGTATTTTGATAAAAACCAAAATATTTGGTCCTGTTTTAATTTAAATATATAAAAATTATTCTATTATATAAATAGAATATATAAAACATATAAAATAGTTTTATTTTTATATAAATATATTAAATATACAAAAACATAGAGATCTAAAATACATAAATAGAATATATAAAATAAAATAGTTTTATTTTTATGTAGCAATATAAAATATAGATATAAAATGTATAAAAAATGAATTAATATCTAAAACATAAAATAGTTTTATTTTTCTATAAAAATACAAAATATAGAAAGAATAAAAATGTATAGATACAAAAATATATAAAGATATATAAAATATGTATAAAATAGATAAACATTGAATTAATATATCATTCAAAAATCAATATATAATTAAAAATTAAAAATAGTTTTATTTTTATATAAAATAAAAGTTTTTATATAAATATATAAAAGTATATAATATATATAAAAAATAGAAATAGAAAAAAAAAAATAGATGTAAAAAAAAAAATTACATCAAATTCCCAGAAAGTCAGCAGAAAGAATCCTGCCAACATCTAAGAATGAGAAAAACAGGACTGAAAGGATCTTGCTGTAATTGCACAGCCAAATCCATTTTTTAAAAAACTGCTATCTCATGAAAAATCTACATTTCTGAGGAAGCTCTTGAGACACAACCAGATCATTTTTGGGTCATTCATCACCACAACAATGAATCCAATGGCAGATTTTTCCCCTTCCATGCACTCCAGATGCCAAAAACAACACAACCATATTTCATCTGGAAGCAACAGCAATTGTTCTTTTCTTGTAAGCGCATTAAATTTAATCTTGATCCTGGAAAGGCAAGAATAATGTTCTTCCCTTGGTTTATTAGACAGGTTGTAATTCAGCAATGAATTTGAAATGAGGAAAAAGCAAAAAAAAAAAACAATCACAAAGCCTCAAAATTGCTTTGGTAAATAATTTCTAGCTGGTTCTACAAAAAATAAAAAAAAAAAAAAAAGGAAATATCAGAAGACACTGAGAGCAACAACAACTAAAACACATTTTCCTGCTTCTGGAAGGTCTAAAAAATGAGCAAGGCTCCTTCCTGCGCTCCTTCCCCACCTGAAAAACAGCACCTTGCATTTTTTGGAAGTATCCCAGAACACTCAGCCACCAGCCCCTCTTTTGCCAACTTGATTTTGTTTTCCAGCTGCTAAATTTTGCATTTCCAGGCGCTCTGAGCCACTGCTTTGGCAGCCCTCAAAGCTTCCTGGTGCTCGTAGCTTTCTCCAGAATATTAAAATATTTCCAGCAGCCTTTTTTTCCCATCTAAAAATTAAAAATTCATGGAGATCCTCACATGCTTCACAACCTAAATTCACCTATGATTCAATCTGCAGGTAAAAAAAAAAAAGGATTTATCCAAATTGCAGCTAAACCCCTCAGAGCAAGAGGAGAGATGAGTTTGCACAAATGCCTGGGAGAAGCAAGGTGGAGACTGAGCAGGATGGCACTGTCAGGATGGCTGGGAGTATTTATTTAGAATATTTCTATTTATTTTAGAAGATTTATTTATATTTATTTAGAATATTCATATTTATTCAGAAGATTTAGATGTATTTATTTAGAACATTTATATTTATTTATTTAGAATATTCATATTTATTGAGAATATTTATATTTATTGAGAATATTTATATTTATTTAGAACATTTCTATTTATTTTGAATATTTTTTTGTTTGATCATCTCTCTAACCCTCTTCTCTCTCACGTGCTCATGGAGCAGCCGTGTGGGAGCTGCGGGGTCAAATTTAGGCAGCAGAATTCCCACTAAAATGAAAGTGTGTCCATACAAATAACCCAGAAACACGAACAGCCCCTCAGGGTCTCCTCACAAACTGAGGCCAGGATTTTGTACCAGACACACAGAGGGAACTGGGCTCAAATTCACCTTTCAGACCCCACATTTTTGGTACTCAGGTTCCTCCTGAGCTCAAACCCTCCTTTCAAACCCCACATTTGGAAACTCACGTTCCTCCTGAGCTCAAATCCACCCTTCAAACCCCACAGTTTTGGCACTCAGGTCCCTTCTGAGTTCAAATCCACCTTTCAAAGCCCACATATGAGCCCAAACCCACCCTTCAAACCTCACATTTTTGGCACTCTGGTTCCTTCTGAGCTCAAACCCCACATTTGGGCACTCAGGTCCCTCCTGAGCTCAAAACCACCATTCAAACCCCACATTTTTGGTATTCAGGTCCCTTTTGAGCTCAAATCCACCCTTCAAACCCCACATTTTTGGTATTCAGGTCCCTTCTGAGCCCAAATCCCACACTTTTGGCACTCAGGTTCCTTCCGAGCTCAAATTCACCTTTCAAATCCCTTTTTTGGTACTCAGGTCCCTTCTGGGCCCAAACCCCACATTTTTGGTACTCAGGTCCCTTCTGAGCTCAAATGCTCCTTTTTCAAACCCCACATTTGGGCACTCAGGTTCCTCCTGAGCCCAAACCCCACATTTTTGGTACTAAGGCTCCTTCTGAGCTCAAACCTCACATTTTGTCACTGAGGTTCCTTTTGAGCTCAAATTCACCTTTCAAACCCTACTTTTTTTGGCACTCATGTCCCTTCTGAGCTCAAACCCCACATTTGGGCACTCAGGTCCCTTCTAAGCTCAAACCCTCCTTTCAAACCTCATATTTTTGGTACTCAGGTTCCTTCTGAGCTCAAACCCCACATTTTTGGTACTCAGGTCCCTTTTGAGCTAAAATTCACCTTTCAAACCCCACATTTGGGCACTCAGGTTCCTCCTGAGCCCAAACCCCACATTTTTGGTACTAAGGCTCCTCCTGAGCTCAAATCCCACATTTTGTCACTGAGGTTCCTCCTGAGCTCAAATCCACCTTTCAAATCCCACATTTGGGCACTCAGGTCTCTTTTTAGCTCAAACCTCACATTTTTGGCACTCAGATCACTTTTGAGCTCAAACCCACCCTTCAAACCTCACATTTTTGGCACTCAGGTCCCTTCTGAGCTCAAATCCACCTTTCAAACCCCACATTTTGGGCCCTCAGGTTCTTTCTGAAGTCAAACCCCACATTTGGGAACTCAGGTCCCTTCTGAGCTCAAATCCACTTTTCAAACCCCACATTTTGGGCACTGAGGTTCTTTCTGAGCTCAAACCCAATATTTGGGCACTCAGGTCCCTTCTAAGCTCAAATCCCCCTTTCAAACCCCACATTTTTGGCATCCAGGCCCCTTCTGAGCCCAAACCCCACATTTTTGTCACCCAGGTCCCTGCTGAGTTGTGGCTCAGGGCACAGTGGCTGGGCCACCCCCCAGCCATGGGTGGGGTGCTGGGGAAACCCCAGCAGATGGAAATGTGGTAAGTGCAGATGCTCATCTTCAGCTGCTTTTATTTTTTTTGGGTTTTTTTGTTTTTTTTTTTTTTTTGGTCTCTCTCCTCACCCATCTAAATGTTACCCAGACCCCAAACCCTGGGCACTGAGATCAAAACCTTGAAAACTTCATTGTCCTTTCTGTAGCTTCAATTTTACTTGTATGGTTTCTTTTACTTGTAAATTCCTTATTCCTGTATTAAATGATTCCTTGTCCAGATTTCTTTTTTGATTAGTTTAATCCACTGCATGTGAAGAACAAACTATCCCACTTGGACCACATTTTTATTGAACAAATAAATAAATAAATAAATGAGTCACTCAAACCTTTGTTTTCTGTTCTTTTTCCCACCCAGTCCCCTCAAGGACCTGGATGTGCTGTGAGGCTCCTTTCACCCTCTGTTTGCCCCTTAATAATCCCAGGGATTAATTCCAAAATTTGGAATATTTTTATCCCAAAATCTCTCTGAGGCTCCCAGCTGGAAGCACACATTGATTTTTTGGGATCACAGATTGCTCAGGATGCTGCTTGGGTGGACAAAACCTCACTGGTCGTGAGGAAAGCAGAGCAAACACTTTTCAAGCATCACCTGCTTTTTGTCATTCCTTTCTTTGTGGTTGTTTCCTGAATTTTTAGGATGACAGAAAAGCATCCTGAGTGTTTAGAGGGCCATGGATCAAAGAATCCCTCCTTGTACAACTTTTTGCATTGTCAGGGCAGGTTCTGCAGAAATAATCCCAGGGATTATTTCCCAAATTTGGAATATTTTTATCCCAAAAATCTCTGAGGCTCCCAGCTGATTTTTGGGATCACAGATTGCTCAGGATGCTGCTTGGGTGGACAAAACCTCACTGGTGGTGAGGAAAGCAGAGCAAACACTGGACACTTTTCAAGCATCACCTGCTTTTTGTCATTCCTTTCTTTGTGGCTGTTTCCTGAATTTTTAGGATGACAGAAAAGCATCCTGAGTGTTTAGAGGGCCATGGATCAAAGAATCCCTCCTTGTACAACTTTTTGCATTGTCAGGGCAGGTTCTGCAGAAATAATCCCAGGGATTATTTCCAAAATTTGGAATATTTTTATCCCAAAATCTCTCTGAGGCTCCCAGCTGATTTTTGGGATCACAGATTGCTCAGGATGCTGCTTGGGTGGACAAAACCTCACTGGTAGTGAGGAAAGCAGAGCAAACACTGGACACTTTTCAAGCATTACCTGCTTTTTGTCATTCCTTTCTTTGTGGCTGTTTCCTGAATTTTTAGGATGACAGAAAAGCATCCTGAGTGTTTAGAGGGCCATGGATCAAAGAATCCCTCCTTGTACAACTTTTTGCATTGTCAGGGCAGGTTCTGCAGAAATAATCCCAGGCATTATTTCCAAAATTTGGAATATTTTTATCCCAAAATCTCTCTGGGGCTCCCAGCTGATTTTTGGGATCACAGATTGCTCCGGATGCTGCTTGGGTGGACAAAATCTCACTGGTGGTGAGGAAAGCAGAGCAAACACTTTTCAAGCACCACCTACTTTTTGTCATTCCTTTCTTTGTGGCTGTTTCCTGAATTTTTAGGATGACAGAAAAGCATCCTGAGTGTTTAGATCAAAGAATCCATCCTTGCAGAGAATTCAGTTTTTGTATTGTCAGGGCAGGTTCTGCAGGGAGCCAAAAGTGACTTTTGAGAAGAATTTGGCACAGAGCAGATGGATCTGTAGGATTCCTGCCCCCCTCACTGCTTAGACAGAAAGTGTCCTTAACCTCTCACAATCTGAGGAAAAATGAGGTTTTTTGCAAGATTTTCAACTTATACTCCCTGATGAGAAATTAATTTTGAGGGAAGGATAAACACTTGAAAACTGATGCTTAAATTGCAGTTATGGCACTGTTAATGTCAGAAAAACAGATATTAATATCAAACAGATAAAGAATTAAGAGCTCTGCTGACACACACACAAATCTTGATGTTCATATAAGAAAATAACTAAAATTTGGTGCCACTTCTTCCATGATCAAAGAGTCAAAACTTCCAGAGGATCCTTGTGATCCTGGCTGACCCTCATTTCTACAGCTCTGAAGATCCAAACCTTTTTTATTCAGGCACTTAAATGCAAATTTTACCAAAATCTAAGAGCATTTAGGCACTTAATTTCAAATTTAGCAAAATCTAAGTGCATTTAGGCACTTAAATGCAAATTTACCAAAATCTAAGAGAATTTAGGCACTTAATTTCAAATTTACCAAAATCTAAGTGCATTTAGGCACTTAAATGCAAATTTACCAAAATCTAAGAGAATTTAGGCACTTAATTTCAAATTTACCAAAATCTAAGAGCATTTAGGCACTTTAATGCACTTTTACCAAAATCTAAGAGAATTTAGGCACTTAATTTCAAATTTACCAAAATCTAAGAGCATTTAGGCACTTTAATGCACTTTTACCAAAATCTAAGTGCATTTAGGCACTTAAATACACATTTACCAAAATCTAAGAGCATTTAGGCACTTAAATACAAATTTACCATAATCTAAGTGAATTTAGGCACTTGATTTCAAATTTACCAAAATCTAAGTGCATTTAGGCACTTAATTTCAAATTTAGCAAAATCTAAGTGCATTTAGGCACTTAAATACACATTTACCAAAATCTAAGTGCATTTAGGCACTTAATTTCAAATTTAGCAAAATCTAAGTGCATTTAGGCACTTAAATGCACATTTACCAAAACTTAAGTGCATTTAGGTACTTTAATACAGATTTACCAAAATCTAAGTGCATTTAGGCACTTAAATACAAATTTACCAAAATCTAAGAGAATTTAGGCACTTAAATGAAGATTTACCAAAATCTAAGAGCATTTAGGCACTTAAAGGCAAATTTACCAAAACCTAAGAGAATTTAGGCACTTAAATGCAAATTTTGCCAAAATCTAAGCACATTTAGGCACTTAATTTCAAATTTACCAAAATCTAAGTGCATTTAGGCACTTAAATACACATTTACCAAAATCTAAGTGCATTTAACCACTTAATTGCAAATTTAGCAAAATCTAAGTGCATTTAGGCACTTAAATGCAAATTTTACCAAAATGTAAGCGCATTTAGGCACTTAATTTCAAATTTACCAAAATCTAAGTGCATTTAGGCACTTAAATGAAGGTTTACCAAAATCTAAGTGCATTTAGGCACTTAAATGCAAATTTACCAAAATCTAAGAGAACTTAGGCACTTAAATACACATTTACCAAAATCTAAGTGCATTTAGGCACTTAAATGCACATTTACCAAAATCTAAGAGCATTTAGGCACTTAATTTCAAATGTACCAAAATTTCTGTGCACAGGCAAAGGAAAAAGAGCTTTTTTTTTGTGCGTGAGCAATCTGCCAGCTTTTGTCTGAAGCCTCTGTTTTGCAACATCAGAGGAAATTCACTCTCATTGATAAGGTGTCAGCTGGTAAACCAGCTCACCACCAAAAAACTCCAAGGGTGAGAGGGAAATCCCCAGGGCAAAGCAGAGCTGAAGCAAATGCCAATTATAAAGGAGCCTCCTCAGGCCTGCAGCCAATCAGCTCAGCAGAACACTGGAAAGGAAACTTGAATTTAAAAATACATCATCTGGTTTGCAACACTCACCCAAGCCAAGGGGCAACCACATTTTATTTAGAAGTGCACACAAATCTATTGAAATAGAAGCAGAGGGTATTTTTCTCAAGGCTAGGCAAGATTTTAGCCCCCATAACTCCCTCGAGTCACAGTTCCTACCTGTCAGCACAATTTCAGTGGCAGTTCTTAGGAAAAACACTGGAAAAAAAGGGTTTAAGTGGAATTTAGGTACCAAAGCTGGCTCTGCTTGTTTGGGGACTTGCCTCTGCAGAAATACTCTGGGAGAGGAAAGGTACCTGACAATGCAACATTTCTCAGGCAAATTTCAGTGATAAACTGAATTTTTTGTGCTTTGTGGGACTATATAAACTACAGCAATGTCAGTGACCAAAATGTCTCCAAAAAAACCAGCTCCACCCTGGTTTTTACCTGCTATCAGTCAAAATTTAGGTCTTGTTTGGGGATTTGCCTCTGACAGTGAACCTGCAGAAATACTGAGAGGAAAGGGAAAAGGAGGTACCTGACAACTGCAACATTTCTCAGGCAAATTTCAGTAATAAACTGAATTTTTTGTGTCTTGTGGGACTATATAAAATACAGCAATGTCGATGACCAAAATGCCTCTCAAAAAACCAGCTCCACCCTGGTTTTTACCTGCTATCAGTCACAATTTAGGTACCCAAGCTGGCTGTGCTTAATTGGGGATTTGCCTCTGTAGAAATACTCTGGGAGAGGAAAGGGAAAAGGAGAACTGCAATATTTCTCAAGCAAATTTCAGTGATAAACTGAATTTTTTGTGCCTTGTGGGATTATATAAAATACAGCAATGTTAATGACCAAAATGTCTCCAAATGCCTCCAAAAAAACCAGATCCACCCTGGTTTTTACCTGCTATCCGTCAAAATTTAGTTACCTAAGCTGGCTGTGCTTGTTTGGGGACTTGCCTCTGTAGAAATACTCTGGGAGAGGAAAGGTACCTGACAACTGCAATATTTCTCAGGCAAATTTCAGTGATAAACTGAATTTTTTGTGCTTTGTGGGACTATATAAACTACAGCAATATCAATGACTAAAATGTCTCCAAATAAACCAGCTCCACCCTGGTTTTTACCTGCTATCAGTCACAATTTAGGTCTTGTTTGGGGATTTGCCTCTGACAGTGAACCTGCAGAAATACTCTGGGAGAGGAAAGGGAAAAGGAGGTACCTGACAATGCAATATTTCTCAGGCAAATTTCAGTGATAAACTGAATTTTTTGTGCTTTGTGGGACTATATAAAATACAGCAATGTCAGTGACCAAAATGCCTCTTAAAAAACCAGCTCCACCCTGGTTTTTATCTGCTATCAGTCACTGCTTGAGGTGTCTCTCAGAATTTTGCCTTTCCACTTCCAAATTTAGATCAGGAAATGGAATCATCACATGTACAGTCCAAGGCCTTCCTAGTGACCAGCCATGACATGAAGAATTCCTCCTCTAGAGGAAAATAAATGACATTTTATCCTGTGTATTCCATAAATCCTCTCAGAGGCTCTGCCTTTTCCATCACACCATCAGTCTTTAACAAGATTGGAAAAATGAGATGTTCTGAGCCTAAGGACAGGCTCTCTTCAATTGTTCTGTTTCCTGTCCATGAAGACAAATTTCAAATTACCAGAAAACAGCTGAGCATGGACATTAAATATTGTCAGATAACATTTACTTTGATCCCTGCTGCAAATGTTCAGCAGTGACTGGATTATCAACTTAGACCAAGAAAATAAAATAAATATTGAAAGCATTTTCCTCTGAGAGGCAGAATAATGTTCCTGTTGTAAGGTGGGCTTGCTGTCCTGATGAATACTGGGAAAACAAATAATTAAACTAAACTAAAATAGTTTAAAATTACAGGATTTAAGTAGGAAGGTACTGGCTAAAGTGACCAAGCTGGATTTGAGCAATTTTCAGGCATTTGAGCAATTTTCCAAGTTCTAGGAAGCACTCTGTGGATTGTTGTGCACAACATTTAAAAGAAATAAATAAACAAACCAATAAAATTAGACTTTTAGTTTGTATTCCTCTTTTTCCCAGAGCCATGTGAAATAGAAGTGCTGTAGTGCAGTCTTTATTAGGAATACTGCAAACTAAGCCAGAAAAGCTTCCTCATTCAAGCAAAAATAAATTACACAGCCCTCAAATGAACAGAAACCAAAGTAAAGGAAGGTAAATAAATATTTCTGTGTGAAGTTGAAATTTTAATTTTATTTTCTACTGAACTTTTCAACTGTGCTGAGTTAACCCAGCAGAATTGCTAAAGCCCAGCAGAACAGCTCAGTCCTGTGAGGAGCAGGTTGGCCCAGCTCAGGGAGAATTTGCTTAAAAATTTACCTTTTTTTGCTTAAAAATTCACCCTGCAAGGGACTGGAAGTTCCAGTGTCACTTAATGTCACTGTCCAGCCAGGGTGTCACCATTCCCATAAAGCACTGGAGTCATCTCAGCTCATTATTCAGGGTTCCAAGAACATGAAGCTCTCAGAACTTTAGGAAAATATTAAAAAAATTAATTTGTACATCTGTCTTGCAAAGGAAGCTGTGAAATTATTGGTCCTCTGGAAGTTTGGTCAAGCTGTTTTTACAAAATCTCAGATTTTTCTACATATTGTGATGTTGTAGTGCCGACATTGTCTCCCTTCAATTTCTGAATTCAAAACTTCTGCTGATGGAAAGGAACTGAGAGTTCAGAAAATTTTGAGATTTTTGGGGAATAATCCTAGAGCTAAATGGAAATTCACATAAAAATCTCATGGATATAATCTGTATGTGTAATGTATGGGTTATTTTTTATAACTGCTTTATCCTGCCTTCATACCCTCAACAGAGGAAAGGAAAAATGATCTTTTCGTTTCTAAAATATTATCAGCAACACACCCCACTTACACAACCTGCTCTTGGAGCAAATTAAAATAAATCTCCATGAAGCAGAGACACAAATTTCCATAAAAAACACCAAAAAAATTCCCAGTGAGAGCTGAGGACTGCAATTTTTCACTCAGAACTGTGCAGAACAGCTCTGTCCTTTCCACCCCACAACTTGCAGCAGCACCAGAGCACCAAGTTCTCAGCCAGCACTGAGAACAAAAAGCAGCTCTGATGTCCAAGATTTCCGCCTTCTCTAATGAAAAATATTCACCAGCAGCATTTCAGCTGAGCTGTACCTGTTTTTCTGGGTCACTCCTGCTCACAGATGCACAGCTCAAGCAGCTTTCATTGGGAAGCACATGCAAATATACATAAAATGAAAATGAAATTTCACACAATGTTTGCAAAAGGAATTGCTGCTGCTGCTGCTGCCTTTCACTGTGTGCCCTGCTGGTTCCAGCTCCCAGGGAACAGGGGCAGTTGTGAATCTCTGTCGCTGAGGGACACGAGAGAACACAGGCACACCACCACTCAAGGTGAAGGGAAAAAAGGGAAGTTTTATTCTCTGACTCCAATATTTATAGTTTTACAAAAGTGGCAGTGGGTTGGAGGGTGACAGTGCCACCTCTGCAATGACACTGGGCAAACCAACAGTCCCTCAACTCTCCCCTTGTCACCAAAAGAGGCCTTGTCTGGGCCGAGCCATTTGTGGGTGAGGGGAGACTCAGACACTCAATATGAGTGATAAGCAAATTCCGTTTATTGAAGAGAGCATCAGACACTTATACAGCAAATAATAAGCTTATGAATATTCTGTAAGCTAAGCAATCTATTGGTTAAACTATGCCATGAACTCTTCTTCATTCCTTAGGGGTTCCATCTCTCTTTTCTCATGCCTCTTTCACTGTTTGTTAACCTACCACAGCTAGGCCTGTTGTAGTGTGCTGTTAAGTTCCTTGTGTTATTCCCCCAATTTATGTATTGTTCTCCCCTATTATGTGTAAAATGGTTTTGTTCCCCCAGTTTTTCCCGCCACTGCTAGCCTGTCAGCTAAGTTGCTATGGTAACCGCTATTCATAGTTGCCGATATGTAATTGCTCCTCCCCTGGTTTCCCTTATAAGTGAAAGTTGTCTCCTCCCTGGGCCCAGTCAATCACCCCCTTCTCCTCCCAGGTTTCAAGAACCTTCTCCTCTCTGGAGATGGTGGCTGGCTGGGGTCCCAGGACACCTCCTTTACCTTTTGATTATTGGTCTCCATGGAGTGTCAGTTCTGTCAAGTTCATCCCCTCACCTTTCCCAATTGGTTCCGCCTGTACCCACCCCCCCTCCTTTATAATCCTGTTTCACCCCTTATTAAAAAAAAAAACTTTTCCCGGTTGGTTTCCCCGCGTTTGCATCCCCCAACACCTTCAATAAACCGACGTTTAACCCCCGGGAAATGGTCAGCTCCGTTCCTCCCCAATACCAGCGGTGTAAGCCAGTCCGCAGCCAGCGCAGCCTGAGGCCCTCAGACGCCGAAGGGCGCTTGTCCGGTTTTCGGCTGTCTGGATGGCCTGGAAAGGCCCGGGGTGGCCTTGGGGCAGCCCACGTATCAAAGGACCAGAAGAGACTTCAGTTCTTTTCTCGGTCTCTGTGTTTATTAACTGTTTATCTAAAAGATTTTCTCTCGGCCTGACAGAGCTCTGCTCAGCAGCCAGCCATGAGCACACTCCCCTCCCCTCCGGGCGGTCACCTATCTTTATACCCAAAGTTACGTGTACAATATTTATCATTTTTCCCCAATACCTTTCACCCTTATTGCCCAGTGCACTTTTAGTAACAACCAATCTCAAAGTGCCACCATCACCACAGAAGATGGAGGAGAAGAAGAAGAAGAAGAAGAAGGACAGGACACGCCCCAATTCCTCCATCTTACTTCTCTAAACCCCCCTGTACAGAAATCCTAAACCCTGTGTCTCACCCTCTAATTAACCAATCCCTTCACCATTCACCCCGGTGCAATCCTCCTATCCTCGTACAGGTGTCGTCTCCTGTGTAGGATCAAAGTCCAGCCACCAGACACTTCTGGCAACATTCCAGGACTCCCGAGCCCCCCAAGGGTGGTCTCGGTGACTCGGCACCTCAGTCCTGAGGTGCTGAGATCCCACAGGTGCTGGCCAGGAATTGCAGAGGGGCATCGGCCTTTTGCCCTCAGCTAACCAGACTCCAAACTTTGGGCCACGTACGCCCCCCTCTGCATAGGCCCAAGGACACTGCTGTTTGTGCAGGTGACTTGGAATTAGCCATGGTTTTGTACTTTTCTAGTCCTTAGCAGCTAAATTCCCAACATCCCCTCCTCCATAAAGGAATGAAAAACAATGAGTTATTTACAGAAAGTGTGTGAGAGAATTCACTACAAGAATGTCAACATCAGAAGGTTTAGAAAATCTTAAAAAACCAGGGTGACAAATCTCCAGCCTTGGGACACACTCAGAGCTGGGCTGGGCAAATTCCTGAGCTGCAAATCCTGGATGTGGCTGGAGCAGGACAGGCCCTGTGCTCCCTGCAGGGCCCTGGGCACAGAACTCCCCCAGAAACCATCCCAAAAGCAAAGCTGGCTCAGGATTCCCTGAAATAAATAAATAAACACAATTATTCCCACCTGTCGCTCCTCCTCCTGACGAATCCTCTCCTCTTCTTTCCTCCTCTCCTCCTCTCTTTTGGACTCGAGTTTTCTCCTTTCCTCTCTTTCTGCTTCTTCAGCCTGAAATAAACGTGATGCAATCCAAACTTTACTCATTTTGAATCTACATTTTAAAATTTATTATGATGATACCATGATGATACACATTCAGTTTGATCCATGCTGCAAATGTTCAGCAGTGACTGGATTATCAACTTTTAGACCAAGAAAAAAAATTAAATATTGAAAGCATTTTCCTCTGAGAGGCAGAATAATGTTCCTGTTGTAAGGTGGGCTTGCTGTCCTGATGAATACAGGGAAAACAAATAATTAAACTAAACTAAAATAGTTTAAAATTACAGGATTTAAGTAGGAAGGTACTGGCAAAAGTGACCAAGCTGGATTTGAGCATTTTTCAGGCATTTGAGCAATTTTCCAAGTTCTAGGAAGTACTCTGTGGATTGTTGTGCACAACATTTAAAAGAAATAAATAAACAAACACATAAAATTAGACTTTTAGTTTGTATTCCTCTTTTTCCCTGAATCATGTGAAACAGAAGTGCTGTAGTGCAGTCTTTATTAGGAATACTGCAAACTAAACTAGAAACAAATAAGAGTTTCCTCATTCAAGCAAAAATAAATTACACAGCCCTCAACTGAACAGAAACCAAAGTAAAAGAAGGTAAATAAATATTTCAAGAAAGAGGGGGTTTCTTCCCACCTTCCAGATGCAGAAAGAAACATCAATAATAATAATAATAATAATAATAATAATAATAATAATAATAATAATAATAATAATAATAATAATAATAATAATAATAATAATAATAAAAAGCCACTATCATTTCACTTCCCCTCCCTTCAGCATTGTGGTAAATTTAGAAATTACTCTTCTCACTTGTCTAATTTATTTTTGAATGTCCTTATGAGCTAAATACAACAGTGATGTTGAGCAATTTTGTATCATGGAATTTCAGTTCTCCTCACTTGAAGTTTAGTTAGAAAGGACCTTAAAGAAGGAAGGGAAAAAAAAGGATTTGGAACACAAAATGTAAAAAAAGTGCATTTAAATGTATCATTAACCTGGGCAGAATCTCTTGTAGAAAAAGCTGCAAAAATTTTATTTTTTATCTTAAAATAATTTTATTTTCTGTTGTTAAGACAAAGAAATTGTTGCAAAATGAGGGAAAAATAAAGACAGCGTGGTCTCGCTGTGTTTAGATTTTTAAAGATTTTTTTTCAGGCTCCTCAGGGTATGAAAATATATTAATATAATAAAATATAAATATGATATTATTACAATATTATATAAATATAATAAAATATATTTATTGAAAACATATTAATATAATAAAATATATTAATATATTAATATATTATTTGAAACTATATTAAAAGGACAAGCAGAAAATATTCCAGTGGAGGATTTGGCTTTGAGAGTTTCAGAGAAAAAGCCCCATCCAAGGAATTTATCTGTCTACATGGGAAAATAAAAATCAGCGTGTTTTAAAATGAAACAGAAGATTCCTTGCTCCACCAAATGATGCTCATCCAACTTCATTTAACTTTGTTCACATTTTCCACCAAAAAAAAAAAAAGAAGAAAATTAAATTTAATGAGTATGGAAAGTAACAAAATGATGAAAGCACTGAGTGAGAAAAGGTTCATAATGGAAGTTCATGTATAACCAGTAATTAAGTTTATTACCAACAGCTTCATCTAATAAACTGGATTTAAACCTCAGGTGACACTCAAATTCCCAACTTGGGATTCCACAACCTTTAAAAATGTTCATACAGAACAATACAGAGTTTGAAAAAAATTTCTATATAAAAAATGAGCACAATTCCAAGGGAAATGCACAAACTGCTGCCTTCAGAAGGCTGAAATTCCTCTTGCTTCCCTGGAATTAACACCAAAAAGCTTTTTATCTCCCTCAGTGTAAAAAAAATAAGAAATATGGCAAAACACAGATCAAACCAAAGCACATTTCTGAGAGCACCTGAATCCTCACACCTGCCCAGGGTGTTGCACCAGCTCCATGGCGACCGGGATGTATTTTTTATTTTTAAGGGGAGACAGGGGTGGCACTAAGTTAAAAAGCAGTGAAAACATCCAAAAAAGAAATGCTAAAAGAAGCATTTAGTGATGATGACACTGCTTTGGCTTTCTGTGCCATTCCCAGCTCTCTGCAGGAAATCCTCACCTCTCTCTGCGCTCTCCTGGCTTGTTTCTCTTCTAATTTCCTCTGCTTCTTTGCTCCAATTTTGCCAGACACCTGAAATTCTGGCACCTCCTCAGCATCCTCTTCCTCTGCAACATCGCAGAAACGACAAATTTGAATTGATCTGTCAAAAGTTTCTCAGAGAAAGTTCACACACACTTCAGAAAAGAGCTTTTACATGGAAAAAAAGGGGAAAAAAATCACAAGAGACTGCCAAAGCCACAGAGCAGAAGTAAAATGGCAAACACACTCAAGTGAAGGCAGAAATAAAAATTTCCCTGATCCTTTGAAAGGAGGCTTTTCATAAATATTTCTTGCTTTCCACAGTTAAGATTCACTCCGATAGAGAAATTGTACAGAAATTGGACAAAAAATTCCTTGATCCTTTGAAGGCAGGCTTTACATAAATATTTCTTGCTTTCCACAATTAAGATTTGCTCTGATACAGAAATTGGACAAAAAATTCCTTGATCCTTTCAAGGCAGGCTTTTCATAAATATTTCTTGCTTTCCACAATTAAAAGAGAGATTTTTCTCTGATACAGAAATTGTGCTAATGGTTGTCATTGTTTATCTGCTCCACATTGGCCTGCAGAGACTTCAGTTACCCTCAGGCTTTGCACAACCAATTTTCACTGAAAAAATGGGATTCAGAGGCACCCCACTCATGAATTGGTTCTGACAAAAATAACCTTTCAGGGATGAGGGGAAAAAATCTCCTTGAAATGCAAATCTTGGGTCTGCCTGCAAGAAAATGACACGTAAATATTTGCCTGTTGTTTGACAAATGGTTGTTTACAGAGGTGATTTCTGTAAGGGTGAAATATGAAAGGGTTTTATGCTCAAAGGGTGTGCAAATGAGGATTTCTGCTCACTCAGGGGCTGAGGAAGAAGTTTTAAATGCAGCCATTTTCCTCCCTGCTCAAAGCTCAGGAATATTTGGTTTTATTTGGTTTTATTTGCTGCTCTAAATCAGTGCTGGGGACTGAGCTCAACGCTGCCAGAGAAATCCTCAGCTTACTGCAGGCTCAACATGAAAACTCTCACATATATCTTATTTTTGGGGTAAAATAATTGGTGCTTTGAGCATCCCCAGTGCTGTTTTCTGTTTTCTCTCCAGAGCACCTGGTTCCCTTTTTTGGGAACCCAAAAAGCTGCAATGAAAGAAGAATATGGATGAATGACACTCCCACTTCTTTTTTATGAAGAATTAGGTTGGAAACATTCTTGTTTTACTAATTCCAAGACACAGAATGGGGCTATGGTTAAACTACCAAGACGTCATGAGTGCTCCAGTTTGTGAAATAAAACGTGAGAAAGAAAAGTTTGTGAGTGCAACATAAATGAAATCAAAAGTTCCTCTCTTCTTTTGCATGGTTTGGAGATGAGAAGTTCACATTTTTCTTTGCAAGTATTAATTACTATTGGGAAAGAAAGCAAAAAACAAGGTTTTAAAAGTTTTTTAAAATGATAATAATTGGGCATTTTAAAATGCTTTTTACTGCTTTGTGTGGCATCTGAGCTCAGCACTCAAATCCTGCAGCTAAAAAAATCTTGTATGAGTGTTTTCTGCTGCTTTTTCGGGAAAAATAATATAAAAATAATGCTTCACCCCCATTGAGTGAAGGATATTGTGCATAAGTTCAAGAAGAATGTGTTTGTGCTGAAATCTCTTAAATATCCCTCCTTAAATATCCCTTCCTGCACCATGGATACTCAGACCTGACACAGATGCTTCTATAATTTGAATGATGCTTAAAATAACTTTATTTCTATTTTAAATACAGCATGGAGGGGAGCTCCAATCACAATGGGTGAGCACACCCAGCACCAGCAGTTATTACTCCAAAATTAACAGCTCAGATCTGGTATTACTGTTTAGAAAATTAATTCTTGCAAACATCACAAATATAAAACAGCATCTATGACACTGTTCTATGGTTAAACTACCAAGACATCATGAGAAATAAATGTATCTGAGAGCTGTGTAGGTGGCTGAAATAACAACAATTTTCAGGAGATGGAGTTAATATGAGCCTGGTTGCTGAGCTGGGCTTCAGAGAATTATTGGAGTTCTGAGATGATCAAAAGGGTTCCCCTTCCTGCACCAGGGATACTCAGACCTGACACAGATGCTTCTATAATTTAAGTAAATTTATTTCTATTTTAAATACAGCATTGGAGGGAGCTCCAATCACAATGGGTGAGCACACCCAGCACCAGCAGTTATTACTCCAAAATTAACAGCTCAGCTCTGGTATTACTGTTTAGAAAATGATTTCTTGCAAACATCACAAATATAAAACAGCATCTATGACACTGTTCTATGGTTAATGGGACTAAGGTTAAACTACCAAGACATCATGAGAAATAAATGTATCTGAGAGCTGGGTAGGTGTGGCTCTCAAATAACAGCAGTTTTCAGGAGATGGAGTTAATATGAGCCTGGTTACTGAGCTGGGCTTCAGGGAATTACTGGAGTCTGAGAGGATCAAAAGGGTTCCCCTTCCTGCACCAGGGATACTCAGACCTGACACAGATGCTTCTATAATTTAAATAAATTTATTTCTAGTTTAAACACAGCATTGGGGGGAGCTCCAATCACAATGGGTGAGCACACCCAGCACTAGTTATTACTCCAAAATGAACAGATCTCATATTATAGTTTAGAAAATTATTTCTTGCAAACATCACAAGTATAAAACAGCATCTATGACACTGTTCTATGGTTAAACTACCAAGACATCATGAGAAATAAATGTATTTGAGAGCTGTGCAGGAGGCTGAAATAACATCAATTTTCAGGAGATGGAGTTAATAAGAGCCCGGCTGCTGAGCTGGGCTTCAGGGAATTATTGGAGTCTGAGAGGATCAAAAGGGTTCCCCTTCCTGCACCAGGGATACTCAGATGCTTCTATAATTTTAATGATGCTTAAAATAACTTTATTTCTATTTTAAATACAGCATTGAGGGGAGCTCCAATCACAATGGGTGAGCACACCCAGCACCAGCAGTTATTACTCCAAAATTAACAGATCTCATATTATAGTTTAGAAAATGATTTCTTGCAAACACAAGTATAAAACAGCATCTATGACACTGTTCTATGGTTAATGGGACTAAGGTTAAACTGCCAAGACATCATGAGAAATAAATGTATCTGAGAGCTGCGTAGGTGGCTGAAATAACAACAATTTTCAGGAGATGGAATTAATATGAGCCTGGTTGCTGAGCTGGGCTTCAGGGAATTATTGGAGTCTGAGAGGATCAAAAGGGTTCCCCTTCCTGCACCAGGGATACTCAGATGCTTCTATAATTTTAATGATGCTTAAAATAACTTTATTTCTAGTTTAAATACAGCATCAAGGGAAGCTCTAAACTCAATGGATGAGCACACCCAGCACTACTTATTACTCCAAAATTAACAGCCCAGCTCTGGTATTATAGTTTAGAAAATGATTTCTTGCAAACATCACAAATATAAAGCACCATCTATGACACTGTTCCACCTGAGGGCTTCTCAGATTTCATCTATATTAAGATTAATTGAACCAGAAACCTAAGGAAGGCTTGTTTTAAAGCCTTTTTTCCCAGTCCTGGATCAAACACACCTTTGTTATTCCTTCTTTTTGAAGCATTTGATGTGTCCCTTTAGGCACCATTTCCTCCAGGCTTCCTGCAGTGAGGAGTTCCACCCTCAAAAGAGGCAGAGAATTGGGGATGCAGGCACAGCCGTGATTCAGCAGAGCTGCTAAGGTCACCAGGGCACCCAACCTGGCTGCAATTAAAATTTACTGCATAAACCTGAAGGTGCTGACAGCAACAGAAACACACAGCCAAAGCTGTGACAACAAATCCGTTTGTGCTGCACACAGCCAGCAATTCTTGATTTCATTTAATCAAGCAGGGATTTTTTCAGCAGCTTTTAACAATCACTTTTTATTGAAGATGGAGGGAGAAGACCTATCCTTGTTGATCAGCATCGACTCCGTTTATTCACTCCATCAATCACCTTTTATAACCCTGTTAATTAAGTTCATGCATATTGCAAACCTGAGCTCACAATAGGTCAGAGATAACACACCAACTCCTCCTTATGTTTCCAATACCAAGATTTAGGTTCTCAAAATTATTTTTGCTTTCCCAAAACAGCCAAAGATAGAATATCTACTTGTTATGAGAAAGCTGCCTGAGAACTCTGGTATGCAAGGTTCTCAAGGCCTTCATGTTTGTCACTTTTACTTGTAATTAAAAACAACCTGAGAACTTCTGCTGTTTACAGAAACCAGCTGTGAGAATTTTACTCCTCACAGCTGCCTTCCAAGCCATTTCTGAAAAAATCTCCAACAACTTTTCACACACTTGTGGCTGTGACAGCACTGGGAGACTCTGTGGGGAGTGAGTCTGTCCGGTTTTCGGCTGTCTGGATGGCCTGGAAAGGCCCGGGGTGGCCTTGGGCAGGCCGCGATTCAAAGGAACAGAAGAGACTTCAGTTCTTTTCTCGGTCTCTGTGTTTATTAATTGTTTATCTAAAAGATTTTCTCTCGGCCCGACAGAGCTCTGCTCAGCAGCCAGCCATGAGCACACTCCCTGCCCTCCGGGCGGTCACCTATCTTTATACCCAAAGTTACGTGTACAATATTTATCATTTTTCCCCAATACCTTTCACCCTTATTGCCCAGTGCACTTTTAGTAACAACCAATCTCAAAGTGCCACCATCACCACAGAAGATGGAGGAGAAGAAGAAGAAGAAGAAGGACAGGACACGCCCCAATTCCTCCATCTTACTTCTCTAAACCCCCCTGTACAGAAATCCTAAACCCTGTGTTTCACTCTCTAATTAACTAATCCCTTCACCATTCACCCCGGTGAAACCCTCCTATCCTCATACAGGTGTCGTCTCCTGTGTAGGATCAAAGTCCAGCCACCAGACACTTCTGGAACATTCCAGGACTCCCGAGCCCCCCAAGGGTGGTCTCGGTGGCTCGGCACCTCAGTCCTGAGGTGCTGAGATCCCACATGAGTCCAGAGAAATTTGGCCTCCATCTGTCCCTGAGCTTGGGAGGGATGCAGGAGGGGGTTCATGAAAAGCAGTTTAGCATCCCCCAAGAACTGGGCTTGGGCAGCCAGTGGGAAACCCTGTTGGAGATTTTTTCAGAAATGGCTTGGAAGGCAGCTGTGAGGAGTAAAATTCTCACAGCCGGTTTCTGTAAACAGCAGAAGTTCTCAGGTTGTTTTTAATTACAAGTAAAAGTGACAAACATGAAGGCCTTGAGAACCTTGCATACCAGAGTTCTCAGGCAGCTTTCTCATAACAAGTAGATATTCTATCTTTGGCTGTTTTGGGAAAGCAAAAATAATTTTGAGAACCCAAATCTTGGTATTGGAAACAAAAGGAGGGGTTGGTGTGTTATCTCTGACCTATTGTGAGCTCGGGTTTGCAATATGCATGAACTTAATTAACACGGTTATAAAAGGTGATTGATTGAGTGAATAAACGGAGTCAGATGCTGAACAAGGAAGTTGGGTCTCTCCCTCCATCTTCAATAAAACCCCACACTCTGACAGAAAATTTCTTAACATTTTAAAATCGAAAGAAAGCAGGTATAAATGGAATATTGGGAATGAATTTTTCCTCTGTGAAATTTCCCAGAGAAGCTGTGGCTGTCCCAGGAACTCTGGCAGTGCTGGACAGGGTTTGGAGCCACCTGGGATCATGGGAGGGGTCCCTGCCATGGCAGGGGTGGCACTGGATGGGATTTTAACATGAATCCAATCCAAACCTTTCTGTGATTTCAGCAGTGCCAGGAGTTCCCATCCAGAGTGACAAATTCTGCTTTATACAAATGTTGGACTCTCTGCTGCCCAGCTGAGAGGTGGTTTCAGGGAAATTTTGCTTTTCATTGATATTTTGAACACACTGAAAGGCAGCACAACAGGGAAGTTATCAGCCACACAAGTGTCTGAATTGCTGGAAATTTACAGATTTCTTGTTAAAAATGCTTCCCAGTACCTCAGAAAATGTGCTGGAGTGCTGATGTTCTCCACCAGGACAAAAATTTAGCAGAATTCTGCAGTGTGTACAGAACAGACAAAACCTTCCAAAATAAACAATCAGCACTGTGTATTTCAGTTATCCCAGAATGGTTTGGATTGGAAAGGACCTTAAGGATCTTGTTCCAAAACCCCACTGCCACTCCCACCTTCCACAAGCCCCATCCAAACTGGTCTAGCTGTCCTTGTCTTGCTTCCTTTTAAATTTTGGGTGAAGCAAATGGATTCCCATCCATTAAAAAAAAAAAAAAAAAAAAAAAAAAAGTTATACAGGTGAAACTCCCAGAAAGTCCTTTGGGCACAGCTCCCTTATTTACTATTTATGCAGCAGGAGTAAGGGAAAGGTGAGGGGGGAAAGATGCCAGGCAAAAGCAGAAAATGTAATTAACAGCAGGTAATTAATACCCAGCAGATGTGTGACAGCAGCCACTGGAAAGGTGTGGTTATTCCCCAGTAACACAACCCTGTGGTGGGATTAATTACAGCCTAATAACTACCCTTAATTTTTCTGTGTTTTTAATTTTTAATTTAGAAACTGAATGAGAAACCAGTTTATGAACCAGAAGCCACAAAAGCAGGCAACATCAGGGCAGAGAAGTGCAGCAGACACAAAGAGCAGAGCTTTGGAGCATGTTGTAGTGTGCTGTTAAGTTCCTTGTGTTATTCCCCCAATTTATGTATTGTTCTCCCCTATTATGTGTAAAATGGTTTTGTTCCCCCAGTTTTTCCCGCCACTGCTAGCCCGTCAGCTAAGCTGCTATAGTAACCGCTATTCATAGTTGCCGATATGTAATTGCTCCTCCCCTGGTTTCCCTTATCAGTGAAAGTTGTCTCCTCCCTGTCCAGTCAATCACCCCTTTCTCCTCCCAGGTTTCGAGAACCTTCTCCTCTCTGGAGATGGTGGTTGGCTGGGGTCCCAGGACACCTCCTTTACCTTTTGATTATTGGTCTCCATGGAGTGTCAGTTCTGTGAAGTTCATCCCCTCACCTTTCCCGATTGGTTCCGCCTGTACCCACCCCCCCTCCTTTATAATCCTGTTTCACCCTCTATGGAAAAACTTTTTCCCGGTTGGTTTCCCCGCGTTTAGATCCCGCAACACCTTCAATAAACCGATGTTTAACCCCCGGGAAATGGTCAGCTCCGTTCCTCCCCACTACCAGCGGTGTGAGCCAGTCCGCAGCCAGCGCAGCCCGAGGCCCTCAGACGCCGAAGGGCGCTGGCCAGGAATTGCAGAGGGGCGTCGGCCTTTCGCCCTCAGCTAGCCGGACTCTAAACTTCGGGCTACATACACCCCCCTCTGCAGGAGCAGAATGTGAAGTTTATTCTCAGTTAGAAGCATTTGGCAGAAGTGAGAAACCACAGACCCCCCTGCCCAGGCTGTGCCTGAGCAGGATCAGACACTCACTGGGGGCACGAGCAGCAACAATGCAAAAATGACTTTTGATTCACTGGTTGGGATATTAGTCAAAGTTCATCAGTACTAGAAAGGTTTTCCCACTGATTAAGCATGAAAATAATTTCAAGTAACCAATTAACACAGCTCTGCTTCACGAGAACAGCGTGGGACCACACCACTGCTTCTAAATTTACACATTTTCCAGAGCTTTCAGTGCTCAGAAAAAGTACTTATTTTAAGAGATTTCAGCACAAACACATTCTTCTTGAACTTATGCACAATATTCATCACTCAATGGGGATGAATTATTTTTATATTATTTTTCCCCAAAAAAGCAGCAGAAAACACTCATACACAATTTTTTTAGCTGCATGATTTGAATGCTGAGCTCAGATGCCACACAAAGCAATAAAGAGCATTTAAAAATGCCCAATTATTATAATTTTAAAAACTTAAAATCTTTTTTTTGCTTTCTTTCCCGATAATGATTAATACTTTCAAAGAGAAATGTGAGATTCTGATCTCCAAACCTTACCATGCAAAAGAAGAGAGGAACTTATAATTTCATTTATGTTGCACTCACAAACTTTTCTTTCTCATGTTTTATTTCACAAACTCGAGCACTCAAACTGTCAAAAGCTGTTGGATTTATCATTACTGATGCTGTGAAAGTAAAATAATTTAACCAAATGTTCACTGTGCTGGAGATTCCAACACTTGTGCTCAGCTGCACAATGCTAAAAGCTCAGGAAAAAGTCATGCAGATGTTGGGATATTTAACTTTTGGGAGTTTTATGTTACTGCCAGAGCCCACAGACTGGGCTTTCTACTATTATTAAATAATAAAATATGAAACAATAAATATTTAGAAATTAATAATAAAAATAACCTGACAGAAGCAGATTATTTCTTTGAGGGAGTCCTTACTTTCTGTTTGTTAAAAATCCAAACCAAAACAACGATCCACACAAAGCCCCATTTTTTGGCAACACATTTTTCAACAAGCCCATAGACTGGGTTCTCTACTATTATTGCTATTATGAAATAATAAAATATTAAACAATAAATATTAAAAAATTAACAATAAAAGTAACCTGACAAAAGCAGATCATTTCTTCGAGGGAGTCCTTACTTTCTGTTTGTTAAAAATACAAACCAAAACAAAAATCCATACAAACCCTCATTTTTTGGCAACACATTTTTCAACAAGCCCATAGACTGATAGACTGGGTTCTCTACTATTATTGCTATTATGAAATAATAAAATATTAAACAATAAATATTAAAATAATAATAAAAGTAACCTGACAAAAGCAGATCATTTCTTCGAGGGAGTCCTTACTTTCTGTTTGTTAAAAATACAAACCAAAACAAAAATCCACACAAAGCCTCATTTTTTGGCAACACATTTTTAAACAGGTCACAGAGGTCATTTTGAAGATGTGAAAATGAAAGTTTTCCAAATTCAAACCCTTGTAAAACACTCCCTGGAAATGGACTGGGCTGCTGAGGTTCTCCTAGCACATCCTTCCCTTTTCCTTGTTTTTCCACCCACACCCCCAGCAGACCCAGCGGTCCCTGTTGTGTGGGACATTTTGGAAAGTAATTTTGGCATTTCTTACCCAAGTCAGGTTCTTGCTCACCACACCATGATTTAGGGAATTTATAAATCACACCATGATTTAGGGCATTTCTAAATCACCAATTTCTCTCTCCCTCACATCAACAGCACCAAAGTTTTGGCCTGACACACCCCTGCAAGTGACAGAAAACCCTCATTATTTTTAGCACAGCTGGATCAAGACAACCCAACTGTACCTGTCATAATTTCACCTTCATGAGTTTCTTGCCACTTGAGAGGAAATTATGGTTTTGATGGAAATATCAGATGGATGGGTCACTTTCTGCTCCAAAATTCAGTGAGTGTAGATTTGAATATTGAAAATAATAATTTACTATCTCTGTATTAAATGATTAAATGACTCATTAAATGATTAAATTAAATTCCTTATTTCTGTATTAAATGATTCCTTATTCAAACTTACAAGTAAAATTGAAGCTGCAGAAAGGACAATGAAGTTTTCAAGGTTTTGATCTTAGTGCCCAGGGTTTGGGGGTGTTTTTCCTCCCCCACTCCACTTTATCCCCTTCTCCCACTGCCCAGCTTGGCTTTTCTTGCCCTAAATGATTAATGCCTGAAATCCTCACCCATTTCTGCCTTGCAGCATTTTCATCCTGGCTGCAGCCAGCCCACAAAAGCCACCTCTGTCTGGGTTCAATTTAAATTAAGACACACAGAGTTAATTAAGTCTGCTGGCTGGGCTCTCCACCAAACCACATAAATAAATCCCCAACTCTCCTTTTCCATAGGGAGGGAGAGGAGCAGGCACCCTGCTCCAATGTGCAGAGCACAGAGGTTTTCAGTTCTTAACAACACTCCCAGATTGCAGAGGGCTGCAGGAAAGGCAGGAGTGTTGTGGCTGGGATGAAATTGGGCAATTTGAGGCAATCAAAACCAATTTTTCTAAAGCCAGCCTGAAAGTCCCTGGCTCAGGGGTCCCAGTCATTTTGAGAATCGCTTTGTCACCAAGGAGAACAAAGTGAGAGATGTCCCAGCAATCTCTGGCCAACAGAGGGTACCTGGCTGGGGCTGTCCCTTGGCACAGCCCACAGGGACCCTGGCAATCAGGAACCCAGCACCTGCTGCCTTTTCCCTCGGGGAGGAAAGTCAGAATATTTGCTGCCTCACCATTGTCTGCCTGTGACAATCTATAATTGATTTAGTTACTACCTCAGCAAGCTGAAGAATTACAACCTGAGACAAAAACAAGTGACATAAAAGCCTCACCCTCACTGTTTTTAGCACAGCTGGATCAAGAGAACCCAACTGTACCTGTCATAACTTCATCCTCACAAGTTTCTTGTTGCTTGAGAGGAAATTACGTTTTTGATAGAAATATCAGATAGATGGGTCACTTTCTGCTCCAAAATGCAGTGGGTGCAGATTTGAATATTGAAAATAATAATTTACTACCTCTGTATTAAATGATGAAATGATTAAATTAAATTCCTTATTTCTGTATTAAATGATTCCTTATCCTTATCCATCTGGACAAGGAATCATTTAATACAGGAATAAGGAATTTACAACTAAAAGAAACCATCCAAGTAAAACTGAAGCTACAGAAAGGACAATGAAGTTTTCAAGGTTTTGATCTCAGTGCCCAGGGTTTGGGGGTGTTTTTTCCTCCCCCATTGCTCTGGGAGAGATTTGAGTGCTGGCACAAACCCAGCACAGGCAGCAGAAACCGTGGGCTACAACCTCACCCTCAAAGCTTCTTTCTCATTCTGGAATTGAAATCTGATTGTTAGATGGAAAACAGAAAACCCTCATGCTAACCACAACTCCAAAGTCTGCAAGTGCAGCCTGGGGGACATTTCCTAGAGTCAGCAGAACTGGCTCCCAACAGGCAGAATATTCTGAGGTGGCAACAGATTTCTCTACCTGCCTGCACTTTGGGACTGTCACAGGGACACAGGGATGGTCAGGGCATCCCCACACCCTCCCTGAGCTCAGGGCTGAGAAATCTCTTGGTGAAGAAATCACTTCTTGGCAGAAGTCAGAGTAACACACATAAGGATCAGTTTGCCCAAAGTTCAGCACAAGCCCAGAGTGGAAATTCCACAGATGGAACAGAAATTTACCAGTAAAAATTGCAACAAATTCAAACAAACAGAAAAAAAAAAAATCTGCTTTGGTTGCAGATGTTCAGAAGTTTTCAAAGGCAAGAGTGGAGAAACCAGACTGGCTTGGGTTTGGTGTTTCTGACTAAATTGCCAAATAATTTTGCTCTTCAGCCCTGGTGCTGCACTGGGTTCTCTTTCCAAGGAGTCAATGAATTCTTTAGCACAAAACTCTGCTGTGGAGAGAACTTGCCATTCCAGCTGGTTCAAATGCAAGCAGCAATTAGGGAAAATTGCTCTATACTGCAATGACACAGAGAAAATGCAAAAAAAAAAGGGATAAATCCCAGAGTGATTCCACATGTCCACAGAGAAAGCTTTAAAAATTCAACACATCCTTTTGTAAAGGAAAAACTTTTACAAAAGACAGGTATCTTAATCCCTTACCTAAGGCAGGCAGCTCAGGGCCAGGCTGAAGGATTTGCAGCAGAGGGTGGCAAATCCCAATTTTTTAATAATGGCCACTGGGCACCTCAGTGCTGGGGAATCAGGGACAGCTGCTTCTCCTCTGCCCAAATCCCTGCTCATTCTCCAAAGGCTTTGCTGCTCCTCCTGTGCACCTGTGTTCAGCCACTTGGAGAAACCATCCCCAAATATGAATAAAACCACCCACAGAAGCAAAAAAAGCAAGAAGCTGGTATAATTTGGGTAAGAAATTAGGGAAAACAAATAAAAGAAGGCATGTCATTTCAAAGGGAACTTCATGCAAAAGCAGCAGCACTTGCATCTGATGTGCAGAAAGCTGCAAAAGAATTATTTATAAAGCCCAATGACACAGATTCTTCTATTGCTAAAGTGACAAAGTAAGATAAGATAAGATGAGCTATTTGCTTTGACAGCTTCACTGTCGGCCCTCAGCATTCAAACTTTTGATGTCTGGAGTTGAAAAGTGAGTATTTTTAGATTCCATTTTCTTTCCAGGATGTTATCACACGAGAAGAAATAACCAAAGTTGAAAAGTTCACACCTGTCCAATCTCCATCTGTGAAACTGCTGAACATAATTAGCTGGAAAAGGACATTCACCTGCCAACGTGAGGCTTCCTCCAAACTGCAGGGCAAGAAAAGCTGAATAAAGTGCAAATTGACCCTAATGAAGGCATCACAGAGGTGTGTGCTCAGTGCTTTCACCTCCTGCACACCACAAATCACCCAGGTCTCCACTGCAAACTGCAGAACTTGGGCACAAAGCCTGAACACTTCACCCACGATCTGAAAGTAGAAAGAATCCAGGGGGTGAATCATGGTGATCTCATCCCTCCAGCAATAAAGAGAATCATGTGTCAAGCTTCACCAGAAAAGGGAATTATACTTACAGGATGTAGAAAGATCTTATTTATCACCATATTTTTGTCTACAGCACAGAGATGTAGCTGTGAACCGTAAATGCAGCTCGGGATTTACACAACACATTGTCAACAACGTGCTGGCAAAATGCTGCAGGCTGTGGTGATCTCCTCTTGATCCTGAGCACCACCTGGATGGCTCCTTGGAGAGAGAACTCCATGCTCTGCAGAGATTCCATTGGCAATTAATGCTTCCCACTAATTTAAAAGGAATCAGCAATGCACTACAGCTTGTTGTTCAATGCAAGGTGTGGATTCTCTTTTCCCAAATTTACAGAATTCCCAGAATGACCAGGTTGGAAGAAACCTTCAAGATCAAGTCCAACCCAGCCCCAACAGCTCAACTAAACCCTGGCACCCAGTGCCACATCCAGGGATGGGGATTCCACACCTCCCCAGGCAGATCATTCCAGAACTTTATCACTCTTTCTGTGAAAAACTTTTTCCTGATATCCAACCCTTGGTGCAGCTTGAGGCTGTGTCCCTTGGTTGTGTCAGTGCTGCTGGAGAAAGAGCCCAACCCCAGCTGAGCACAGGCACCTTTCAGGAGCTGCAGAGAGTGATAAGGCCACCTAAATTAATGTAATTTAATTGAATTCCTTGCATGGCTAAGGAGGAAACTTCCTAAAAAGTTTTTAGGAATAATGTGAATAGTCTGGCACCACAAAAAGAGACCAACCCCACCTGACTGCAGCCACCTTGCAGGGAGTTGTAGAGAATGATAAACTCAGGCAATTTAAATTAAATTAATAAATTAATTAAGGTATTTTAATTTAATTCCCTGTATGGCTAAGGAGGAAACTTCCTAAAAAGTTTTTAGGAATGATGTGAATAGTCTGGCACCACAAAAAGAGACCAACCCCACCTGACTGCAGCCACCTTTCAGGGAGTTGTAGAGAGGGAAAAATTAAGGTAATTTAAAATAATTAAATTAATTAAGGTCATTTAATTTAATTCCCTGCATGGCTAAGCAGGAATACGAAAGCTTTTAGGAAGGATGTGAAGGGTCTGGCACCACAAATATCCTCCAGGTGAATCCTGTAGGATTCACCTCAGGAAGAGGCAGAGGTTTAATGTAAGTGGTATAGAGAGAAAAGAGTTGAAGTAGGGAGAGAAGATAGGTTGTTATTTTATTGTAAATTTTTTATACTTTCTCAGTGATTTCTCAGGGGTAGTTCCTCACAGCACTGACTCTTCTTCACAGCACAGTTAACAAACTCTAGATCTCTTCTTAACAAGTAAACTCACTCTTTTATAACACTCACCTTTATTGGATACAGCTGTGCCTGCTAATGGCAGGCTTGTTCTTAATCTTTACAGAATCACAGAATGATGAGGTTGGAAGAGACCTCTCAGATCATCCAGTCCAACCCATGCCCTCACACCTCACCCAGACTACAGCACCAAGTGCCATGGCCAGGCTTTTTTAAACACATCCAGAGATGGTGATTCCACCACCTCCCTGGGAAGAGCACTCCAGTACTTTATTATTCTTTCAGTGAAAAATTTTTTCCTAATATCCAACCTATCCCTTCCTTGATGCAACTTCAGACTGTGTCCTCTGGTTCTGAGGGCAATTAATTTGTAATTGATACAACTACAACTCCTCAAAAATAAAATTACTTTCTACACTATCTATATTTTTTTACATTTTATCCTCCCACAAAGACAGAGCATGGTGAAACTGCAAATAACCCATCAGCAAAACTCAACAACTTCCTCCAGGAGGCAGCTGCACCCCTTGCCCAGCTTTAACACCTGCAGTGAAGCTTTGTTTCAATGCCTGCAAGATGAGCTTGTAAGAGATGGATAATGAGATTATTTGCTCTGGCAATCAAGGGATGACTATTGTGTGAACATTAAGAAAAGCTTTAGTGATGTATGGTTATGTTATTGTGGTTTAGATGCCCTCTGCTCTCCCCACAGTTCCCTTTCCCCCTGTACTGTTGCCATCACACAGCCTGGGCTGTCCAGGACAGGTACAAAGAAGCTGCACAGGTGTCCCTGGCATGGGGCAGTGGGAATGGAAAAGCTTGGGGGTGCTGAGGGGGCGAGGCAGGGCAACACCTGACCCCCAATCCAGTGACAAGAAAGCAGTTTGCACTGATAAATGGCACAGAAGAGATGAATGACAGACTCTGGGAGGGGCCAGGGCTGGCTGATGCAACCCCAGGGGTATAAAAGATGAGCATCCATCTTGAAGGTGAACTGTGTGGTATCCATGAGGGGCAGTTCAGAGCGCTGTGCATTTTTCCTTATGTACTCCTTTTGTTGTTCTTTTGTTAATAAACCTTTTTAACTTCTCAAAGTGAGTGGTTGCCACTGCCAAGCTGCAGGCAGAGTTACCTTCCAGCCCCTCCTGGGCCTGCTGGGCCCTCCTCTGTGCCATCAGCCTGGCGCCCATGTTCCTGCGGCGCCGGGGCGCCCCCTCAGCCCGCGGCTCCTCCTGGGCCCGCGGCCTGGCCCCTGCTGCTGCTGCTGCCCCGTGCTGCTGCTGCTCATCCTCAGCTGCAAGAAAAACAGAAAATATTCTTGTTAAAGCCGACTCTCCCTTCTGCCTCTGTTTCCGAGTTAGCAAACAGCACGGACACAAAAGCGTGGTTTTCTTTCTTGTGCAAAGTGGCTTTTCACAAATAAGAAAATGAATATTATATGTGTTATGTTAGAAAGTTATCCTTTATTATTAATTGTATTTATTTAATTTTACTTATTAATTTAATTAATTCATTATATATTTTTTATTTCTTCAGTATTAATTTTCTCAAGTAGTGTGTTAAATATAGCCTTAGGTTATAACATAATGCTAAAATAGAAACTATGCTATGTAAGATACTTTTTATTAAAGAGAGGACTCACACCAAGATAGAAGCCACAGGACACCTGAATCTTTCAGAGAAAAACAATTTATTGCTCCATTATCAGAAGAAACAAACTCTTTGTTCTTATTGTCTTGTATTGTCCTAAATCCTAATTGTCCAAATTTTTATTACTCTAGTAATATTACTATTTTTATAACCATTTTATTACTATTAAACTTTTAAAATTCTAAAAACAAGTGATTGGCATAGTTTTTCACACTATGTAAGATACTTTTTTTAGAGAGGAATGAGGAACTTGCACTGAGATAGCAGCCACAGGACACCTCAATCTTTCAGAGAAAAAGAATATATTGCTCCGTTATTAGAAAAAGCGAACTTCTTCCTGCCTCACTCAGGATTAAGAGGAAGAAGCTGACACTGACCAGACAGAATCCTTTGTTTGAATGGAATTTTTGCATCATGTATGAGGTGTATGAATACGCAACATTTAAGGATTAATCCTCTGTTAATGTGGATCCTTTGTTGGGCTTATTTTGCCTAGAAAGAGGTACCTGGACTGTCTGTAACTCTTTGTTTTTACTGTCTTATTGTGCTAACCCTAATTGTCCAAATTTTTTTATTCCTCTAATTTTATTACTATTTTAATAACAGTTTTATTACTATTAAACTTTTAAAATTTTAAAAACAAGTGATTGGCGTTTTTCACATTTCTGAAGTATTTTGATTTTTTTTATTTGAATTTGTACTTGTGTAACGTAGATTCGTCTGACTGAAACCTCAGAGGCTGAATGTTTCAGAGAGGAATGTGTAAAGCATTCCACATGAAACAAACCCTGAAGAGCAAAAAGGGATGACAAATTACAGCTGAAATAAACATTTCATTCTGCCCTGCTGGTTTCAACTCCCCAAATCACAAACAAGACATGAAGGGCCACTGCAGCTCTCACTGCTATTTTCTCTGCCTATGCTGCAGTTACTAATTAAGATCTGGCAAATTAAGAATATCCTGACAGGAGCAGCTGGGAGGATGGGACTGACCAGTGGGTTCCTTTCAGAAGTTTTCCATAGAAAACTCTCACTTTTTTTTTTTTTTTTTGAGGCTTCCTGTTGCTTTTAACTATGGCAGTAATGCAAAGAAAAAACCCCAAAACCACATAATGGTAAAATGCCATCATCCTTGATACCTGCTTTGCATATTCTGTTGATAAGCCTAACTGGTATCTGTAACCTGCAAAGTAATAACTTTTAAGCTTTAATTGAAGCAAATATTGAAATGGTCTCATGGTAACTGCAGAACAACTCACTCACTCCAACTCAGGACACATTTATTTTGTGATCTGACAGATTATGGTGCGTAAGCTCCAGCACCCCTGAGCCAAACAATGCCCCCCTAAAAATACTCCTATTAGCATATCTGCCATCAGAAAATGGGATTTATTGTGAGTGAATTTATGCAACACCAAGGGTGTGCCTGCAGCTCATCTCGGCTATTTCAGCCCTCAAAGTGCTGATTTTGGGGCTGCAGCCCCCAGCTCAGCAGGGCCACCTGGGGCAGGCTGTGGCCAGCAGAGATGTCACAGGGATGTCAGCAGGTCCCCACAGGCTGTGACATTTGGAACTGAGCCACTGCCCTGTCACACTGCTGTCACCCTCCTGGTGCCATCCACCTGTGCACACAGAACAGGGCTGGGAGAAATCACTGAGTGCAGAGATGCCAAAGTGCTGTTCCAGTTTGGAATTCTACAGGAAACCTTTTCCAGAAGAAGCAGAGCACATCACTTGTTGGACACTGATAAATGCCAAAAACACTCTGCAAAAAGCTTTTTATACAAATGAAGTATTTCACTTCCTAACTTCTTGAGATATGATGCAATTCAAACCTCAGCTTTCTTTCACCTGCAAGCTTCAGTAATTCCCAAAATGGTGCAGACAGAACAGGGCTGGGAGAAATCACTGAGTGCAGAGATGCCAAAGTGCTGCTCCAAGGCTCGCCCTGTCCTACTCACAGCTTATCTGGAATGCTACAGGAAACCTTTTCCTGAAGAAGCAGAGCACATCAGTTCTTGGACACTGATAAATGCTCTGCAAAAAGCTTTTTATACAAATATTTCACTTCCTAACTTCTTGAGATATGGTGCAACTCAAACCTCAGCATCCTTTCACCTGCAAGCTTCAGTAATTCCCAAGATGGTCCTGCCCAGCAGCTCAGCTGTGCAGCTCCAGCACTCATTCATTCTGCTTTTGGTTCCTGTTGTCCTGTGAAACAGAGACTGCTTTGCATTTTATGAAAGAGGAATCTATTTATAAGCCATGTATTTAGTTCAAACCCAAGAGCTCAACCCTCACAGAGAAAAACATGTGAACCAAGCTCTCAGCTTTTCTCCATGAACTCTCTACAGGAGACTCAGCAATTCCTCCAAGTGACCAGTGTGGGGTGGGCTCAGGATGTACCAAACCCCACCACACCTGACCCACAGCACAGCCAAACACACAGAGCAGCTGCTGGACAGTATTTGTCACATTAACAGAAGACACCAAGCCACTGTGGATTGTCATTTCGTAGGAAATTCAATGTTTTAATGAAGATTTTTTTCTTCCTTCCAGTTTTTAAAAGATTTCTCCTGAGTGCAGATTCTTTTGCAGCAGCACACAGCTGGTTGAACATGAGCCAGTGGCACCTGGCTTGTGGCAGCAGGGCCAGGGCAGTGCCTGTCCCCTGTGCTGGCACTGCTGGGACACCTCCAGTGCTGGGGGTGGTTTTTGAGCCCCTCACAACAAGACCTGGAGGGGCTGGAGAGAATCCAGGGAAGGGAACAGAGCTGGGGAAGGGTCTGGAGCACCAGGAGGGGCTGAGGGAGCTGGGAAGGGGCTCAGCCTGGAGCAAAGGGGGATCAGGGGGGACCTTGTGGCTCTGAGGGCACAGCTGGGGGGGTCGGGCTGTGCTCCAGGAACAGGGACTGGATGAGAGGGAGCGCCCTCAGGCTGGGCCAGGGGAGGGTCAGGTTGGATATTTGGGAACATTTCTTCACTAAAAAGGCTTTCCCAGCCCTGGCACAGCTGCCCAGGGCAGTGTTGGAGTCCCCATCCCTGTGGAGATTTAAAATCCATGTGGATTTGGCACTTGGGGACATGGTCAGTGGTGGCCTTGGCAGCACTGGGTTAATGGTAGGACTGCCTGACCTCAGAGGGCTTTTCCAACCTTTCTGACAGGAGCATTCTCGAGCTTCTGTTTGCCAGGCACTCAGCTGGGCAGGGATTTGGAAAACATGAATGTTCCTCACTGCATTTCTCCCTGTTCTTCACAGAAGCAGGAGAAAATCCTCATTTCCTCTGCTGTGCCACACCTGGACCCGCTCCCTCAGGGGTCAGGGCTGTGCCTACGTGACTCCAGACACAGCTTTTGTTCAGAATGCTGAAAGTTCAGCTGTGCTTCCCTCCCCCTGAGCTGTGACACACAGAGGGGAGGCTTCACACAACAGAGGACACACTTAAAAATCCCTTTTCCTTCTCCTTGGGGCTGGACTGACCATCAGATCTGAGCTGAACAATGATTTGCTCTGAGGTCTGGCCCTGCTGGGTTTTTTTTCACCTCCTCCTGCAGCACACAGGGTGGGGTTTGGCTGCTGCTCCACTTATCTGAGCACATCTCTTCATTTTCCTGGGGCTGCAGAGAGGTCCCAGCAGTGGCACCCCAGGCCAGTCAGATCATGCAGAGATTAGTCACACAAGCACTAATTAGCCTTGATCCAGAGCCATCTGAGTGAAAATTAATGGCCAGCATTAAAGAGGTGAGACAAGCCATCCAGAAGCTTTGCAGAATGACAGGCCAGGCTGAATTAATGAGATAAACCCCTCTAATTAACAGGTAATACAAACAAAACACTCAACAGCTGTCTGGGAAAGGGACACGGGCTCAGTTTGTATTTGTGGTGCCCAGGGTCTGACTCAGCCCTGAAAACCCCAGAAGATTTTTGTGCTGGGCACTGCAGCTCTGCCTGAGTGCTCAGGAAGCATCAGTGCAGATTATTTCAGCTGATTTGTCAGCCAGGGCACAGCAGCAGCTCTGAGACTCTGCTTGTGTCTCCTTCCTGAAGGGAGAGAGAACACAACTGTGCTCTGCCAGCAGAAATCCCTCCTGAACTGGATGTGAAACTGCAAAAACCACCATGGAACTGTTATGAACAAAAATTCGGTTAATTTTTTTTTTTTGTGAGAAAGAGTTACAGAGACGCAGCCAGATCTGTCTCTGCCAGGGTTCTTAGTGCTTTGTTATTGTAATACCGGGTCGTTGAGGCTTATCTCCTCTTTTGTATTAGTAAAAGCCCTGTCTGGATGGGGTGATGGCCCTTCCCCGAGGCTGTGCTCTTCCAACATAGGGAAGACACCTGAGAGGGTGGGGGGGGGATTATGCAAAGTGACTCCAAGACCAGCAGGCTTTGAGACCTCGACTCCAAAATGCAACGAGAAAACCCCAAAAACAATGAGCCAAATAAGAACTGAGAGACTAAAGCGGTGTCTGGACATGAGGAGCCGATTGCTGAGCCTGCGGAGATGTGGAGTCCCTCTCGCCCTGAGCAGAGAGTCGTCCCAACGCCGGGACCAGGCAGCTGAGAGGCTGAGAGGACCAAGATCTGACGGGGACATCACGCCCTAAAGGCTCCCGAGGCTGAGAGGACCAAGATCTGACGGGGACATCACGCCCTAAAGGCTCCTACGAGGACTGGATCCCCCTGCTCTGCCCTTAGTGGACAGAGCTGCGCATATCCTCCTCCTCTGAGTCGCCCTGGGAGACGCGACGGGGACTGCAGCCCTGCCGAGCCGCCCAATCCTGAGCTGATCACTTTTAATAAAGGCATTAAAAAGGAGAAGTCTCCTGGCCCTGTTTATTTCAGGAACCATTCAGAGAACAGATCAGAACCTCATTTTGCATTCTCCAGGTAGAAATCTGCCCCTTCACAACACTGTGCAGACTTTTGCTCACAGCAGAGATGTTTTTCTAGAGAGCAGCCCAGAAATCTGCCCCTTCACAACACTGTGCAGACTTTTGCTTACAGCAGAGATGTTTTTCTAGAGAGCAGCCCAGAAATCTGCCCCTTCACAACACTGTGCAGACTTTTGCTCACAGCAGAGATGTTTTTCTAGAGAGCAGCCCCTTGTCTATCCCAGCAGCTTCCTCTCAGCTCCACCAGGTGACCCTGGGCTGGCAGCAATGGAGGCCGCAGGGACAGGGACACAGCTCCACCTGCTGCACCCTCACACGTGGTGGCACCACCCAGCACCTTCAGCCTCCGTGCAAAACCTCTGAAATTCACCCAGGGATTCAGAATTCAACAGGTGGAGGCTTCCTGAGGAGGAGCTTTGGCCCAGAGGAGCTTATCAGAAACAGCCACGTGGAAAATCAAGAAATGCCATTTTTTTGTTTTCGTTTTCAGTAGAACAAGTCCAGGCATGACCCTGCTGCAAACAATGTGCTGCTCCAAGTGACCTTTCAAAGAACTACAAAAGTACAGGATTTACCTCTCCTGACCCTCACTCCCTGAATATTTGAACATTTTAAAAGCCAATTTCCATGAGATAACACAAAAGGAAGCTGCTACCCCAATCCCTGCACATTAACAATGAAAGGTGAGAGCTCCCACCACTTCTTTAGGTCCAACATCCCTGGTTTCAAGTCCTTTCCAGGTGGCACCACAGATTTATTGGCACAATTGTGGCAGCTTCCATTTTCCACCCAAGAAAATGGAATAGAAAAGGAAATTCCTGCTTAAAACTAAATTTTGTGGCTATTAAACACACCACAATCCCAGTGGTTCTGAAAAATAATTTCTGTCGTGTACAGAGAACAAAGTCATCCTCAGCAGCTGAAATTCTGTGATTTACCATGACAGAAACCAAGATATTAAATTATATATTATAGATATTAAATTATATATTATATTAAACAATATATTAAAGTAAAAAAGATCTTAAAACCACGGTAAAAAAAAAGGCATGGCCAACTTGGAAGTGTCAAAAAGTTACCACTAAAAACGGCTTTAAAGTGTCCTGGACATAAATTAACTTCAACCAATTTGCTCAAAATCAGTATTAAAGGTTTTTTTTTTTTTTTTAATAATTCATACTATTTAAAACAAATGCTTGGGTTAAAATTTAGAACTTTGAATGGTTAAAGAGAAAAGAAATCTTCCCAAACCCCACAGCCCTGGATTTATCCAAATCATGACAGGATTCAAGCTCAGAAATGATCTATTTCTCCAGGACACACAGCCCTAACTTTTACCAAATGTTCATCTCTTCTTTCATAGGAATCCAATGGAATTACATCAGTTTCCAAATCTTTCCAAGAGAAAGACTTAGACCAGGTCTGTGGAAGCAGAGGTGTGTGAGGAATGTGTTGGAAAATTTAATTATTACCAGCAAAATCTGCTTTTACCACAGACCCCTTACCAGCACAGTATTGCACTGAGTGACTGTGCTTGTATTAAATGTGTGCTGATTTTCCATCTTAATTAAAAATTATCAAAGCAACTCCCACAAAAGAAAAATAATAGAAATTCCAGCCCCAAAACACCCCATATCGCCAAAATCTGTGGAATTATAGTTTCTATTAAAAATAATACAAAATACAAAATAATACAAAATTCCAATCCCAAAACACCCCATATCCCCAAAATCTATGAAGTATTGATCAGGAGTTCAGAGTTTGTCCTGATTAAATATCTTAATTTGATACCTGGCTGCCAAAAAAATCTGCTTTTAGCACAGATCCCTTATTGCACTGACTGTGTTTGTATTAAATGTGTGCTGGTTTTCCCTCTTAATTAAAAATAATCAAAGCAACTACCCCAGAAGAAAAATAATGGTTTCTATTAAAAAATAATACAAAATACAAAATAATACAAAATTCCAATCCCAAAACACCCCATATCCCCAAAATCTATGAAGTATTGACCAGGAATTCAGAGTTTGTCCTGACTAAACATCTTAATTTGACACCTGGAAGCCAAAAACTCTGCTTTTAGCACAGATCCCTTATTGTACTGACTGTGTTTGTATTAAATGTGTGCTGGCTGTGAAAAATGCATATTTTATGATTGGCTTTTTGCAAATATTAAAATGAGTATTATATGTGTTATGTTAGAACGTTATGCTGTATTAATTATCTTAAGTAGTGTGTTTAATATAGTTTTAGGTTATAACATAATGTTAAAATAGAAACTGTGATATGTAAGATACCTTTTTAAAAGAGAGGACTTGCAGTGAGATAGCAGCCACAGGACACCTGAATCTTTCAGAGAAAATGAATTTATTTCTCCATTATCAGGAGAAAAGAACTTCTTCCTGCCTCACTCAGCCATGAAGAGCCGTCAGGATTCAGAGGAAGAAGTTGACACTGACCAGCAAAAATAATGTGCATGAATGGAATTGATGCATCACTAATGAGATGTATGAATATGCAACAGGCTGTTGTTTTAAAGGGTTAATCCTCTGTTCATGTGGGTCCTTATTTTGGCCAGAAAGAGGTACCTGGACTGTCCATAACTCTTTGTTTTTATTGTCTCATACTGTGCTAACCCTAATTGTCCTTTTTTTTTATTACTCTCATTTTATTACTATTTTTAGAACCATTTTATTACTATTAAACTTTTAAAATTTTAAAAACAAGTGATTGGCATTTTTCACAAGAGGAAGAAGTTGACACTGACCAGACAGAATCCTGTGTTTGAATGGAATTTATGCATCATGTATGAGATGTATGAATATGCAACAGGCTGTTGTTTTTAAGGGTTAATCCTCTGTAAATGTGGGTCCTTTCTTGGGCTTATTTTGCCCAGAAAGAGGTACCTGGACTGTCCATAACTCTTTGTTTTTATTGTCTCATATTGTCCTAACTCTAACTGTCCAAATTTTTATTACTCTAATTATATTACTATTTTTAGAACCATTTAATTACTATGAAACACTTAAAAGCCTAAAAACAAGTGCTTGGCATAGTTTTTCACACTATGCAAGATACTTTTTTTTAAAGAGAGGAATGAGGAACTTGCACTGAGATAGCAGCCACAGGACACCTGAATCTTTCAGAGAAAAAGAATTTATTGCTCCGTTATCAGAAGAAACGAACTTGTTCCTGCCTCAGTCATTAAGAGGAAGAAATTGACACTGACCAGCCAGAATCCTGTGTTTGAATGGAATTTATGCATCATGTATGAGATGTATGAATATGCAACAGGTTATTGCTTTTAAGGGTTAATCCTCTGCTAACATGTGTCCTTATTTTGCCCAGAAAGATGTACCTGGACCATCCATAACTCTTTGTTTTTACTGTCTCATATTGTCCTAATTCAAATTGTCCAAATATTACTCTAATTATATTACTATTTTAATAACCATTTTATTACTATTAAACTTGTAAAATTAAAAAAAAACCCAAGCGATTGGCGTTTTTCACACCGGTCTGCCGGTGCTCAGGGCTGTTCCCCCCATGTGCAGGACTGAACTGCACTGTGCTGAATTTTGGAAGGGTTTTCTCTGCCCTTCTCCCCTGCCTGTCAAAGTCCCTCCGAAAGGGCACAACCCTCTGAGACATCGGCCATTCCTTGTTTTGTATCATCAGCGATCTTGCGGAGGGAGCACCGACCCCATTGTCCAAACAAGCCACAAACACCAAGCACAGAACCCCGGGGACACCACTGTGACAGGCACCCCCTACACCCTGTGCGCAGATCCCGAGCCTCTGGGATCTGTTCTCCATTCCCCCCTCATTTGCAGGAACCTCAGGGCCACCTTCCCAGTCCCAGAGCCCCTGACTGAACCCTGACAGAGAACTCAAGACTTCCAACCCAGCGCCCCTCACCCTGGGGCCGCCTCAGACCGGGAACCGGGAACCCCCAGCAGCAGCAGCGCCCGCACCCCGCAACCTCCGAGCAGCCCGAGGTTAAGACACCGGCACAGCCCCGGAATCCTCCCCAGGACCCCCCAAAACCCCTCGGGGCCCCCCAAAATCCTCGCAGCCCCCAACATGGCGGGTCCCCCTGAGGGGCCGCCCGCCGCGTGGCGCCCCCTGGCGGCTCCCGAGTAACGCGCCCCCCGCGCGCGCGTGCGGACCCGCTTGAGAGCAGGGCCGCGCCCACCGGAACGGCCCCGCGGGGGGGGGGGGGGGGAGGGGGGAAGCCCAGCCGGTCCGCTCGTCGCCGCGACCCACCTGCCCTGGTTTGACCACGGAGGCGGGTGGTGAAGAAGAGAAGGACGGCGAGCAGCACGGCAACGGCGGCGAGCAGAACCGCGTCCATCCCGCAGCGCCGGCCCCGCCCACATCACCCTTGGTACGCCCCGTCTCCTTCCCCTGCCGCAAGGCCCGCCGCGCGCGGGCTGCCCCGCAGGGTGCCTGTGGCGGCGCGGCGCGGAGGGCGCGCTGCGATGGGGCAGGCGCGGCTCGGGCAGCCCGCGGGAGGGGTCCTGACTCGTCCCTGAGGCGGGCGCTGAGGGAGGGCGCGGAAAAAGGAATTAAAGGAGGGATTAAAGCAGAAATTAAAGGGGAAATTAAAAATTATGAGACAAAATCGGCCGTGAGCCGGTCTGGCCGCCCAGCACGGCTGCTATGAGCGGTTGGTGATGCGTCCATCCTCCGCACTGGGTGGGTGGGGCCAGGCTGGGAGATCTCAGCTGTGACCCCGCTCCGGGTGCGCCCCAGACAGGCCCTGAGAGCTGTCAGGGTGACCCAGGCAATGATGAAACTTAAATTACACCTCTGAATAATTTCTGTCTTCTTCTTTTAGGTCTGTGGAATTTGGGAATGGGATGAAGCTGGAGCTGCCGTGTCAGGAGTGATGTCCTGACCTGGCCTGAACCAAAAGTGCACAAAACGATGCAGAAACTTGCACTGGAGAAGAAATTTCCCCCCTTTGCATGGTCATCCACTGTTAGATCTGAAACTTTGTCAGACTGCCCCAGTCCTATGAGTGAGGAGAGAAATTTTTTAAACTTTATCCGTTTTCACTTTGTGGTTGTGAAGTTCTGGCTGATCAAGCCCTTTCTTGCTTCAGAAATGCTTCCAGTGTGACTGTTTAAAGCACTCTTGGTGGAGGAAAGTGTTTTAATAAATTGAAAATGCAAATTAGAGGCTATGGGACATCTAAAGGTGATCAAAAGCACTGTTTAGCTAATTAATCATTGCTGTGGGCTCCACAGCTGCCTGTGTCCCTGTCACCAGCTCAAGATGAGTTCAGATCTGTCAGCAGATGAAAAGCACCTTCTGCTGAGGGATTTGCTGAAATTTAGCCATGTAGGGCCAGCAACACAGTGGGAAGCTCTCAAAAAAGAGCTGAACTACAGGCTGAGTGCTTTATGGCAAAGTTTTATTTTAGTAGTAGCCCTTCAAAAATCTTATTTTGGGAATCATTCTTAGAATCCTGGAATGATTTGCGTTGGAAGGAACTTTAAGGATGATCTTGTTCCATTCTTTGCCATGGGCAGGGACACCTTCCACTGTCCCAGGCTGCTCCAAGCCCCATCCAGCCTGGCCTTGGGCACTGCCAGGGATCCAGGGGCAGCCACAGCTTCTCACACTCCCAGGGAACAATTCCTTCCCCATATCCCATCCATCCCTGCCCAGAGAGAGAATTGAGGTAAAAGTGAGAAAAGTCATGGTTTGAGAGCACAGAATGATGGAATGGTTTGGGAAGGGACCTTAAATCCCATCCAGTGCCACCCCTGCCATGGCAGGGACACCTCCCACTGTCCCAGGTTGCTCCAAGCCCTGTCCAGCGTGGCCTTGGGCATTCCAGGGATCCAGAAACAGTCACAGCTGCTCTGGGCACCCTGTGCCAGGGCTCCTCACTCTCCCAGGAAAAAATTGCTTCCCAATATCCCATCCATCCCTGCCCTCTGGCAGTGGGAGCCATTCCCTGTATCCTGTCCCTCCATCCCTTGTCCCCAGTCCCTCTCCAGCTCTCCTGGAACCCCTTTAGGAGCTCTGAGCTCTCCCAGGATCCTTCTCCTCTCCAGGTGAGCACCCCCAGCTCTCTCCAGCTCTGGGAGCGTCTCCATGGCCTCCTCTGGATTTGTTCCAGCAGCTGCAGCTCCTCCTGCTGTTGTCCTTAGGGCTGGAGCAGCTCTGCAGGAGGGGTCTCACCTGCAGAATCTCCCTGCCCTGCTGGGGATGAGCACACAGAGGGCTCTGGCTGGGCCATCTGGAGCTTCTCACCCAACCCAACTTCCCTCAGGCTCAGCTTCTCACCAACCCCAGCTCCCCCTCAGATTCAGCTTCTCCCTCCCCCCAACTCCCCTCACGTTCAGCCTCTCACCCACCCTCCAACACCCCTCAGGTTCAGCTTCTCATCCATTCCAATTCCCCCTCAGGTTCAGCTCCTCACCCACCCCAAAACCCCTCAGGTTCAGCTCCTCACCCACCCCAACTCCCCCTCAGGTTCAGCTTCCCTCCCACCCCAGATCCCTCTCAGCTTCAGCCTCTCACCCACCCCCCAACTCCCCCTCAGGTTCAGCTTCCCTCCCACCCCAGATCCCTCTCAGCTTCAGCCTTTCACCCACCCCCCAACTCCCCCTCAGCTTCAGCCTCTCACCCACCCCAGCTCCCCCTCAGGCTCAGCTTCTCTCCCACCCCAACTCCCCTCAGGTTCAGCTTCTCCCTCAGCCCAACTCCCCTCAGGTTCAGCCTCTCACCCACCCCAACTCCCCCTCAGGTTCAGCTTCTCCTTCACCTCAACTCCCCTCAGGTTCAGCCTCTCACCCACCCCAAAACCCCTCAGGTTCAGCTTCTCACCCACCCCCCAACTCCTCCTCAGGCTCAGCCTCTCACCCACCCCAGCTCCCCCTCAGGTTCAGCTTCTCTCCCACCCCCCAACTCCTCCTCAGGTTCAGCCTCTCACCCACCCCAGCTCCCCCTCAGGCTCAGCTTCTCTCCCACCCCAAAACCCCTCAGGTTCATCTCCTCACCCACCCCCCAACTCCCCCTTAGGTTCAGCTTCTCCCTCAGCCCAGCTCCCCCTCAGACTCAGCTTCTCTCCCACCCCAATCCTCCTCAGGTTCAGCTTCTTCTTCACCTCACCTCCCCTCAGGTTCAGCTCCTCACCCACCCCAACTCCCCCTCAGTTTCAGCCTCTCACCCACCCAAAATCCCCTCAGGTTCTGCCTCTCACCCACCCCAACACCCGTCAGGTTCAGCTTCTCCCTCAGCCCAGCTCCCCCTCAGGCTCAGCTTCTCTCCCACCCCAACACCCCTCAGGTTCAGCTCACCCACCCCAACTCCCCTCAGGTTCAGCTTCTCCCTCAGCCCAACTCCCCCCAGACTCAGCTTTGGCCAAAGTACCCGTGGGCAAGCAGGAGGTTCCCAAAACCCCTTTGTTCTTTGTCACCCAGCCCTGCAGGCAGCCAGCACACACTCGTGTCAGTGCTGAGGGGTTTATTGTGTCGGTGCTGAGTGGTTCATTTCCCTGCATGGTCCCTACTGCCTTTAATAAGGAGGTGGTGGTAATGGTGGGATGTCACCTGCTCCTCCTCTCCGGGCTGCAGAGGGAGCAGAGGAGTTTTTCCTGTAGGTGTCACCAATATCCCGCGTAGAAACTGAGCTTAAACTGCCGGGGAAGGACCGAGCGTGGGATGCTCGGGTCGGTTCGATACAACACCAGAGTCTTCTGAAATATTTGAGATCCCTCGGGTTGCGTTTCACAGAAGCCTTTCTGGATTTTCTTAATTTAAGTCTGGAAAAATCCCTCTGGTTTCCTCAATAACCGTGTAAATTCCAGAGGATTTTGGGGCTGGCTTTCTACCAGGACACTGGGAGAATGTGTGAAGGCTGTGATGAGCTGTGGGTGGTGATTGAATTTGGTGGCTGCTGCTGGAGCGTGACTGGTTCCACTCAGTCATGCAAACACTGCAAGAATATCACGGAATCATGGAATAATTTGGGTTGGGAGGGACCTTAGATACCATCTCATTCCATGAGCAGGGACACTTTCAATATCCCAGGGTGCTCCAAACCTCTCCCAGCCTGGCCTTGGACACTTCCAGGGATCCAGGGGCAGCCACAGCTTCTCTGGGCACCTGTGCCAGGGCTCACCACCCTCACAGGGAACAATTCCCTCCTTAGTATTTATTCTAAATCTGCCTTCTTTTAGCTTAAAAATGTTTCTGCTTGTCCCAGCAGTTGTAAATCCTTAATCACAATAATACAGTATTTGCAGACCTAGGGAATTTTCTCACCCAGCGTGGGAGCACTGCCTGATTCCCAGTACAGGCTGTTTTAAGGGAAAATTGGTCTTTTTTCAATTTACTGTGACAAAAGGTAAAATAGCACATTCCCCCTCAAACACCTCATTGTACAGAGGAATTACATAGAATCACAGAATCATTAAGGTTAGAAAAGCCCTCTTGCATCATCAAGTCCAGCTATTCCCTTACTGCCAAAACCATCACTAAACCACCCCGAAGTTCCACCTCTGCACTAAAATCCCTTGAAATGTAAATCCTTGTGGGGCTGGAGCCACATCCACGTGTGTCACTTTTTTTGAGCAGCCTGGAGAGCTCACCCAGCTGGCAGAGCAGCCCCGAGGCTTCGATCCAGAGACGCACCAGGTACCGGTGCCCGGTAATGAGGCTCTAATTCCCTGCAAATAAACCAAAGTGCATCCAGGAACTCGCTGTATCCCGGGGCCAACTGGCACAAAACGCCCTCTTCCACACTTGTCAGCTTGCCTCGCCTTCCAGGAGAGGGTGGCTGGATGCACACTGCCTGCTGGGAGCTGTTCCTGGACTGCTTTGAGCCAGGAATCATCTCAGAAAGTTTGTGCAGAAGGACTTTCTAACCATTTTCTCCCATGGATGTAAGAGCCGAAATAAGGGACGCAGGACTCCAGGTGGCTCTGCAAAATGCAGTTTATTGTATCCAAGGTGTTACAGCAGTCCAGGGTCCTGGCTGAAAGGAATAGCACATTTGTCTTTACAAACGGTTTGCTGGTAGATAAAACCTGCACTTGGAGATAAAAGAAACAATGGGAAGGATTCCACTGATTGATGAATGGAAAAAGATATTTGCTCTTACAAATAAACTTTAGGTTTGCTGATAAATGAAATTAGACATTGAAAGATGAAAGAAACAATGGGGAAGAAAAACCCCTTAATTTTGTAAGAATTAAAAATTAAAAGGGAGTTTTATACATTAGAGGGAATCTGTGGTATCAGGCATTCTGGGAAGTCTGAAACTTTCAAGTATCTCAGAAATGGGGAAAGAGAGAAGGGAAATGCAGGCAGGAAATTGAGATAAAAAGGAGGCTGCGTTCCCCAAAACTTTGAGAGACCCCAGGGCAATGCCCCATGGCCTTTCCATTTATTCAAATAAAGTTACAGGACTCCTCTGTCTCCTTTTTGAACATAAACCTCTGGTGTTTGTGGATTAATTTTCCCAACAGGGGTGACAGAGCTGTGCCTACAGCTGTCAGCTCCAGCTGCAGGCAGGCCTGCAGACCCTGAGTTTGGGTCACAATGCATTATAGACTTTTCTTTTGCTCACAATGCATTCTATAATTTCCTTTGCTGAGCATCTTCATACAGTAGAACCAATCTATACCTTAACTTTTATCTCTAGCCTATCATAACTACTGTAATTACCATATTCATGTTACTGTTCTCCAATCACTAAAAGTCAGTGCATTACAGTTTAAGCTAGAAGTTGTTTTTCAGTTTTCTTGCAATGGAAAATTCTGAGAGTATTTTTCTACTTGCACCCTTTGCTGACTTGTTTGCCTGTGCTCTCTTTCTGCTTGGTAAAAACATCTTCTTGTTTGGGGTGGGTTTATCCTTTGTTCTTTGTCATAAAAATCCCTTCTAACTAACACACCCTTTGCCTCCTTGGTTATCCAGTGAGACTGGCTCAGCAATTCTTTTCTTCTATATCAAAACTTGCTTCCATCTCTATTCCTTCATCAGATTCTACATTCAAAAACCTTCCTGCTAAGCATCTGTGAGACTTTCTTGTCAAACTTTCATCCTTCCCAACAGATATACCTTTCAGTGCCTGGACACACCATATTTCCCAGCAGGGATGCAACCTTTGTGCAGCAGGATTTATTTACAGGGAGAAATGCTGCAAGTGCTGCCTTCCAGCTCCCAACCACTTGGAGATGAACTTCAGCCGTTCTTCCAAATGCTCTGGAAATGTGCTGATGAAGGGAGTGGTTCTGCATCCTCCTTTGTGCCAGTGGCACACAGCACCTTCCAGGGAGTGCTCTGGATTGCAGGATCACACTCTGGGAAGGATCTGGATCAGAGTGCCAAAGAGCTGCAGATTATTTTATAATTGTAGGGAGTGAGCTGGTGATCCTAAATGTGGGGTGAGCTCCACCCAGAGCTCCCCAGCACCATCCTGGAGCTCAGCACCTCCCCAAAGCCCCTGAAGAAGCTTCTGAGACCTGTCTTGCTCTTTTCTGGCCCTGCTGCTTCCTTCTCACTGCTCTAGTTTTGTCACTTGTTTTAGGAGAAATAAAATGGTTTCTTGTTGCTTGAGATAGCTTCCAAATCTCCCTTAAACAGCAAAATTTAAACACAAGTCATGGTCATAATCAAAATAGAATCTTTGTTCTTGAAAACAATGTTACAAAATCAAGAAATGCATCAAAAATTGAAGGCTTGAAATCATTGTGAGGTGATTCCCTCTGTGTTGTGTTTTATAACAGCTCATTTCTGCCCTGAAGGTTTCACTGACTGGTCCAGTTCAGCCACAGCTGCTTCTGGGCCAGGATGTCTGAGTGATGCAGGGAGTGGGACTTGATCAGATAAATGCCTTTTTTGCCTTAAAAGCTGGAGGAAAATTTGAAGCAAATAATGCCAGTAAAGATATAAATCTAAAAGAAATCCAGCCAGGCTAAGGATTTCTTTGAGCAAGTCTTCAAAAATAGTTGGAGATCAAGACTGTTGTGCTGACAGGAGATTAAAGAAAAAAATAGTGGTGAAGAGAAATCCCTACAAGTGAAATTCAGATGCTTTCCCTCCTGTGGCCACCAAACCAAAACCTTTCAAAGGCTCTTTGGGGAACAGTGGAGCCACAAAAGTGGGGTGGATTTGGATGTCCCTGGTTAATGCCCCGAGCACAGGGTTCAGCCTTGTGGTGGTTAGGAAAATTAATCCACAAACATCAGAGGTTTATGTCCAAAAAGGAGACAGAGGAGTCCTGTAACTTTATTTGAATAAAGGGTGAGGCCATGGGGCATTCCCTGGGATCTCTCAAATTTTTGGACAATACAGCCTCCTTTTTATCCCAATTTCTTGGCTGCATTTCCCTTCTCTCTTTCCCCTTTTCTGAGGTACTTGAGAAGTTCAGACTTCCTGATACACCTGATACCAAAGATTTCCCTCTAATGTATAACCCTCCCTTTTAATTGTTACAAAATTAGGAGTTTTTCTTCCGCATTGTTTCTTTCATCTTTCAATGTCTAATTTCATTTATCAGCAAACCTAAAGTTTATTTGTAAGAGCAAATATCTGTTTCCATTCATCAATCAGTGGAATCCTTCCCATTGTTTCTTTTATCTCCCAGTGCTGGTTTTATCTACCAGAAGACCCACAGCTTGTTTGTAGAGACAAATCCCTCATTCTTCTTATGGCTGTGACTGCATCTATGGCTGTCTTTTCAGCAATTCATCTACAATCTTTTCTTCATCTCTTTTGGTTATAAACTATTCCAGTGTTTCTTGGGCATGGACACATTTCTAGAGAAGACCTGTTGTAGTTCCCATCCCTGGAGGTGTCCAAGGAATTACTCAGGTGACTCTGAGAGCTCTGGGCTGGTTGACAATGCTGTGATGATCAAAAGTTGGGCTGATCTTGGAGGTGTTTTCCATGACTTAGCTCCAGCTGCATTATCTGAGCATGGTCCCAGCACCAGGCAGGCTTCTCCTCTGGAATTTGCTAGCTGAAAATCAAAGATAGAAATATTGGTTTTCTTCCCAAAGCCAGTCCTGGAGGGTGACCATCACAGAAACGGCTGAGGTGGAAATGTTCAGAGGTTGCTGCTGTTCTGGGTGTCTTTGTCATTCAGAGCTGCTCCCCCTGCAGAGCTCTCTGCTCTCCTCTCATGCCCATCGAGCTGTTTGTCTAAAGCCTTAATGAGTTTCCTGTATCTTTTCAAAATGTAAATTGTTACCAATTTACAAGTCATTAGTTATAAAGTCAGTCACTGCAGCCCCTCTTTAATTTCACCTGTCCCTTCCCCCGTGTTTCCATTAAGCCCTATTTAATTACAAATTAATCTCATTCTCGGGGCATCAGCTGCATTTGTAATAAATGTCCCTCAAAATCTGTGACTCAGCCGACAGCACACCAGCAGTGACCAAGACCTGGATGAAAAGGATTTCCAGTCCAAATTAACAAAGAACTTCTCTCCTGTCTCCAAAAAACACACCAGCACAAGGGGGAAAGAAAACCAGAAATGCCAAAATGGAATTTGGTTTCTTTGCTGCAAGTGAAGAAAAGGGGAGCAGTTGTGACCCAGCAGTTCCTCCCTCAGGTTGTCCCCAGGGGACTCACAGCTGTAATGGCTTTGCTGCCTTGAGGAGAGGCTTTTAGCTGCAAAAATCCACTTCTCCAGCCAACTCCCATAAATCCAGAGCATTTTGTTGAGATTGCAGACTCCCATTGCTTAATGGGAACATTGCTCACCATTTCACATCCTGGTTTTGGCACAAACAGCTGCAGGCATGGACTGCATTTCTCTTCCTGGGTGCAGGACAGAAAAAAATCCTTTTTAATTTTGGCTTGGCTGGAGACTGAACTGTGGGTGCCTGTTTGTGAAATTCACATTCCCTGAACAAATTCCTTCACCCAGGGTTTTTTGCCTGGGAAGCTGACAGGCAGCAAGAGAGGCCTCAGAGAAAAGGAAAACAATTCTTATCTCATTTGCTTCTCCTGTGCTGTGCTCATGTGGAATGTGTTTGGAGATTGTTTACCCACAGGTGATTGTTCCATTGGATTCTGCTGTGAGTTGTTTTCACTCTTTGGCCAATCAGGGCCAAGCTGTGTTGGGACTCAGGAAAGAGTCACAAGTTTTCATTATCTTTTTAGTATTCTGTAAGTATCTTTTCTGTATTCTTTAGTAAAATATCATATTCTTTAATATAATATAGTATAAAAAAGTAATAAATTAGCCTTCTGATAAGATGGAATCAGATGAATTATTCCTTCCCTCATCAAGGTGGCTGTCATCTCATTGCAGGGGTTCCATGCTGCTTGCTCCTTACACAAAAGTTCCATACCTTCTTGGTGGTTCTTGTGGGTATCTCCTCAGAGCACCAACTCTTTCTTCTTCACAAAGCAGCCAGCTGATACCAGTTCCTTCTCAAGCAGCCACCCCACTCTTTTATAGCACTTTTCTTGTCATTGGTTACAGCTGTTAAAGTCAAGGCCTGTTTCTAATCTTTGATAATTGGCCCAGCTGCAGCTCATTAGGGGTAAGATCACTTTCTACACTATCTTTATTTCTTATATTCTATCCCCCTACTGCTGTGCATTTACAATACCTGTTGTGTTTGGGGCAAAGCCTCCCCTCCTCTAAAGGCTTTCCCCCACTGTTCTCAGCATCCCTTTATCTCTGCCTCCCCTCTGTGCTCATGAGCACATGGTGGAACGGGCCAGGGAATGGATCCTGGCTTCTGACAACCTTTTTATCAGCAGGAGATGTGTCTGTGGCAGAACAGCTTTACTGGTGTAAGCCAAGGGTGGGAGTTCATCTGCCTGCATTCATCTCCCTTCCAGACTTCTTCAGGGAGGCTGGTTTTTAGAATGGGGTTCAGGAGGCAAGATGGAGGAATCTGAGTGTGTCCAGCCTTTCTCCTTCTTCTTCTTGGTCTCCATCTTCTGCTGTGATGGTGGCACTTTTGGATTGGTTTGGAGTAGAAGCTCACTGTCTAACATAGGTGATAGGTATTGGGAAGTTATGGTAAATAATGTGCTCCTAGTTTTCAGTATAAAAAGATAACACTGCCCCAGGGGCAGGCAGAGTGCCTCTGTCTGTCCTGCTGAGCAGACCTTGGAAGGCCAGAGAAAGAATTTTATAGACAAGAAACAATAAGCAACCTTGAGAATGAGAACTGAAGAGTTCTGACTCCTTTGACTACCAGGCTGGGAAAAGAGATTTTCTAACACATCTCGGGTGTGCCCCAGATACCCTGGGTTTCTCCCTGTTGATTCCTTCCCCAGGTGTGTCAATCATCCCTCCTTTCCACACCCCGACCCCTGCCCAGCACTGTCTGTCAATCCTGGAATTCCAGAAGGGCATCGACTGATTGGCAGAATTCAAAAGATGCCTCCACCCCAGGGGGACATTGGGCCATCCAGGTGTCCTCTGTCCCTTGAGACCTCCTTCTGTGTACCTGGTTGGTGGCTCCTACCCCTTCCTTCCTCCCCCTCTCCCTGGGGTTCAAAGGAACAGCAACCACAGGGTCAGGGAGTTCTGTTGGAGCTGTTCTGGATTCAGAGGCCTGTGGGCCAGAATAAAGCTCTGGATCCAAACCCTCCCTCAGAACCGACTCCTTTCCTTCACCATTGCCTTAAAGCTTCTCCCCCAAGGTAAAACTGAGCTCCTTGGACTTGTCCCCAGTGCCCAGCTGTGACATCCAGCTAGCCAAAGGTGTCTCTGAGGTGAAATCACCACAGTTGTTGCCTTTTGGTCAAGCAGCAAAGGCCAGACAAGCCCAGGCATGTCCTATCTGGTTTTAATAGTAATTATTCCAATACTTTGGGTCACTCTGAGCAGCAGAACCCTGAAAATGTCCCACAGTCAGCTGGACTAGCCTGAATTTTGATGCAATTCTGCAAATGACCATGAACCAGAACAGAAAGAATTGCATGTACAAGCAGAGATGAGTGTGGTTGCAGCCTGCAGAGTCTCCTTATCTGTCTTTGGAATGCCACTGCTCCACGCTGCCAGCAGCCACCAGGAAAATTCGCTTTTCTCCTCGGACTGCGTGGAGCACACAGATAATTGTGGGAGCAGCAAGGCTGCTTTCATCTTCCTGCAGCTAATCCAAACAGATCACGTTGTTAGGGGGAGTCAGGGGAGAACAGGAGAAGACAGAGTATCTTTATTTAAAAATAAATTAAAGAAATCCTTAAAATCAAAGCTCTTAGCAGGGGTTCAGCAGGATCAGGAGGCAGCAGTCCTTGCCCGTGCTGGATTTATTGCCTGTGTTAAATGTCTGGGCTGAATTGCCTCATCTTCCCACAAATGGAGCTGCTCCTGCCTCGTGTTGGTTGGGCAGTGGGGAAAAGGCAGCAGAGCTGTCTGCGCTGTCCCTGCTCTGTGGATAACAGAGGGAACACAGAATTGTGAGGACAGTCAGGCTGGATTAGGCTCGAGGCACACGGAATCCAGTTCCTTGCTTGCTTTGCTGATCAGCACTGCAGGTTTCCAGGAATCATTTTAAAAGCATTTCAGAGGAAAAAAATTGTTCATTTTGTTCCCCTTTTCCCCAAAATATTGCCCTGACTGCTATCCTTGCAAGGTCAGCTTTACAAAATCAGGAAGATTTCCAAGAGTCTCTGCAAGGCTGTGAGCTGCTGGTGGTGGTGTAGACCCCCAGTAAGTTGTAGGGACAAGTAATTGAGATTGTCACAGCAGCCTGGGCTGTGGGAGCAATCTGGGGAAGAGAGCTGGGATCCCCCAGGGAAGTGGGAAAAGGTCAGAACTGGCCCATGGGCTTTGCCAGAGGTACCAGGAGTCTTTTGCTGCCTCTGTGTATTTTGCATCATGAAAACCTGGAACCTTTGGGTATTGGACTTGGATGGTCCTTGTGGGTCCCTTCCAATTCAGGATTTTCCATGGTATTCTAAAAGGAAACCAAGGCTGCAAATGTCCCTCAAAAGCAGCCAGGAAAACACTTCTGCAGGGATCTGTCTCCAACAGAGGTGATGCTGCTCAGAAATTATCTTTGCTCTGTGTTGCAGATCCTAAAGTAGCTAAACTGGATCCCCAGGAGAGAGATACAGAACCAGTAACCCCATGAACAAGATTCACTGGACTTCATCTCCCACTGGCAACCAAATAATGGAATCACAGACTGGTTTGGGTTGGAGGATACATTAAAGATCTTCCCAATGCACCTCCTGCCAGGGAGGGACACCTTCCACCATCCCAGGGTGCTCCAAGCCCCAATGTCCAACCTGGCCTTGGACATTTCCACGGATCCAGGGGCAGCCACAGCTTCTCTGGGTACCCTGTGCCAGCAGGTCCTTACCCCTTTTACAGTCTGCAATTAAATAATTCCAGTCAATCTAAATTCATTCTCCACTGATAGCCTGTGTTTGTGCTCATGATTGCCCCACCCCAGGGATTTAAAGGAATGCCTCCTGTAAGTCTGTAAGTGAAGAGAAGGGTGTGGATACCTTGTGAATATCTGTGGGACTCAGCAAAGTGCATTCCCAGAGCTCTCACAGCCTTCCCCATGCTCCTCAGGCACTTCCCATCCCACTGCTGGGCATGATCCCAACCCTAAGCCAGGGGAAGAGTGGGAGATGAGCTCAGTGTGGCTGCTGGAAGATTTCCTGGATTATTGATGAATACATCAGGGGGATGGGGACAGGAACTGTCTTTAGTGCCATTAGTGCAGGGCTGGAGGATGAATCCGTGGCCAGAGATGACTGCCCAGGTTACTTTGTCTTCTCTTTGATTTAAGCAGTGTGCAATTAGTCCAGAGCTTGAAAATTATGCTATTAAACATTGTGCTGTCCTTTTTAATGGATAGCTACTGGGAGAACCTACTGGAAGATTTCCAAAACTCCTGTTTCCATAGGAAGTGTGCAAAAGGAGAAGGGCTGCCTAAAATCCCACCCATTCACCCCAAATCAGCATCACCTCTCCTGCTGCACCCCTAATAATTGTCTGTGTGCTTGAAAGCCCCGTGCCCTATCCCATCTCCAAACCCTTCCAGTTAATCATTGTCCCTGTCACAGCAAGGGTTTTCTTTATTCCTGACCTAAATCTTCCTGCAGACAATATAAGCCCAAGATCATCCCCATCCCATGATGAATATTCATCATTTTCTCTCCCATAACGAAGGTCAGTATTCTTTAATAAGAGAGAAGAAAGGCACACAGGAGGTCCATTTAATAACAGAGGTGACTGGTGCATAAAGCAGGGAGATATTATAATTAATATCACCAGGGTGGGAATGTGCTCAGAAAAATGCTGGCAACCAGGAGGAAGGGATGCCATGAAGTTTCAGCTTTGAGAAGTTAAAAAAAGCTTTGAGTGAAGTTAATGGAAATTCTGCCTGCATAAGAAACACAGGTGGAAGGGAAAATCGGCTTATTTTAATCAAAGCAAGAGGGGAAAAAAAACCAACCCTAATTTAAATCAGTCCAAGTGATTGCAGACTTAATTCTCTCCCCTTATTAGACTCTTCAATCCTAACCCTACAGGCCTAAGAGCTCTCTTTGCACTGGAGGCACAGGAATTGGATTTGTATGCACGCTGACCTCTGAGGGATGGAGTGAATCCATCCTCTGTCTGTGGGGAGGATTCCCAATTAAATCTGCTGGGAAAGGTGATTACATGGCCCCAGCCTTGTCTGGAAGGGGGATGGCTGGGGAGGTTCCTCTCTGGCAGTGCTCTCAGGTGCTGGAAAATTGCTGTGGATGGAAAAAGGAGGAGGAGGAGGAGGTGGTGGTTGTGGTGGATGGAGGTGGAGGTGGAGGTGGCGGTGGCGGTGGTGGAGGTGGAGGTGGTGGTGGTGGTGGAGGTGGAGGTGGAGGTGGTGGAGGTGGTGGTGGTGGTGGAGGTGGAGGTGGTGGAGGTGGTGGAGGTGGAGGTGGTGGAGGTGGAGGTGGTGGTGGAGGTGGAGGTGGAGGTGGTGGAGGTGGAGGTGGTGGAGGTGGAGGTGGAGGTGGTGGAGGTGGAGGTGGAGGTGGTGGAGGTGGAGATGGTGGTGGAGGTGGAGGTGGTGGAGGTGGTGGTGGTGGTGGTGGAGGTGGTGGTGGTGGAGGTGGTGGAGGTGGAGGTGCTTTGCTCCTGATCTGAGGCTCTTTGCTCCTGTTCCCTCCTTTGCTTCTGTTCCAGGAGGGAAAGGAGGGATGAAGCATCCATGAGGAAAGGCTGGGAGAATTGGGATTGTTCAGCCTGGAGAAGAGGAGGCTTTGGGGTGACCTAATTGCAGCTTTCCAGGACGTGAAGAGGCCCCAAGAGAGGTGGAGAGTGACTTTTCACAATGGATGGAGGCACAGGACAAGGGGGAATGGTTTCAAATGGAAAGAGAATAGGTTTAGAATGGATATTAAGAAGAAATTCTTCCATGTGAAGGTGGTGGACCCTGGCACGGGGTGCCCAGAGAAGCTGGAGCTGCTCCTGAATCCATGGAAGTGCCCAAGGCCAGTTTGGATGGGCTTGGAGCAACCTGGGACAGTGGAAGGTGTCCCTCCATGGCAGGGGTTGGAACAAGATGGTCTTTAAGGTCCCTTCCAACCCAAACTATTCCATGATTCTGTGATGAAGTTTCAAAAGGAAGGCAGGGAAATTCAATCAGGACATGTTTACTTTATTAAAAAAACCCTAAAATTAATTCCCAAAACATCATTATGATAAAAAAACAGCAAAAAAAGCACTCAAAGCTCACAGCTTTAGTTTCCTTTTCTTCCCTCCTGCAATTTTTATCTGCTCTGCAAAAAGACAGAAGCAAGAAAAGGATGCCAGATAGGTGCTGCTTTAGAAAGCCCTGATAAAAAGCCCTGATTTACCTCGATTTTAATGGGGTTCAGCCAAAATTCCTAGCAGGACATAAATGTGAACTCATTCTTTTCCTTCCCATTTCAATTTTTTTTTTCCATCCCAGAAATGACAGAGGCAGAGAGGTTGGAAGCAGCCAATTCCCATGAATAAGTGGAGGAGAGACCCCATTTCATCCTGGCAGCCATTCCTGAACTGGGGCCAATTCATTAGGCAGAGATCTCCTCATCCCTGAGCAGAACAGCCTGTTCTGCCTGCCCCGAGTGCCTTCTGCTCTCCAGCATTGCAGAGGTTGCTGCTTGCAGAGGGACAGCCTTGGTGAGATATTCATATGGATTTGTGTGTGGAAAAGCAAAAAAAAAATAAAAAATCTCATTTTGTTTCAAAATTTTTAATTTTTCACTGCTCCCATCCACAGAAATCATCCCAACCAGGAGGATTCATCCAAAAAGAATGGTGTGTTTGCAGTTATATTATTTTTTTCTTTTGTTTGTATTTGGGGTTTTTTAGGGATTGTTTTTCAACAGAAAAGGAAAACTATCCCTGAGAAAAAAGATCATTTGACCTGCGCTCATCCCTGTCCCTTTGCAGCCTGCGGCTGGGCAACCTCTCCAAGGTTGCTGCTTGGAGAGGGACAGCCTTGGTGAGATATTTATATGGATTTGTGTGTGCAAAATTAAAAAAAGAAAAAATTCACTGCTCCCATCCACCTTCTTCCCTACATGTGGAAAACAAAAAAAAAGAGGCTCATTTTGTTGCAAAATGTTAATTTTTTTACTGCTCTTATCCACCTTCTTCCCCATCCACAGAAATCATCCGACCCAGGAAGATTCATCCACAAAGAATGGTGTGTTTTGCAGTTATATTATTTTTTCTTCCTTGTTTTATTGTGTTTTTTTTAAGGGATTGTTTTTCAACAGAAAAGCAAAACTATCCCTGAGAAAAAAGATCATTTGTCCTGTGCTCATCCCTGTCCCTTTGCAGCCTGGGGTTGTGCAACTTGCTTGGAGAGGGACAGCCTTGGTGAGATATTTATATGGATTTGTGTGTGGAAAAGAAAAAAAAAGGCTCATTTTGTTGCAATTTTAAAATTTTCACTGCTCCCATGCACCTTCTTCCGCACGTGTGGAAAAGGAAAGAAAAAAGATCATTTTGTTGCAAAAATTTTAATTTTTCAGTGCTCTTATCCACCTTCTTCCCCATCCACAGAAGTCATCCGACCTGGGAGAATTTATCCACAAGGAATGCTGGGTTTGCAGTTATATTATCTTTTCTTCTTTGGTTTGTTTTTGGGTTTTTTTTAAAGAGATTGCTTTTCAAAACTATCCCTGAGAAAAAAGACGGTTTGACCTGTGCTCATCCGTGTCCCTTCGCAGCCTGGGTTGGGCTCTGCAGTGCCAGCCCCGGCCCTGCCGTGTGCCCCCGGTGCCAGCAGCCAGGAAGGACCGGGAGAACCGGGAGAAGGGCTCGGGGACATCCCCAGGGACGGATTTTGCTGCCATCCCGTGGTCACTGCCCTTTGGAGCCTCTGGACCGGTCTCAAGGCAGGGACTTGATGGTCTGGCAGTGACCTCCCCCCAAAATATGAGCCGGAGAAACTCCCACCGAGGCAGCACAGAGTGAAATCAAAGAGAAAGGAATCTCTCCTCCCATCTCCTGCTGAAACACAAGGACAGCTCCTGAAGGGGCAGGTGCTGAAACAAAACTCACCAAAGGTGCTCAATCACCTTTCAGCACAAGAATGACATTGAGATCCTGTTTCCATTTGTATTTATCCCCAATTTCTTACAGAATTACAGACCCATGGGATCTCCTGAGATGGAAGGGACCCACAAACATCTTCAAGTCACACTCCTGGCCCTGCATTGTCCTTTCAGGGTCCTGTCAGTGATGGAGTTGTGCTCATCCTTTCTCCCATGGCACTCCTGAGCCACTCAACCTTTCCTGACTTTTCCTTTGCCTGCAGGGAGAGGAAAAACATCCTGGGTTTAGTTTTAGTCCTTCCCAACAAGAAAGACTGAGGGGCTGGAGAGTGTCCAGGGAAGGGAACAGAGCTGGGGAAGGGTCTGGAGCACCAGGAGGGGCTGAGGGAGCTGGGAAGGGGCTCAGCCTGGAGCAAAGGGGGATCAGGGGGACCCTTGTGGCTCTGAGGGGACAGCTGGGGGGTCGGGCTCTGCTCCAGGGAACTGGGTGAGAAGAAATGGCCTCAGGCTGGGCCAGGGGAAGTTTAGATTGGATATTTGGGAAAATTCTTCATGGAAAGGGTTGTCCATCCCTGGCACAGCTGCCCAGGGAGGTGGCAGAGTCACCATCCCTGAAAGGGCTCAAAAACCCTGTGAATGTGACACTGGGGGTGGTTTAGGGGTGGCCTTGGCAGTGCTGGGGGAACTGGTTGGATTCACTGATCTTAGAGGGCTTTTCCAACCTGAACAATTCTGGGATTCCATGGTTCAGGAGTTCTGTCTGTCTGCCCACTCATTGCTTTGATGCCCCAGGTCTTTGGTGTGAACCAGGCTGAACCAGTCTGCATGCAACAGGGGAAGCAGAAAATGCAACAGGAGCTGGAGGAGAGCAGCCACTGCCACCTCCTGGCTCATGGGGTGACCCAAACAGCTCCATGATTTTAAATCATGTCCCTTAAATGAGCTCTTGGCTGGATCCCAGCATGGACCAGGAGCTCTCCCACCCTTATGAGGATTTCTGGGTTCGGACTATCAGTGATCTGTCCAAGGCTTGTTCTTTCCATTGAGTCCAAGTGACCCTTCCTCATACATTTCAACACCCTGAACCCCAAAATCAGCCTCAACCATCCCAGGGGATCTGATTCCACTGCCACTGCAAGTGTCTGGGCCATCATTTTCCAGTCAGTGCTTGAGTGGCTGGTGTGGATTTAGTGTGTCAGAGCACAGACTCCACAAAAAGCAACATTTCCTGCATGCAGCACCACATTTCAGCATCGAGGATAATTCTGTATTCCCATCTGCTTTATTTTAAGCAGCCCCAGGGATGGAAAGAGCCACCTTAAGAAAATACAGCCAGCACTCTCCTGCTCCAGCCACCCACGGGCTGACAGATTAAATCTCGTTTGCTTGTGCCAGAGTCTTGCTCACTTGTTTGTCATTATCTGGAGTTTTGTTAGGCTGTGTTAAAAAACAAAATCAGCAAAACAAAACTTTTTTTTTTACCTTTTTTTCTTTTTTTTTTCCTTTTAATAAAAATAGAAGCTGTGTCAGGGATGGAGAAAAGTGCAGGCACACTCTTGGAGAGCAGCAGTGATCTGGTCCTGCCAAGGATGTGGGGATGGGAAGGTCTGGGAGACTGACAGGAGGAACTTCTGGCTGTGCCTCACCTTGGGTACTCACCCATCCCCACAGCCTGGCTCCAGGGCTTCCATGGTCACCTCTAATGGCATTTTTAAAAAATTCCTTCTAAAATTTGCTGTTATCTTTGGAGTTCTCTTATCATGCACATCTTCTTCCACCCACGCTGGACACCAGAACGATCTCACAGTGAATTACATCCTTCTCCATTCAAATTCAAGTGGAAGAAATCCAGTGAAGAGCTGAGCAGACACATTTTTCCACCCTACATCAGCTTTCCATGCTGGATTCACATCTCCCTTTCTTCCCCCTTTTTGTTTTTTTTTTTTTTTTTTTTCTTCTTGCTGCACATCCTGATCCAGAGAATAAATCCGATGGGCTGAACTTGATGACTTGGGAAGCCACCACTTCCCAGACCATGGAATCACAGAATTCTGGAATGGTTTGGGATGGAAGGGACCTTAAACATCATTCAATTCCACCCCCTGCCATGGCAGGGACACCTCCCACTATCCCAGGTTGCTCCAAGCCTTGTCCAACCTGGCCTTGGACACTTCCAGGGATCCAGGGGCAGCCACAGCTTCTCTGGGCACCCTGTGTCAGGGCTCACCACCCTCACAGGGAAGAATTTCTTCCCAAAATCCAAACTAAATCGACCTTCTTTCAGTGTGAAATATCATCTTTTCATAACCTCACCATTTGCTGCAATATTTTTGACAGTTCCAAAAATATTCAGGCCAGAAGAGCTCAAATGTTCTTGCAGCTCATGCAGATCAGCCTGGACTCAATCCTCTGGGATCTCTGAGGTCATCTGAGTGCCCATGGGAAGTGTCCCAAAGCACAGCCAGTGTCCCCTCTGGGACTGCAGGAGAGGTGACAATCTGGTAGAGGAAAAAAGTGAAGGTCTGAGGTGGATCCAAATTGTCTCTACAACCCCTAAAGGAGGGTTCCAGAGAAGATGGACTCTGGGAAGTGCACAGGGAAGGACAAGAGGTGACAAATCCAGTGGGAGGCAAGACAGGAGTTTCCACTGTGGGAGTGGTCAGACACAGGAAAAGGGGCATCAGGGAGGCTGTGGATTTTTGGATTCTCCATCCTTGGAGATACTCAAAATTCTGCTGGACACAACCAAGGGCAATGAATTGATGTTAGAACAGGACTCATCTTTGGTCCAAAAGTTGAACTAGAGGCCTCAAAACCCCTCCTCCCACCTCAATTATTCTGCGGTATTTTCACACGGAACAGATGGAGGCATGTGAAATTATTCACATTCAATTTCTTGCAAAGCAAGACAGGGAAAGGGTTGTCCAGGCTGCCCAAGGCAGCGGTGGAGTCACAATAATCCCTGGAAGTGTTCCAAAAACACCTGGATATGGCACTGGAGGACGTGGATTAGTGGTGAATGTGGTGGTGATGCTGGTGTGGCTTGGTGATCTGAGAGATCTTAACCAGATTCTGGCATTCTGTGCCTCCATGGTGAGTTCTCCCACCCAAACCTAAGCCTGGGTGACTTCTCAGGGGCATGGGGTGAGTTTCTGGCAGGGCTGGCCACATAATCCAGGTATCTGAATTCCGGAGGGCTGAAATTCCACCTGGATGTGCTGTAGGAAAGACAATTTCAAACAAGAGCAAGACCAGTTGTAGGACACATAACTGCCTGTGGTACATAAACCTCTGCAGCACAATTTGCAAGTCATCCTTTTTTACTTAAGGGAAGCAAAAATGCACAACTCAAATCAGCTTTTCTATTTTTCACCTCTCCCAAATAAACTGAATGAAAATGACAGTGAACAACCTGCACAGAATTTAAGAGTTGAAGCTGTACTCATCTCTGGTTTTGTGGGAAGACCTGCAGAGTTACACTTTTATCACCAGGGAAAAGGGACAAATGCAGCTTCTGGATAGGCTCAAGCACAGAGCATCCTGTTTGTTCTCCGCAGCCCATTGCAGTGTCATTACATCCACTCAAATAAATTGCCCAACAATCAGGACCTGCCTCCTATTGACCTCTGGGGACTGAAGACAATGGAAGCTCCAGTGCTTGGATCAGGCTGTAATGAGGAGATTGATGGTTTTGGGAAGACTTGCTGACTGCAGCTTGGACCAATCCACCAGGGTTTGAGGGCTGGGATTTGCTGGAGCTGCTCCTCTCCAAATGGTTTTCCCATGGAGAGGCTTTGTTGGGAGCAAACATCTTCCAGCATCCTGCTGCTCTTGGCTGGAGCAATTCCATTTGAAATAACCTCCCTGGCTGTGCTGCTGTGTGTAGAGAGATTTATTTTCATGCAGAAGAATGCTGGAGGAAACTGCCAGAAAACAACTTTTTTTTTTTTAAATTTTTAATTTGTTTCATTTTAAAATTTATTTTAATAAATTTTATGAACACAGAATTATGGTTCCAGTTATACCAACAGTAAATCCTTGACTTTATGTACAGAATGGAATCATTTAGGTTGGAAAAGCCTTCCAAGATTATTGAGTCCAGCCATTAACCCAGCACTGCCAAGGCCACCACTTAAATGCATCTCTAGATATAAAAATAAGGGGTGTTTCCACTTTGCCCATACAAAGTGGTTTTAGTGCAATTCCATTCACTCTGTGTCTGCAGCGATTTCACCTGATTTGCACCTTTCTCCATTGTCAGAAATGTCATTTTCTCACCCTGTGCCAGATGTGTGACCATGGCTCCCACACCAAGGGTGGGCACATCCCAGCTGCAGCCAAACCTGGATGTCCCAAACCTCCCCCAAAGCTGGGCAGCCGCCGCTGCTGAAAATGTTCATCCCACCTGGAAAAGGCTCTGGGGAACAGCTCTGACCTTCAAGTTGACCCAAAGGGTTGGACTGAAGACCTCAGAGGTCCCTCCCACCCTCAGTCCTTCAATAGTTTGTGAAAGTGATCTTGAAAATGGCAGAACACCACCAAGTTAAGAATTTAAAGGAAAAAAAAACAAAACATACAGACTTGCATTTAAATCCCTTTGAACTTCTCCAAGATCAGCCAGAAGCTCTGATTTGATTTGATTTTATTTCTTTTTTTCTCACTTTACAGCCTTGACTTGAACTGAACTAAAACCCATGGAACTGTTAATTGAAAACTGAGTGTCAACAGCAGTTCAGTGCAGAAAGAGTTTCAATTAAAAGCAATCTCTTCTTGCCATCCAAAGTAATATTTTCCCTCCTGGCTAAATTTTAAGTGAAGCACAAAGTGGTTGCTTGTCAATTCCTTAATGGGATCTGAGCTATTGTGTGGGAAAACTTCCTTTCACTTAGAGGCCAAGCAGCTTTTCATTTTTCAGAGCTGAAAGCAGAGGAATGAGGGTTTTTTTTGGTGTGATGTGGCTGATCTGCTTTTCTCTTCTGGGCTGTGTGGGTGAGGAGTGAGGTGTGATGAAGAACACTATCCAAAACTCAGGGCTGGGTGGGAATCGGTGTTTCTCACTGCCTGCCACCATGGATGGAGCTCCATCCATTCCCTGCCACCATGGATGGAGCTCCATCCACCCCATACCACCATGGATGGACCTCCATCCACTCCCTGCCACCATGGATGGACCTCCATCCACTTCCTACCACCATGGATGGACCTCCATCCACTCCCTACCACCATGGATGGACCTCCATCCACCCTCTGCCAACATGGATGGACCTCCATCCACTCCCTGCCACCATGGATGGACCTCCATCCACCCTCTGCCAACATGGATGGACCTCCATCCACTCCCTGCCACCATGGATGGACCTCCATCCACCCCATACCACCATGGATGGACCTCCATCCACTCCCTGCCACCATGGATGGACCTCCATCCACTCCTCTCCAGCTTGGTGCTCTGGTATTTATCCAGGATGGTTGAGCTGAGTGGGGACAACGTAGCCAGAAGGTCCCCAGGTGCCCTCAGGAAGCTTCAGCTGGGGTTTTGGCCAATTGATGCTGGGACATGAATTCTGGAGGGTTCCCAGAAGAGGGGAGCAGAGGAGAAAGAGATATTGAGAGGATGATGAGATCCAAGAGGGGAGCTGGCTCTGGGGATGCCATCAAACCTGGGGACATCTCCCTGGGAAAGGGGAGCTCCTTGCAGCAGGAAGATTTTGGGTCACTTTCCCTGATGCATCCAGGATGGAGATCATGTCAGAGTGAATTGGGTTTGGGAGGAGAAGAAACGGCCTCGAATTGTGCAAGGGCAGATTTAAGTTGGATATTAGGGAAAGATTCTTTATAGAGATGGTTGTCCAACCCTGGCGCAGGGCAGTGGTGTGGCAGAGTCTGTAATTAAACCACCCTCACAGCTTCCAAGGATCTGGCCTTGCATCCGGCTCCCTCCAGAGCCAGCCTGCGTGTCCTTGCATCAATCCCTTCTCCTCTTGGTCCCCAGACACAGCGAGGATGTAGCAGGGTGTCACCTTCCCAGCTGAGTGTAAAAACCTCTGATGAAGCCTGCAGAGCCGGAAGGAAACCCAGATTTCTTTTCTCTTTAGGGTGTCTAAAACACCCTAAAAGGAAGCGGTGAAAAGCGACAGCTGATGAATAAACTGCTCCTCATCACTGGGAGAAAATGCTCTGCCTGCTGTTTTAGGGCTTCCACGTAAAAGGCATTTGGGAGAAAGTTGTGGGGGCTGTGAGGTGTTCAAAAACAGGAGATCATTTTAGGAACAAACCCACTGAATGCTGCTTTGTGCACCAGCTCCCCTCCCTGCTTTGTTTTCTGATCAGCACTAAAATGCTCCTTAGCATGAAATTCAGGAGGTGAGGTTCACATCAGAGCTGCTCCCAGGCAAGCAAAAGAGATTTGAAGGTTGTGTTAGCACCTCCTTTTTCATGTTTTAACTAATTCTATTTAACCATTAACTGTGTGCACACTCTGCTCTGTATTTTGTGGCCAGATGTGCTCAGCATGCTCAGATCTGCTGTGGCTCTGGGCTTCAAGACTCGTGTTTGTGTGGGGACAGCCCCAAACACTGGGGATAATCAGGATAAATGAGGCTGCACCAGTCCTGGGAGCACCAGTATTGGCCAAAAGTGCTGCTTTTGGCACTCTGGGAGCATTTCTGGTGTGCACAGGGCAGCCAGTGGTGGGAAAAGTCAGAATTACTGTGCTATAAATGTGTGATCTGGTAATTTTTTTCTCATTTTAATGAAAGGAAATCGCTTGGCATTGGGAAGATGTGAGAGCTTGGGTTGAAACTTGCACCCAGTGCAGAGTCCTGTTGCTTTTTGTTTTTCAAACAACAAAGTGTGAAGGTAGAGTGAAGGGATTTCTAATACTGGGGAAAAGTGGCAGCAAGCATTATTATCTGGCACTTCATACTATTTATCTATTTATTTATTTATTTATTCAAATCCATTTTCCAATGGATTTTATTCAAATCCATTATTCAAATCCATCCAGGCAAGAGGGAACAGCATTTCCTATCTCTCTCTGTTTGCTCATCTCTAAAATGGGGAGATGGCACCTACAGGTTCCCTCACAGATCCTGCAGAGGATGGGTTACTCCAAGAATCCCCTCCCTTTTTCTGAGCTGGTGTCTGTTCTAGTTTTGTGTTTGGTTTCTTTTTGTCCTTCTTTACTTCAAAGGTGCTCAGGAGATGCGCCAGGCGTAACCGACTGAGATTTATCTCTGTGTGCATTCAGCAACACCCATAAATCACTGCTGAGGTAGGTAAAGCATTGAGAACAGGATCATTTCCATCTTATTTTGCTACAAAGCCTCCTGGAAGAGTCGTGGCAGGTTGCCTTTGTGCTGAAAGACACGGTGAAGTTGATAAAGAAATTCCACCAAGAGCTGATGTCAAGAGAAAATCTTTGTGAGACAGATGGGACCGGGAGCACTGAATGCAGATAAATGATGCCAGCAGAGTTTAAAAACAGCCTCAACAGTTGCTGCCTGTCCTGTGGCTCGTAAAGAGGATGGTGACTGCTCTGGATGGTACCCCTGAGTGGTGTTTGTCATGGCAGAGCTCAGGCTGGTGTTTGGCGCATTGGCGTGGGCAGGAAATGATGGGGAACTGGGCATCTGTTCCCTGGTCTTTGGTGTTGATCTAACCTGGGCCCCTCTGTGGGCAGGATTTGCCTGTAAATCACAGGAGATATCTCTGCCTGTTGTTTTGAGCAAGATTCAGCAGGTTGATGTCCATCTGTCCAGTATTACCCTGGCATGATCCATCCAGCATGTTCAGACACCAGTCGAGGAGCAGCAGGGCACAAGAGGAAAACAGACCTTGTGCAGGAGGCTTGGGATTTCCAGACCTTTGAGTTTGCACAAAGCCAAGGATCCTCCCTGCCAAACCAGGCAGGCAATTCCCTCCATTGCCAGTAAATTCCCATCACCTTGCAGCACCCTCTGTGGTTTGGTTTGCAGACAGGTTTGTTAACCAAAGGATGTGGGAGACCTTTCCCTGTGGAATCCTTGCTAAGTGTCCCTGGAAGTGTCCAAGGCCAGGCTGGACAGGGCTTGGAGCAGTCTGGGATAGTGGGAGGTGTGATTTTTAATGTCCCTTTTAATGTCACCCCTGGGTGATTTTTAATGTCCCTTCCAACCCAAACCATTCCACGATTCTACACATGTAAAATTAAAGTTAAATAGTACAACACTTGTTCAGGAAAAACAAGCCAACAACCAGCCCAAACCTTCTCATTTTTTATGTTTTTCAGGATTCTCACTTCCTTACAACCTTGGCAGGACTGCAAGATATGATCCAGCTGATGAGTCACAGCTCTCTGGTGCTCCCAGCACATCGGTTCTGTCACAGGACCAGGGTCACAGAGGTGTCACAAAATCAGTGACTCCTTTCACTGAGCTGCTCCTCCAATGCCTAAAGGAGCTCCAAGAGAGCTGGAGAGGGACTTTGGGCAAGGACATGGAATGACAGGATGAGGGGGAATGGCTTCACACTGACAGAGGGAAGATTCAGATTAGATATTGGGAAGAAGAAAACACCTTGGTGTCTAAGTGCAATTCATCTTCTGAAGTCACCCTGGGACCTGCTATGAACAAAGCTCCTCACCAGCCTTCCTTGGGGACATTCAGGAGCCCAAAGGACAGGACAAGAAACGGGCTGAGAGAACTCTGCCAGTGAGTGACCACAGAGGTGCGTGCTGGGAAAAGCTGCTTGTCACTGTCCCAAACTTTGCAGCTCTCATCTGGTCCTGATGCCACCCACGGTGGGCTTTAGACAGACCTTGGTTTGCACTGGGGAGGTTTAGGTTGGAAATTAGGAAGAATTTCTTCAGTGGAAAGGTGCAGGCTGTATTCAGAGCAGTGGTGGAGTCCCCATCCCTTTGAGGGATTTAAAAGATGCAGCTCTCCTGAAGCCTCCACCTCTCCTGGATGTGGCCCTTGGGGACATGGTTTAATGGTGGCCTTGGCAGTGCTGGTTGCACTGGCTGATCTTAGAGGGCCTTTCCAGCCTAAACCATTCTCTGATTCTGTTGTGTGGACTCACCTGTGGTGGATCAGCTCTTGCCAGAGGTGTGAGGAGCTCACAGCAGCCCTGCCCATCTCCTGACTCTGAGAATGCACACGGGGGACACCAGACATGGAAACTCTCCCAGGAAACTCCCCAGGCAACTTTCAGCCCTGTTTTCTTTAAAGCATTCATGAGCCTCTCAGTCATAGTGATATGCCATCAAATTTTGATGTCTAACGAAGGAGCAATCATCTCCTCACTTTCCTTTTAGAGCAGCTGAGGCTTTCAGTAACATTATCCTGCTGTGTTTTGACATCTGGCTTGTCAGCAAGAACATTATCTACCCCAATATGTTTTTTTTCCAGGAGCAAAACTTTGACATCAATTCCCTGGCAGGCTGGAGAGATCCCGCAGTGTGCAACACCTCCTGCTCCCAGAGAGTAAACACCACCCCAGACACAGGGCTTGGAGCTTCTGTGCTGTCCCCAGACCAACTGGGATGGGAGATCTTGCACCAAGTGACTGCCCTTGGACTGTGCCATAAACCCCAGGAATCTTGTTGGTCCCTCTTTGGGGACAGAGTGGTTTCCTTCAGTGTCACCAACGTCACCGTCATCACCAGTGTGGGGTTTTGCCAAAGCTGAGACACCCACACCAGCGTCCACAGTGCAGGGGTGTGGTTTGGTGGCCTGATCCTTGTGCCAGAAGCCACCTGAGGTGTCCTCAGGAATAGGGGAGGCTCTCAGGTGTGACACAGGTGGGAAAGGTGGGGTTTCAGCTCTGATTGCACGGCCAGGCCCATCTCCAAGCCTTGCTGTTGGCCAGTTTTTAATGAGTGATTTTCAACCTCTGTGGATGCAGGTGTGTCCCTGGGATATTTCCCACCCTGGGGTGGACCACCAGAAGAAGACCAGCTTGCTGATCACTTATTCCACCTTCTTTTCCACAAAATTGTTCAGGAACAGTGTGTAGCACCTCAACATCTTCCCACCTCATCATCTTCCTGCCACAGTGGCATTTCTGGGACTCACAGCCATCCACCTCCTGCCATCAGCGCTGCTGCCAGGAGGGATTTAACATCTCCAGTGGCCTCTATGGACTCCCAGGGCACTCCTGGCCCCCTTCCACCCCTCTCTGCACCTTGGGCCAAGTGCAGCTGAGTTGGCATCTTTGCTCTGTCACCACTTTATCCTGGAAGGCCTTGGCAGTGCTGGGATTTGCCAAGAACAGGGATCTCAGGAGCGTCTCTGCCAAGCCCAGATGGCATTTCTGCTTCCCTTCTCCTCCAGGCTCCTCTCCCTGCCCTGGCCAGCACACAGGGTGGGTGTCTGCAAATCCCAGTTTGGAGATTGCTGTGGATTCAGGATAAAACTCCACATCCTTCTGCCTTGTCATGGTTTGAAAAGACAGGTGGCTGCCAAGGAAGGCAGGAGCCTTCCCTGAAATGGAAAATGTAAACTCCCTCTGAATTGTTATAATTTTGAAATTAAGAGGCTCTCAGGCAAAGATATGGGAATAGGAAAATTAAAAATACAAATGCAATATTAAAAAAAACCAAAAAAGAAAACAAAAAAGAAAACAAAAAAGAAAATGAACCACTGCCAGAGTGAGAGCAATCCCTGCCCCCTGTGTGTCAGGGCGGTGTCCCAGCCCCATCCCATGGGGGCTCAGCCCTCCTGCAGTGCCAGCTGTGGCTCTGCTGCAGCAGGGATCCTGCACAAGGGGGGAGTTTTCCTCTGCAGCTCCAGGGCTGCTGCAGATGGGCCTGGGCTCCCTCTGGCAATGCAGGGCAGCAGAAAGCTGCTCCTCTGGCAATGCAGGGGGCAAAGGCTGCTGGGGTGTCCCAAAGCTCAGATTGGATCCAGGCAGGAATGCTTGGCTCCTCCCCTGGGCGGAGCATCTCCCCATGGGATGATGGAGTTTGATCAGCCATGCAGGGACACTCACTGGCCATGGACAGAAGATAATTAATGATTAATGGCCCATGAACAGCAGAGATCTCCTGGAGGGAGGATTGGTTGTAGAAGAGATAAAGAAAACTGCCCAATGAACAGCAGATAACTGCCCCACCTCTGACAGATGGGGATAGAACACACAACCCCAGCCACATCTTTCAACCTAAGATGTGCCTAAAGGTCCTCAGTGGTTAGAGCTGTTCTCAGTCCTGTCCCATGGCAATCCTGTCCCCTTTCCCATCAGTCTGGACATTTGCCCCTTGTGTGGTTGCTGGGGGAAGCCCTCTCCCACCTGGCAGTGTCGATACTTGGGGGAGAATTTCAGGGCCAACTCAGAATCCCAGAGTGGTTTGGGATAGAAGGGATATTAAAGATCATCCAGTGACCTGAATTTAACTATAATGAGGCCCCGGCACAGGGTGCCCAGAGAATCTGTGGCTGCCCCTGGATCCCTGGAACTGTCCAAGGCCAGGTTGGATGGAGCTTGGAGCCACCTGGGCTAGTAGAAGGTGTCCCTGCCATGGCAGAGGTGGCACTGGATGATCTCTAAGGTCCCTTCCAACCCAAACCATTCCATGATTCCAAGACACCCTTTGGGAAGGAGGACACTGCGGGGGCCAGCTGTGTGTTCCACCCCTGTGCCTCATTGCCCTCCAGCATTCCCAACCAGGGATATTTTGTTCTGTCTGAAGCTTCTCCCACTCAGCAGCCCGGAGTGTTTTCTCCTCCTAACGAGATGTGAAGGCAGGCAGGCCCTTTACTGGTGCACACAGCTATTTTTGGCTGCAGGAGGACTGACTGTAGCTCCTTCTAATTGCATAAGCATTTGTATAATTCATTGGCACTGGATTTCCTCTCTGGGAGCCCGGGCACACGGAATGCAGAAGGACTTGAGCGTTTCCTCTCCATCCTTTCTTTCCTCTCCAGCGACTGTTCTGCAGGCAATGGGTTTAGTGCCAGGTCAAATCCCCTCTGCTGGCAGGAAACGCTCTGTTTCATCCCTTTCCCAGTTTCTTGAGGAGTTCAGGGCTAACCCAGGAGGATCTGAGAAAGCCTTTCCTCCCACAGATTGCAGAGCACATGCCTGGGAGCGGCGGATGGGGAGCTGGAAGCCGAGCAGCCCAACAAACTCCCGGGGAAGAGCTCCTGAAATGGCACGGGTGGGATTGGTGCTGGCAGTGACTCACGCATCCGGAGCTTTGGCATCTCCAAACAGCTCTGAAAAACAAACCTGGGGCCACCCCTCCCTCCTTGGTGGCACAGGCTGGGGACATGTGGCACCCAGAGACCTTTTTGTGGCCTTTCCACACGTAAAGGGAGCTCCCAGGAGCTCCCATTGTTCAATTCCATTGTCCCATCCCAGCTTTAGCCCATGCAGTCCCATCCTTCTTGTTCTTCTCTCCTCAGCCCACGGTGTTTGTGCTCTTGGGCTGAGATTTGGATCATTTGTCCTTGGTGCCCAGCTGGAGCAGGAATTGTTTTGTCTCCCTGCTCTGTGCACAGAGCTCACCATCCCCTGATATAAAGCCCAGGAGAGATGGGGACAGACTTTTAGTTGGGTCTGTAGGAACAGGATGAGGGTTGATGGTTTTAAACTAAAAAAAAAGGAGAGAATTAGATGAGATATTAGGATGGAATTTTATACCATGAAGATGCTAAAACATTGGTGCAAGTTGCCCAGAGAAGTTTCCATCTCTGGGAACCTCCAAGGCTGGGTTGGATGAGGCTTGGAGTAACCTGGGATAGTGGAAGGTGCCCCTGCCTATGGACTGGGGCTGGAACAAGATGAGCTTTAAAGTCTCTTCCAACCCAAACCATTCCATGACTCCATGATTTTATGATTCTGTGACTCTGTGACTGCTGGGGAGGCTTTTGAGGAGGAAAATGTAAATCTTTGCCTGGGGAACATGAAAGCTAGAGTCTGGCTGATGATGATCATCCCCTGTTAGTGGTGATGCCTGGAAGGGCTCTTATCCCCTTAAGATCATCCCTTTGCTGGATATTTTCACTCCAAACATTGCAAACTCGTCAACAGGTGGCAAAGATCAAAGCAGAGGAGTGAGGTGAGCAGGAGGGGAGTGACACACACAACTCTCCTTCCCGTGGCAGCCTGGAAAAAAAAAAGATTAAATGATAATAAAGCAGAGATTAGTGATCATCAGCCCTGCTGTCAGCACCCAGCAGGAGAGCACCCAGTGTGGGCTGGAGGCACGCCTGGAGCTAAAATGAGCTCTGCAGCTGCTGCCACCGGGATATTTTGGGGATATTTTGGGTGACAAGAGGAGTCTGTCTGTGAGCGCACCGAGATGTGTTCCATTAACGCTCTGCCTCCCCTTCCCTCATCACACATTAACCCAGCATGCCAAGGGCAACAAAAACTCGGATTTAACACCTCCAAAGTGATGGGATTGCCTAAAACAATCCACAGCAGTCTTGAGACTGAAACAGGGCTGTGGGATGGGGCTGAGACAAAATCCACCCAAGTGCTGGCTTGGTGCACGACAAAAGAGTTCAAAGCGCTCGCTTTGTTTTAAAAAAACAAAAGTTTTGCAAATCCCAGAGCATTGTATTTTTAGGCGTCTGAGGCAAATAATTGCTGTGGAAGAGGAGACTTGCTGGCTTCGTGACAGGAAGAAAAAGTACCTGCCTGTCTTGCCAGCTGCCTCCTTCTAACAATGCTCCATGTCGTGCTGGGGGTCCTGAGCCTTCTTCCACCCCAAAACATACTCATCAGTGGCTTAATTACACCTGGATCGTGGTCCTTTGTGCCCCTGGTTTTTCAGACTTGAAACTTTAATGTCTACTTTAATTTTTTAAAATGTTAATTTTTTATATTTTATCTTTTAAATTGCAGAGATCCCTGCTGCCTGTTCTCCTGTGCCTGCAGCCTGGATGAAGGGGGCTCAATCCCTTTCCTTTGGCAGTTTCATCCTTTGACTCTGGCTACCCCAAATTCCCTTGGGATGAATAAAGCATTGTGCTTTTAGGATAGTTTTCAGGCAGCAAAAGTGTTAAAAGTCAGGTTTACCTACCCAGAGGTGTCAGGGGGATGCTGAGACACAAATTCAGCTCAGCTGAGAGGGCTGAAACTCCAGCTGAATTTTTGGATGTCCCAGTGGATATAAACAGGCTGCCCTGGAATCTGAGGAAGGCGTAGACAAACCTATAGGATTGTACAGGAAATTCCTGTATACAGGAAAGGACAGGAAATCCCAGAGCGAGGACGAAACAACTCATGGGAGGAGCAAATGAGGAGGGAAAACGAGCAGCCACTTTCTCCCTAGGCTGAGGTTTCATCCTCAATTCTTTTATTTGCAGCCTTGTGCTATTTCAAGGCCACTTGGTGAAATTTGTGAAGAGGATGAGAAAATCCTGGAAAGCACAGGAGCTGTTCTGCCATGGCTCAGCTTCTCTCTTGCTTCAGTGAGTGCCGCGTGTTTTGGGAATACCCACTCTGCTGGATGTGCTGGGAGCCTCAAATTGAGTGGAAGGTGATGCAAATTGACACTCTCCTACCCATGGAGAACTTCTAAAAGCAGTGAAACCTCTGAGGGGAGAAGGGAGGGCAGAGATGCAGCTGCTGTGAAGATGTTTTGACCTGCAGCAGTGCTCAGAGTCACAGAGGTGACGCCAGGGAGCAGGCACAGAGCACAGGAGGGGCAGCACAGAGTCCTCTGCTCACTGAGGGGCAGCCTCACCTGGAATTGATGCCCTGTCAAGGCTGACCTAGAACAGAGGTTAGATAGAGCTAAAGAATAAAGCAGGGATTTATTAGGAGGCCTCAATGGATGCACCTTGGGCAGCACAAGAGCCCAGCCAGGGCTGCACCCAAGATGAAGCAAAATGGTCACAAAATGAACCCGAAATGGTCACAAAATGAACCCAAGATGAACCCAACCCAAAATGGTCCCAAAATCCCCAGCCAAGAGTGAGGGTCTCTCACTTTTATAAATTCTTTTCCATTTGCACATTGGAGTTAATTGCCCAGTTCCAGCTCCAGCCCATGCAGTCCCATCCTTCTTGTTTTTCTCTCTTCAGCCCATGATGTTTGTGCTCTTGGGCTGAGATTTGGATCATTTGTCTGTTGGGAATTTAGCTGCTAGAAAATGGAAAAGTACAAAACCATGGCTAATTCCAAGTCCTGCACCTGCACAGATAGCAGTGTCCTTGGGCCTAGCTGTGGTAAGATAACAAACAGTGAAAGAGACATGAGAAAAGAGAGATGTAACCCCTAAAGAATGAGGAAGAGTTGATAGTATAGTTTAACCAATAGATTGCTTAGCTTACAGAATATTCATAAGCTTATTATTTGCTGTATAAGTGTCTGATGCTCTCTTCAATAAACGGAATTTGCTTACTCATATTGAGTGTCTGAGTCTCCCCTCACCGCCAAATGGCTCGACCCCGGCAAAGGCCCTCATTTTCTTTGTGACAATTTGTCCTTGGTCCCCAGCTGGAGCAGGAATTGTTTTGTCTCCCTGCTCTGTGCACAGAGCTCACCATCCCCTCATATGAAACCCAGACCCACACACTAAAGCAGCACAGAATCTGAAAAACAGAAAAGCCAAAACCTGAGGCATCAGAATAATGCCACTTCCCATGGAAATGAGCTTTAAAGGGACTGGAAAGGGCTTGTTCCTGAGTGGGTGTTACAGGAAGAGAGGCTGGAAATGGGATTTACTGTGCACCAGGAGAGTGTAAAGTCTCTGTGATTTGGTCCAGCTCCTCAGAGGATACCTTGCAGTGACACCCCTGTCCTGTGTGTTTATACCAATCCTTGGCTTTTTTAAGGATGATAAGATGACTTTGAGGGTCTTTCACTGTAAAGGGCATTGTCTGTGGGTAGATCTGCTAAAAGTGGTGGCCTCTCTCCCTGTGGCCCATCTCTTCCCACTGTAGAATCAGAGAATCCCTTGGTTTGGAAAACAGCTCCCAAATCACCCAGCCCAACCATTCCCCCAGCACTGCCAAGGCCACCACTGACCACGTCCCACATCCATATGGGTTTTAAATCCCTCCAGGAATGGGGATTCAGCCTGGGCAGCTCTGACAGGGCTGGACAACCCTTTCCATGAAAAAATTTCCCTTAATATCCAATCTAAGCCTCCCCTGGCCCAGCCTGAGGCTGTTCTCTCTCCTCCTGTCCCTGTTCCCTGGAGCAGAGCCCGACCCCCCTGGCTGTCCCCTCCTGTCAGGGACAGCAAGAAGATCCTTCCAGAGCTTTGAACACTTCCCATGCCCTACCCAAAATTATGGAGGCATGGAAACACTCCAGCCTGTCCAGCAGCCAGGCCCTGAGGCAGGCAGATTGTCAGCAGGACGTGGCCAAATTCCCTTGTGTGGCATTTGCTGGGTCCCCAGGATGAAGGAGGAATTGTTGAATCTGACTCCATGCTCTTAGAAGGCTAATTTATTATTTTATGGTATTATATTAATTATATTATATTATATTATATTATATTATATTATATTATATTATATTATATTATATTATATTATATTATATTATATTATATTACATCATATCATATTATGCTATACTAAAACTACACTAAAGAATAGAGAAAGGATACAGACAGAAGGTTACAAAAGAATGAGAAGAAACTCGTGGCTGCTTCCAGGATCCTGACACAGCTGACTGTGATTGGTCATTAAATAAAAACAATTCACATGGAACCAATCAAACATGCACCTATTGGATAAAACAATCTCCAGACCACATTCCAAAACAGGAAAAAGCAATCAGATAATTATTGTTTTCATTCTTCTCTGAGGCTTCTCAGCTTTCCAGAAAAAGAAATCCTGGCAAAGGGATTTTTCAGAAAATATGACAGTGACACTCTTGTCTGTTTGATGTCCCTGCAGGAGAATGAACAAATATGTGGAGACCCAGAGTTAAGAGGAGAAAATAAAAGAGATGTCCAAAGCCACTCTCAGTCAGAAATTATCCATCCAGGCATGTTCTGATCTGGTTGTTTTATTAATAATACCTTTGCTAATTAGCTGTGGTTCATTCCCCTGCCTTGTCTGTGGACAGATCTAACAGTGCATTAACAAACTCTCCAGCTTAATTAATCCTCCTGTTTAAAGAGAGCAGAGCAAGCAAGGCTTGGCTGGCTCAGCAGCCACAGGGGAGATGTGGTCAAAGCATCATCCAAGAGGATGGGAGGGAAAAACTTCCATGGAAAGTGCCTCTATCCACCAGGTGCAAAGCTGACAGGGAGAGGTGTTCTTGCATCCAAAAAACACAGCATGATCCATGTCCAAACAGAGCCTTTATGCATATTTCACACAGCAGGATGTACCTTCCAGAGAGGACAAGGTTTTATTAAGTGCTGGAGGCTCTTTTTTTGTTTCTGGGAAGCCGAGTGCTCCCAGTTGTCAGCACAAAAGCAGCGATCCCATCTCCGTGTCCCTTCTCCCTCCTCCTGTCCCTGCTCCCGCTTCCCTGCCCTGTGAATTGCCATCTGCAGCCCAGCCTGGGACAGCCTGGCCTCAGATGAACGCCAGGGAAAGGCTCTTACATAAAACCTCTTCATCCATAATGGATGAAACAGCATCAAAATTCAACGGCAGCCTCCGGAGCCTTTCCGGTGCCTCGCCTACAAATTTCTCCAAGAGGCTGGAAAAACTCAATTTAGCACTGCACAGTGATTAGAGAGGAATCTGGGAATTCTGCCTCCCTCCTGCCTAGGGAGTCTCCATCCTCAAAGGGTCTTTTAATGTAATCAAGTCCTTTTTCAACAGGAAAATGATGTTTTGGCCTGGGCTTGCTGAAGTCCAGCCCTGGAGAGTTGGGATGTGGGTTGGCAGCTGGGAATGATGGTGCAAATAAAAACCACCAGTGGCAGGAGATCCTGGCACTTTCCAATGGTTTTTCAGCTGCTGTCTGGTCACAAAAAAGGCATTTCAAGGCCTGAAATGTCCCTTTAAGCTTTATGGTGAACTGTGGGAGTGGAGGAGGGTGGGAATTTCAGTGCTTTCATCTCGAATTGCTCAGCTTTGACAGCAGTGTGGAGAATCCCTGATTTTTCCATCTTTAGATCTCTCTCTGCTGGTCAAGGTTTGTAGGTAGAGGCAGACTTTCTGTTAAACCACCTGGGAAAGAAATCCTACTGGTTTTAGGGTAAATGTTGGGGTTGGAAATAGAACCAGCACATCTCCAAACTGAGACTGTTTGTCTGGGGAGAGGTTTGTGCCTCTGGAGGAGCAATGGGGATCAAAGGTGGAGAGCATGGAGGGTAAAAGGGAAAAAATGGTTAAGAGAGAAAAGAAAAAGTACAATATATAAAAAGGATGATAGAAGAGAGATTATAATGAAGGATAAACAGAAGAGTTTGTAGCTTTTGGTATCAGAAGTTAGGAATTTTAGTTGCTGAGCTCCTTTGCACAAAGCAGGGGGTGGAGCAAATATTTCCGATTAAAACCCATCAAGGGAAGATAGAAAATCATGGAATGGTTTGGGTTGGAAGGAACTTTAAGGATCATCTTTTTCCACCCCTTGCCATGGGCAGGGACACCTTCCATGATCCCAAGTTGCTCCAAGCCCTGTCCAACCTGGCTTTGGGCACTTCCAGTGATCCAGGGGCAGCCACAGCCTCTCTGGGCACCCTGTGCCAGGGCTCAGCACCCTCACAGGGAACAATTCCTAATTCCCAATATCCCATCCACCCCTGCCCTCTGGTGCTGGGAAGCCATTCCTTGTGTCCTGTCCCTCCATGCCTTGTCCCCAGTCCCTCTCCAGCTCTCCTGGAGCCCCTTCAGGCCCTGGAAAGTGCTGGAATTTCTCCCTAAGGCCTTCTCTTCCCCAGGCTGAGCTTTGGGGGTCAGAGCACAGGCCCTGAGGAGCTCCAGCACCTCTGGCTGAGCAGGGAGAGCTCAGGCCCTGGTTCTGCTCAGTCCCATCCTGCTGGTTTGGGTATTTTCCATATTTTCCATCCTTTCCACGCATCCCTCACTCACAGCTCCTTGGGGATGCCACATCCCTGCCCTGAGCTCTGCTGGCTGCAGTCTCACTCCCAGCACTGACAAATAAATGCAGAAAAGGGCACAAGTCCCACTCTGGGATGGTGGGAGCCACGTTTTTTTGTCTCATCTCAGCCAAAAAGGAGCTGCATTTGTCAAAGCAGCAGCTCAGATCTGTGCTGGAGCAGAACCTGAGCTCCTGGCAATGGGAGATGCAACCAAAAGAGCTCCTCTGGTTGTCAGAAACATTCCCTGAATTACTGTTAATACAGCCATCAATTCAGCTGGAAAGATGCAGAAACTGAAACATTTTGACAACTGAAACATTTTAGCAGTCTTGCATGAAAATGCTTCAATTTTCTCATTTAGAAGTTCCATTTAATTTTTTTTCAGCTTACTTTGTTGTAGAAGATTCTCCAAAACACTCTCTGGGTTAAAAATAAAATAAAATAAAATAAAATAAAATAAAATAAAATAAAATAAAATAAAATAAAATCTAAAATGAAATTAAATAGAATAGAGGAATGGAGTAGAATAGAATAGTATAAAATAAAATAAAATAAAATAAAATAAAATAAAATAAAATAAAATAAAATAAAATAATAATCTAAAATGAAACGACATGACATGAAATGACATAAATAAAATGACATGAAATAAAATAAATGAAATGACATGAAATGACATAAAATAAAATAAAATAAAATAAAATAAAATTAAATAAATAAAATAAAATAGAGGAATGGAGTAGAATAGAATAGTATAAAATAAAATAATAATCTAAAATGACATGAAATTACATAAATAAAATGACATGAAATAAAATAAATGAAATGACATGAAATGACATGAAATAAAATAAAATAAAATAAAATAAAATAAAATAAAATAAAATAAAATAAAATAAAATAATATAACACATCTAGATTCCCAGATGCTTTTTAAGAATTTGATTGTGTCACAAATGATAAATTTAAATTTTTTTCCCAAGTGTAGTTATAGGGACAGCTCTGTTAAACACATTTAGACCAGAAGAAGACATTTGGACAGCAGGACGAATTTCTTCATGGTTGCTCAGGCGTTGGAGCTGCCCAGGGAGTTTGGATTCCCCATTCCTGGAGGTGTCCAAGGAACACCTGGAGGTGGCACTCGGTGCTCTGGGCTGGTGACAAGGTGGGGATTGGTCACAGGTTGAACTTGATTATCTTGGAGGTTTTTTCCAACCTAAATAATTCCGTAATTCCACGATTCCATGATTGTGTGCAGAGGTTTCTGTTGTTAAAAGCAGAGTTGGATTTTGGCAGGTATCAGCCATGGATGGAGCCACCCCAGTTTATCCCTGGAGTTCCCCAGGCACACAACAAAGGGACACCACACAATAAATTCACAGCCTCCCTCATTTCCTTCCATCCCTAAACCTCATGGAAGCCCTCGTAGGTACTTGGTTGCACTCACAAAAATCTTTGTTTTTAACAGAGACACCAGAGGAGCTCATTCACCACCTCACCTTGGGGACATGTGAATAATTTTTATTTTTCTGTTAAGAAATTTGCTCTGCAACACCCCTGCACTGAACGTGGGCACAGGACTGGTGCTGGATATTAAAAATTCAGCTTGGTGCACAGAGCCTGGGGCTTTTAGAGCCACTCAGAGCTTCCTGTGACCCTTCCTCTTGCTTTTCTGGGAGTGTGCGGCTCCCCCAGGACTGTTGGCAGCTCGCAGCGCAGCACTGAGGAGGTTTTGGTGATGCACACATGGAGCTCTGCTGTCTTCCCTGCAGTGATGGGTTTCCCATGGGACCTTTGCAAAGTTTTGCCTCCTGTGGCTGCAGGAATCTTCTCCAAGGGCAAATCCTTTCTGCAGCTTCAGATTCAGCTTTTATTATTATCTAATAGCTGTTCCTGAGATAAGTTTGGGATGGAGCAAAGTGTGGTGTTTGTGAGGGTCCCCAGGACGAGGTGAGAGATGAGGAATCTGGCTCCATGTTCTCAGAAGGCTGATATAATATATAATATGATATAATATGATATAATATGATATGATATGATATAATACAATATAATATAAAATTTATTTTTATTCTTAGGTATTTATATATTAAAATATATAGTATAATGTATAATGTATAATGTATAATGTATAATAATAATAATAATAATAATAATAATAATAATAATAATAATAATAATAATAATAATAATAATAATATATTATACATAATTATACGATATATTATATTAATATATCATATATTAATATACAATATAATACAATATTATATTTACTATTTTACATATATTATTATATATAATTACATTATATTTATTTATAATATATAATTTTTAGATATGATATGATATGATATGATATGATATGATATAATATAATAAAATATTTACTTTATTTTTATGTATTTACATATTAAATATATAGTATAATGTATTATTATAATAATAATATATTATCATACATAATTATATGGTATATTATATTAATATATAATATATTAATATACAATATAATACAATATTTTATGTACTATTTTACATATATTATTATATATAATTATATTATATTTATTTATAATATATAATTTTTAGATAGGATATGATATGATATGATATGATATATGATATAATATGATGATATGATATTATATGATATTTTAAAGAATACTATACTAAAACTATACTAAAGAAAGAGAAAGGACACAGATAGAAGGCTTAACAAGAATAAATAATAAAAACTCATGACTGACTCCTCAGAGTCCCTCTCAGCTGGCTATGATTGGTCATTAGGTAAAAACAATTCACATGAAACCATGCATGAAACCAGACATGAAACCAGACATGCACCTGTTGATAAAAAAATGTCCAGACCACATTTCAAAGCAGCAAAAAAGGGAGAAGCAAATCAGATAATTGTTGTTTTCATTTTCTCATCTTCCCAGGAGAAGAAATCCTGGCAAAGGGACTTTTCAGAAAATATAATGGTGACAGCAAAGCTTGAAGGGCTGAAGGCTGGGGTTCAAAAAGGGAAATTAAACAACACAAAATGCACTCAGGAGGTGATGGGGAGTAAGGAAGACGGGTCCAGCATTTCCCCAGGGAATGAAATATGGATACTGGACTGGGAGGAGGCTAAAACACTAAAATACAGAAGGTGGTAGGATGAAGATGGAGAGATAAAAAAGCTCATGAGATGGTGTTGAATTTGATCATGAGGTTAAAATGGTGGGAATGTGGGCACAGTCCTCTGAGCTGCCATGGGCCACCAAGTCCAGGTGACAGAAAGACACTTTGGGGCTTGGGTGGGCAGAACACCTCAGCTCTCCACCTGCAACAGATGAAAATCTTGTGCCACCTAGGAAAAGCCCAGGAGATGAATCCGAAACACACCAAAGGCTCAAAAAGCAAAGATTTGGGCTGATAGAAAAAAAAAAAATCCCAAAAAAACAAACCCAAGCAGCAAAAGCCATTATGCCCAAACCCCAGCTGAAGGTGACAGTTTGTAGATGAAATCCACTGAGGTGCTGGGAAGGGAAAATAAAGCAAAAAAAAAACTTCCAGTGCTCTGGGGCTTTTAAGATGTATTTTTGCACAATAGCTGCCTTTTGAAATGTAAAAAGGAATAAGGGGATTCACAGGATGAGCTGGAGGGTTCTCCCTCTCCAGTTATGAGGAGATGAAAGCAGAAGCACTGAAATCTTTTATTCAGGGAGGCAGGAGCAGTGAAGGTGATTAACTGTTCCTCATGAAATACTGTCCAAAGCACTGGGCTGGGGGTTTGGCCAGCCCAAAAAGGAGCTGGTGAGTTGTTTTCACAGACCTGGTGAGATAAGGGTGGCCAGGCCAGGGAGGGAAAACCTAAAATGTGTATTTTGTCAAGAATACTCATGAAACAATGAAAAGCCAAAGGAGTCACAGTTAAAATCACACATTGCTTGTAATGAATTTGTTCTGTGGTGCCATGGATCATTGATTTGTACAAACACAGCATCCATCACAGCCCAGCAAATGCTGCTGAGGGCCATGCTTTGCTCTTTGGTTTTATTTCCCCTCCTCCTTGGCTTCCTGGCTGCTTTCACCATTTAAAATCACACAAAACAGGCCAGTTTCAAATCTGCTGTCCCCACATGTCACAGATGTGTTTTATGAAAAATCCGTTCCTTGAGATTTTTTTTCCTGAGAAGCTGAAAAGCCTCGGGAACAAAATGTAAACAATTATTTTCTGCTGCTGTAAAATGCAACAGGTGCATCTGTGATTGGTCTCATGTGGTTGTTTCTAATTAATGGCCAATCACAGTCCAGCTGTCCAGATTGTCTCAGTCAGTCACAAAACTTTGTTATCATTCCTTTTCTGTTCTTAGCCAGCCTTCTGATGAAATCCTTTCTTCTATTCTTTTAGTATAATTTTAATATAATATATATTAAAAAATAATAAATCAAGCCTTCTGAAACATAAAGTCAACATTCTCATCTCTTCCCTTATCCTGAGACCCCTGCAAACAGCACCACACCCCCAAATCGTGGTGAAATCGGAGTGGTGGGAGTCACTGAGGTGAACTCACAAAGTATCTGTGAGTGTTGGGAGATCAGGGGCATCCCAAATCCTTTGTGGGGGCAGCAATAATTGAGAATTTGATCCAAACTTTTGCCCCGAGACCACTGCAAGGTGTGAAAAAGGCCAGGAATAAAACAGTGAAGTTATTAAGCCTAGAAAAAGCACTGAGAAACATCCATGGGTATCACCTCAGGTTCCTCTGGGCATGTCTGGGTGTTTGGAGGATTCACTTTGCTCAACAAGAAATGCCTGGCTGGAAAATGCAGCTCTGAGCTCCTGACCCTGAGCTCCTGCTGTGGCCCATGGGGTGAAAAAGTCACTGAAAGGACAATTTGTGGGACTTTGGATGTGTGTCTTACTGTGCCCAGGGAATGTGGGCTTGGTTTGGTTGGCAGTGGGGACACCCATGGTAAAATGCTCGAGATGGGGCAGAGGAATCCTGCCCAAAACAACAGCAGCTTCTCTGCCTGTGCTCCCAGACAGCTCCTGAGCCCCACATTTGATGGAAAAGGAGTTGTTTCAAAGAGGAATCAAGAGGAAAAGTGATTTGGTTTTTTCTGTTGTGCAAAAAACTATGCATTTTCAACCTAAAACCAAGTATGTATTTGCTGTCATTGTTGCATCACTGCTGAAGAGTCCTCCTGCCTGGTGTGATCTTATCATGGAATGGTTTGGGTTGGAAGGAACTTTAAGGATGATCTTGTTCCACCTCCTGCCATTAGCAAGGACACTTTCCATGTGCTCCAAGCCCTGTCCAACCTGGCCTTGGACACTGCCAGGGATCCAGGGGCAGCCACAGCTTCTCTGGGCACCCTGTGCCAGGGCTCAGCACCCTCACAGGGAACAATTCCTAATTCCCAATATCCCATCCATCCCTGCTCTCTGGCAGTGGCAGCCATTCCCTGTGTCCTGTCCCTCCATCCCTTGTCCCCAGTCCCTCTCCAGCTCTCCTGGAGCCCCTTCAGGCCCTGCAAGGGGCTCTGAGCTCTCCCTGGAGCCCTTTCCTCTCCAGGTGAGCACCCCCAGCTCTCCCAGCCTGGCTCCAGCCCTGGAGAAGCTCCATGGGCTTCTCTGGAGTTATTCCAAGTCTGTGTCTGAGAGGTGAAACCACAGCTACAGGGGGATTTGTTTCTGGTATTTGTGGTATTTGTGGGATTTGTTTCTCTGAAGTGAAACTGTGACTGTGTTCACAGGGGTCTGAGGATGAGGGAAGAGACGAGGATCTGACTCCATGTTTCAGAAGGCTTGATTTATTATTTTATTATATATATTACATTAAAACTATACTAAAAGAATAGAAGAAAGGATTTCATCAGAAGGCTAGCTATGAATGGAATAGGAAAGAATGATAACAAAGGTTTGGGGCTCGGCTCTCTATCCAAGCCAGCTGACTGTGATTGGCCATTAATTACAAATGTACAACATGGGCCAATCCCAGATGCACCTGTTGCATTCCACAGCAGCAGATAATCAATGTTTACATTTTGTTTCTGAGGCCTCTCAGCTTCTCAGGAGAAAAAATCCTAAGGAAAGGATTTTTCATAAAAAAAGTCTGCGACAAGTAACTTCCCCTGATGCCATTGGAGAAGATCTGGTGTCCCTGAGCCATCTCCAAGCAGAGGCTTTGTGGGAAGCTCTGCCTCTGATGGAGAACAGTGCTGGGAGAGCCCAGAGCCTTTCCCAGGGCAGTGTTTGGGGACCTGAATCCACTGTCAGTGACTGCTCACTCCTGGAGTTTAGTTGGGTGCTTATTCTTGTGAGCAGGGAGTGGAAGGCTCTGTAGGAACTGGAGACAGCACGGTGTGATTGGCAGGGCGTGGGAGACGTGGATCCAGAAATCTGTGCCTAGACATAATTGCTCAAAAGGGGGTTTTTTTCCCTCTTAATTCCATCCTAATAAATGTTATATATCCCAGCATCTCTGGGTGAGCCCCTTGAGGACTGGAGAAAATCACTTGCTGCACGCTGTGGGAAAACAGCACACAGGGAGCAGGAATTGTGATTGAAATGTGGATTCTTAGCTGGGGAAACAAGGTCCTGTGGCAGAGGGAGCCAAACTGGGCTGCATCTTTTGAAAGGAGATTGAAAAGGGGAATGGACTAAGTTGGGGGAATGGCCTTAGGCTGAGGAAGGGCAGGGTTAGGTGGGAAATTGGGAAAGAATCCTTCCCTGTGAGGGTGCTGAGCCCTGGCACAGGTGCCCAGAGAAGCTGTGGCTGCCCCTGGATCCCTGGCAGTGCCCAAGGCCAGGTTGGACAGGGCTTGGAGCAACCTGGGACAGTGGGAGGTGACCCTGCCCATGGCAGGGGTGGGAATGGGATGATCTTTAAGGTCCCTTCCATCCCAAACCATTCTCTGGGTCTGTGATTCCATAAAAATGGGTGTTTGTGGTGAAGAACACTCAGGTCAGAGGAGAGAAGCCCCTCTGGAGAGTGGCTCCGCTTTTCTCCTCAGGATTTGTGCCCACTTGCTGTGAACAGCCCCTGGCAGTGCCCACTCCTGTCCCTGGGCACTGCCAGACCCAAGAAGTGGAGCCCAAAAGCATCAACACAGGACACTCCAGTGGCTGTTCCATGAGTGGGAAGCTGTCCCAAAGATTCCTCTCCTTGTTGGATTGCAGGCTGGTGTTCAGTGCCCAGGTGCCTTGGTTTGAACAGACAGGTGTGTGCTAAGGAAGGCAGGGGCCTCCCTTGAAATAGAAAATGTAAAACCCGTCCCTCTGAATTGTTATAAATTTGAAATTAAGAGGCTCTCAGGCAAAGATATGGGAATAGGAAAATTAAAAATACAAATGCAATATTTAAAAAAAAAAAAAAAACAAAAAAAGAAAACAAAAAAAGAAAACAAACTACTGCCAGAGTCAGAGCAGTCCCTGCCCCCTGTGTGTCAGGGCGGTGTCCCAGCCCCATCCCATGGGGGCTCAGCCCTCCTGCAGTGCCAGCTGTGGCTCTGCTGCAGCAGGGATCCTGCACAAGGGGGGAGTTTTCCTCTGCAGCTCCAGGGCTGCTGCAGATGGGCCTGGGCTCCCTCTGGCAATGCAGGGCAGCAGAAAGCTGCTCCTCTGGCAATGCAGGGGGCAAAGGCTGCTGGGGTGTCCCAAAGCTCAGATTGGATCCAGGTAGGAATGGTTGGCTCCTCCCCTGGGCGGAGCATCTCCCCATGGGATGATGGAATTGGATCAGCCCTGCAGGGACACTCACTGGCCATGGACAGAAGATAATTAATAATTAATGGCCCATGAACAGCAGAGATCTCCTGGAAGGAGGATTGGTTGTGGAAGAGATAAAGAAAACTGCCCAAAGAACAGCAGATAACTGCCCTGCCTCTAACAGATGATGATAAAATTAACACCCCCACTTAAATCTTTCAACCTCAGACACCCTGGAAGTGCCTGAACACTGGGGGCGAACAGATGGATCAAGGCACTGTCCTTGAGCACTTGATATTGTAAAGATCCTTTGCAAATTTGGATTGTAAATAATATTGCAATAATTGTAATAAAACATATAATTGTTACAATTACAAATAATTGTAACAAAACAAATAATATTGTAAAGATCCTTTGCAAAGCTGATGTGGTTAACCCAAAAATGGAAGGAACATCTGGTTTGAACCTCTTTGGCTGGCTGGAGCCAAAGCCCTCCCCCTGCACAGCCGTGGCAGAACTATAAATAAATCTTTCCAGACAAGCAAAAAGAGGTTCCCAACCCTGCTTTCATCTTTCTCCCTGTAGCATTACTTGTCTGAGACGTGGCTTGCTCTGTTGTTTGTTGTTGCCTTTGTTGTATTCTTGTTGGAATACTCAAACCCTCAGAGGCCAACCTTGCACTGTAACAAGCAAAATCCAGCTGACAGGTACAGACAGGCCTGGGGAGGAGAGCTGGGTCATCCTGACTCATCTGACTCATCATTTGGGAGGCAAAAATTCTTCCTGCCACTTTATAGACAAGCCAAAGAAAAGTGTCCCCCCCTTATTTTTTGTCTCCCTCCTTGTGGCATTGATTGTTTGAGAGGTGGGTTCTGCCTCTTCTCCTTTCCCATCTCCAATTCCTGGAAAAATCTGATGTGGTGGGAAGTGTCTGGCACTGAAGGTTTTTCTGGGAGTAGTGATGGATGATGGGATGGGAGGGGACAAATCTGGGAAAATGTCATATGGCTTCAGAAGCACAGAGAGGGGCAAGGCTGTGGCTGGGTAAAAGTCAGTTTGGTCAGCAGGGGAGTGCTTTGTGTCCAGGCTTTGTGTTTAGAAATCCAGCAACCTGGATTTCTGTTGGTTTTTCTGGTTAAGAATTAAGCTGGATGCCCAATTTCATCCCCCTCCCTCTTCTCTGATTGCAGATTATTTAAAACATTTGGGATCCAGGGTGAGATATCACTGCTGAGTTGGTACAATAATCCCTTAGCCAACTGCATGGTCCCTGATGAAGATTTCTATCCACCCCTATCAGACACCATCACAAACCCATTTTCCAGCTTAGCAAGTTCAGGAAGTTCACAGTTCACAAATTTCATCTGTCTTCCCACAAACTCTGAGTTTACAGACTTCCACCCAGCAGTTTTAATACAAATCTCATCTGTTCTTGATGTCCACGAGAGGCAGGGACATTTCTTGGGCACTGGTTTAAGTTTTTGAGGAACTTCAAGCATTGCCAGAGAAAAGCAGGAGTTGGGGCAGAAATAAGGCTGAGATGGCTGTGGTGTGGAAACTCATCTCTCAGAGAAAGGAGGTGGCATTTGGGTCAGGAAATCTGAAGGAATGAGGAGCAAGGAGCAGAGAACAGGGCCGTGGTGGAGGTGGCTGTGAGGTGGAAACCAGAGCCCAGGAGGAGAGGCAGCCTCAGTAGGACCTGGAGGGGAGAAAACAGAGGTTGGGGCACTGATAGAAAAATCTGACTTTGAGTAAGCTCTTCCACAACCAAGGAAATTTTTCATCCCCATTTTGGTTGTGTGCATGTTTCTGGAAGAGCTTTTTTAACAGAGGGTTTATCCCATTCCAGAAGAGAGACCAAGTGCTCAATCAAGAGGGGCTCCAGCCATGGCCAAGCTCTCTGGGAAGCTTCCAAGACTTTAATTTGCAGATATCTGCTTTGAGATCCCTGGCTGAGGGAGGTGCCATTTGTCCCTGGCAGGCTGGTGACATGGAGCACGACCTCAGCTCTTGCTGCATTAGCTGAGATTTCTGTCCCAAACTTGGCTCTTTGCACTCCAGTCCAGAGCCAAACTCACTTCTAGTCACAGCTTGAGGCCATGCTATGTAAAGCAACAAAACCTTAAAGTTTTGGGCTTAAAAATGTCATAAATAGCTGCTCTCAATCACACATGAGCAGCTGATACCTTGCTGCAGCAGTTCCAAAATTACCTGGCTCCCTGCTCCTTCAGCTCCCAGGGATAAAAATGAGGAGAAAACAGAGGTTGGGGCACTGATAGAAAAATCTGACTTTGTGTCAGCTCTTCCACAACCAGGGAATATATTCATCCCTGTTTTGGTTGTGTGCACATTTCAGAAGAGCTTTTTTAACAGAGGATTTATCCCACTCCAGAAAAGAGACCACGTGCTGGATCAAGAGGAGGCTCCAGCCATGGCCAAGCTCTCTGGGAAGCTTCCAAGACTTTAATTTGCAGATTTCTGCTTTAAGATCCCTGGCTGGAGGGAGGTGCCATTTGTCCCTGGTAGGCTGGTGACACGGAGCACGACCTCAGCTCTTGCTGCATTAGCTGAGATTTCTGTCCCAGTCTTGGCTCTTTGTACCCCAGTCAAAAGCCAAACTCACTTCTAGTCACAGCTTGAGGCCATGCACTGTAAAGCAGCAAAACCTTAAAGTTTTGGGCTTAAAAATGTCATAAATAGCTGCTCTCAATCACACACGAGCAGCTGATACCTTGCTGCAGCAGCTCCAAAATTACCTGGAGCTCCTTGCTCCTTCAGCTCCCAGGAAAACCAGCAGTTTGTGGGGGTGAGTAAATTCAGTTTCACTTCTCCCCTGTGATGGATGGGTGGTGACACAGACAAGCAGCAGCAGTGGCAGGATGGAGGGGGGCTCTCCCCAGGCTTTTGGCCAGGCTTCCCCTGCTGCTGCTTTCCTTGGCATTTCTGCCAGAGCAAAACTGCTCCAGGGAAAGACTTGGCTGGCAGCTTTCCCAAAGCAGGGAAGAGTTTCCTGCAATCAAAGATTCATTCAGGGTGGGAAAGGTCTGAGACCATGGAGTGCAACCCTTGAGCCAGCCCCAGCCTGTCCCCATGTGCCACATCCACGTTCAAACCTGTGAAAAATGCCAATCACTTGTTTTTAAAATTTTTAAAGTTTAATAGTAATAAAATGGATTTTAAAATAGCAATATAATTAGAGTAATAAAAATTTGAACAATTATGATTAGGACAATATGAGACAATAAAAACAAAGAGTTATGGATGGTCCAGGTACCTTTTCTGGGCAAAATAAGCCTGAAAAAGGACCCACATTAACAGAGGATTAACCCTTAAAAACAATAACCTGTTGCATATTCATACATCTCATACATGATGCATAAATTCCATTCAAACACAGGATGGTGGCGGGTCAGTGTCAACTTTTTGTTCTTAATCCTGACGGCTCTTCAGGGCTTAGTGAGGCAGGAAGAAGTTTGTTTCTTCTGATAATGGAGCAATAAATTCTTTTTCTCTGAAAGATTCAGGTGTCCCGTGGCTGCTACCTGGTGCAAGTCTTCTCTTTTAAAAACGTATCTTACATAGCATAGTTTCTATTTTAGCATTATGTCACAACCTAAAACTATATTTAACACACTACTTAAGAAAATTAATACAGCATAACTTTCTAACATAACACATATAATATTCATTTTCCTATTTGTGAAAAGCCAATCACAAAATATGCATTTTTCACAAACCCTTCCAGGGATGAGGTTTCCAGCACTTCCCTGGTGCTGTTCCCTCATTCTGTTGCCCTCACTGCCATGTGCAGTGACTTTCTGAGTCAGGGTGATGCTCAGGTCCCCTTTTCCCTGTTCTGGTCCGTGGCTGAGCTCTGGAGTCACCAGAGCTCCTCAGCTCAGCACCAAAAATGATCAAATCAGCCTGAATCCTTCCCAGAGCTGACCCCTGGCTCTGCCTGACGCTGCTGGAGCCTGAGGTTGGTCATCCCAAGCAGATCCTGCTGATCTCTCCCTAATCCCCCTCTCCAGCCCTGGGCAGCAGTCTCCTCTTTCAAAAAGAGAGGGAAACAAGGAAATGCAGGAATTTCACAGCTTTGGGAGCAGCAAACCAGCTGGGTGTGGGTTCCCGGGGCTCTGCTGCATGCTCAGAGCCACAACAACCCTTGTGTCCGTCCCTCTGTCATTAGGCCCATCCCTTTCTCCAAGCACTGGATTACACCCTGGTGCCATCAACAGCTCTGAAGGAAGCAATAATTTTCCCTTTCTGACCAGGTTTCCAAAGTGCTGAGCACTTCCCAAGGTTTTGAGCATCAGCAGGAGCTGCTGTCGTAAATGGAGCCCCTTTAACGTGACTCAACTGAAATAGAAAATCAGCCTGAAGAGAAGGGATGAGTTGGAGGATTTGGGCTGTTCTGCCTCAGTATTAATTCTTGCCTGGATATTAATACTTGCCTGGATATTAATACTTGCCTGGATATTAATTCTTGCCTCAGTATCAATTCTGGCCGAGCATCTCCTTGCAAGGTTGCAGATGCTGTTTTACAGCTTGTGCCAGGCACAGACACACACACACACGTCTAATTTTCACAGTAGTACGACTGACAAAGGGAAAAGCTGGGTCATTCTGTCCCCCAAAAGCAAAGGTTGGCTCCCAGATGACTCAGGATTGTCCCAGAGATCATCTTTATCTATTTATATATATTTATTCCGGCTGGCATCCGTGAATCACTGCTAATAGCAAAGGGTTGCATAATTTTAAGGAGGATGCTTTTGTGATGCCTCTGAGCAGAGAAAATACATCTATTTTGGCTTGTGTCTATGAATAGATCCCCTGCTCTGACTCTGTGCATTTGCAAACCACAGATACTACTGAAAATAAGGCATGATTGGCAGGTACAACCTGATTAGCATATACAAATTGCTGTGGCCTTTCTCCCAGCAATCATTGGTACAAATTGTTTCCTCTGTCTCTGAGATGAAAAGAAACTGAGCTAGGAGGTGACTTGAGACTATAAAAGAGTCGGAACACAGCTAATGCTCACGACAGCTCATTTCACACCCTTTGGAATGTTCAGCTTTTACTGAGCTGTGTCTTTTTCCCCCTTTTCTCAAGAAAAAGGCCAAACATGGGCTTTGGGTGAAAAGACATTTTTTTTCCCCTAAAGAAAATCCTTGCTTTTTCTTTTTTATCCCCCACAGCTTTTTTTTTTCTTCCCCTTAGAGAGCAACTGTTCCTAAAATATTTGCTCATTGTGGTTTTCAAACACATGAAGAATTGCTGTAACAGTTTAGATTATATGTTGTTTTTATTTTAAAATCACATCAAAACGGAAACAGAGAGAAAGAAAACCTCGCCTGATGAAAAGTGCTTCAGAGTGGGCTGGGATTAAATTCCTCCCTCCATATTCCAGCCAGGAATAGGTTTCATGAGATTTTTTTGAACTGAGGATATTATTGCACACTCCTCCTGTGATGTTTGATAGCACCAATTATGGAGATTCAAACCATGAGGCAAATTCACCAAGCAGCTCAGACTGGCCCCAAAGGTGTGGAATAATTTGGTTTTTTCCTCTTTTTTCTTTGTGCACATTGAACCTGGAGATAGCATTGAACCCTTCCCTGTGATCAAGAGCACTCGGCTGTTGTTATTTTTGTGGAGCTGAAATTTCCAGGATTCCGGAGCTTAAGACCTCCGAGACCTTCCTGCTCTCTGTAGGAAATACAGGGGTCAGTGGGTCACTGAGTCCTTTTGAGCCAGGACATCTCTCCAGAAATTTAATCCTACCCAATTCAATTACAATAAAGAGCATCACTTTGCTGAACAGCCCATCCAAATTTTAGAGCCTTTTGAATCCAAAAAGAGGCATCTCAGCGTTGGTTATGAACACCAGGCAGAGTTCTGGCGGCTGCCTTAATTAAAAACATCTCTCAGCAGGGTAAATAAATAATTCCCTTTTAAGTCTGAGGCAGTTTTGTGTTTCAGACCCTGCTGGGCTGGTGTGTGGGAGAGTTGTGGTAGCTCTGCCTCAGTGAGATAAGTGAGGAGAAGCTGTTTGCACCTCCTGGTGTGGTCCCAAACAGATCCTGAACCACCCCTTGCCCTGATGCCTTGTGCAGGCTGACCTAGAACAGAGAATAGAGAGAATTAAAGAATAAAGCAGGGATTTATTAGAATGGATGCATCTTGGGCAGCACAAGAGCCCAGCCAGGGCTGCACCCAAGATGAACCAAAATGGTCACAAAATGAACCCAAGATGAACCAAAATGGTCACAAAATACCTGACCGCTCACGGGGTCTCTCACTTTGATCAGTTCTTCTCCATTTTCACCTTGCAGTTCATCCTCCCATTCCAGCTTTAGCCCATGCAGTCCCATCCTTCTTGTTTCTCTCTCTCCAGCCCACGGTGTTTGTGCTCTTGGGCTGAGATTGGGATCATTTGTCCTTGGTGCCCAGCTGGAGCAGGAATTGTTTTGTCTCCCTGCTCTGTGCACAGAGCTCACCATCCCCTGATATGAAACCTTGACTTACACACTAAAGCAGCACAGAACCTGAAAAATAGAAAAGCTCAAACCTGAGGCATCAGCCCCTCACTGGGCACTGCAAACACTCTGGCCACAACCACTTGACTTTTTCCAGGTTATCTCTCAGAGACCATTTTTTGTTTTTCTCCCTCTCCTTGTTGGTTCTCTGGGGGCTTAAATAAACCAGGTGTGAGTGGGTGTGTGGGTGAGAGGAGGAGGGATGTCAGGAAGAGAATCTGAGCACTTCACTTAGAGCAGGAATCTCCTGTGGTGCTGCCTGCCCAAAATTCATGGGTCACTCTCCAAGCCCAGCATGGAAAGTGATGGATCAAGGCTTTGCTCCTGGGCTTCCTGGCCAAAATCAGTGCAGAGCTGGTGCTGAAGGAACACAGGGAGCTTGTGGCCTCTCTCTGGCCGTCACATTTCTGCCAATGACCCAGCTGATGATGCAAAATCATTGACAGTGGTGTATGCAGCTGAGAAAAATACTGCTGGTGTAATGTGCAGTGAGGCAGGACACACAGTGTTACCGTCATATTTTCTGAAAAATCTCTTCACCAGGATTTCTTCTCTTGGGAAGCTAAGAAGCCTCAGAGAAAAAAAAAAAAAAAAAAAAGAATATTCTCTCATTTGCTGCTTTGGAATGTGGTTTGGAGATTGTTTATCCAACAGGTGGTTGTTTGATTCGTTTCATGTGAATTGTTTTTACTTAATGACCAATCACCATCCAGCTGTGTCAGACTCTGAGGAGTCAGTCACAAATTTTTATTAGTATCTTCTTAAGCCTTCTGTAAGGATCCTTTCTCTATTCTTTAGTATAGTTTTAGTATAGCATTCTTCAATATAATATAATATAATACAATATAATGTAATGTAATGTAATATAATAAAATGTAATATAATATAATATAATATAATATAATATAATATAATATAATATAATATAATATAATATAATATAATATAATATAATATAATATAATATAATATAATATAATATAATATAATATAATATAAATTAGCCTTCTAAGAACATGGAGTCAGATTCTTAATTCCTCCTTTATCCTGGGGACCCCAAAAATACCACAACACAGCATCTCAGGAGCCACAGAGGTAAAGGTATTTCAGATATATTTCATATTTATTTTGGAATAAGAATAATAAATACTTCATATTTATTTTTGAAAGAAAATGTTTCAGTCCAAATGCTGCAGTCCAGAAAATGCTGCAGTCCAAAACGAGCCTGGAACCGACGTGTTTATGTCAATTCAGATCAAGATGGGTGATGGGGGCAAAGCAGGACCCCAAACGGAGAATTTCCCTAAAGAGCAGCGCTGAGAAATTCAAGTCAGTGAAGGTTTTCAAAATGCTTTAGTGAATGTTGGAAAATCTCTGAAAATGGCTGGCAGGTGACCTTTAAAGGCCATCTAAGCCCAGTCCCCCTGCCATGGGCAGGGACATCTTCAGCTGCACCAGAGCCCCATCCAAACTGACCTTCAGTGTGTCCAGGGATGGGGCAGCTTCTCTGGCAACCTGTGCCACTGCTTATCAGCCTCATAATAAAAACCTTTTTTCTTAATTTTAATCTAAATTGACTCTGTTTTGGTTTAAAACCATCACCCCTTAGCCTGTGCAACAGGCCCTGCTGGAAGGTTTGTCCCCATCTTTCTCAAAGGCCCCCTGGAAGCAATGAAAGGTCACAATAATGAATAAATAAAAGCAGTTTTTCCTGCAGCCAAGTGGTCTGGGGAAGAATTCGTGCAGATCCTGTGGAACAAACACGACCCAAAAGCTGGGATCAGGCTCCCTTTTAATCTCTACTGCTGGAATGACAAACACAAAATCTCCAAGTCTGAGTTCCTGATTCCATCATTGTGGGACTCCAGAACAAGGATGGTTGAGAAGTGCTGGGGGAGGAATTTCCCAGTGTCCTGGGAGGATGAGGAAAGGATGATCCCTTTCTTCTCAGCTTGTCCCTCTGACACCTCACCTGTGCTGGCCATCCATCTATAAAGCCCTGAAAAAACCCTAAATATAAATATATAATTAGAAAAACATATAAAATATAAATTATTAATATAACACAATATATATTTATATATAATACATATATTCTGTATATAAATATATAAAATATACAAAATATAATATGTTTGTATATAATGAAATTACCTATAAACTACATATACATTATATATATTATATATATATTTAAAAATATATAACACACAAAACCAATATATATATAATATAAATATATTATCTAGATAGATAGATATAATATATATATAATATGTTTAAAATATATTAAAACCCCTAAATATGTATGTGTGTATATATATATAACATATATATGCCTGAAATTAGGGATTTCCCACCTTTGGCATGCTGATTAATCATTCAGCAGAATATCTATATTTTATTCATGAAGCACAATGTGTTTGGTCAGCCATGGGATCACTTGGAGCTGGACATCTCCTTCCCAGCATCCACAAGGACTGATAAAATTCGGGAACATCCACAAGGATGCTTTGTGCCAGGTCCTAAAGGAACCAGCATCATCCTAAACCTTTCCTGTGGACTGAATTGCACAAATTACTCTCCTGTAATATTCAATACCTTGCCGTGGATCCTGAGGAATATCAGCCTGCTGGATCATTATAATTAATAGCAGGGAAAATGCTAAATGCTCTCAATTGTTAATGAGTCACACCTCGAGGTTTAATTCATGCTGTTCCCTCCTTGTTAATTAAAGGCACTGGTGGTGTCAGCTGGGCTGGGAGCAGAGCAGCTCCCAATCTTCTCAACAGGGAAATCTCTCAATTTTCCCAACAGGGAAATTTCAGCCAGGTTATCCCAGCCTGGGACAGCCTGGAATGGAAAAAGGCTTGGCTTTATCTGACAGCAAAGATGGAAAATGTGCAGCATGGTGATAAACTCCCTTCCCAAATCCCTGAAATCCTTTCCTTTCCAAGGAGATTGTGGCTGGGGCTGATTTCTGCTCTGATTCCTTGAGAGTCAGGAATTATTCATTTTGTAGCTGTCAGGCCGCGTTTGCCACACGTGGCGGGCGCTTCTCTCTCGGATGTCCTGGGGTTTTATAACTGAATTTATGTCCTTTGTGGCTCTCCTAGAAATACAATGAAGCCAGAAATAATTGTGTTTATTGCAGCTCAGATGGAAGGGTTTTCTGCCAGGAGGTGGCAGAGTTCAGGACCCGGTGGGATGATTTCCAGGCAGAAAAGAGGGTCAAGTGATGGAAAAAAATCAATAGATTTTAGAACCACAAGTCATTTATTTGCAGCAGTGCTGGATCGAGCCATAACTTCCCAGATTTAGGAAGAAACATTCCTGGGATCCACTCGAAATTGCAAAATTAATTAATTTATTTAGCAAGATTAGGATGAAAAACAAAGTCACCTTCAGTTCCACAGCAATTTCTCTACTCACCCCTTCTGTATAACTTTATATATTTTTAGTCCTCCAAGCCTTGTAGTGGTTTTGTGCAGGAGCCAAGATGCTGTGGAGTAATGGAAAGCTTAGTCAATCCCCTCCTGGGAATACATGTAAATAAGGAAGGTTTGGCACAGGGACGAGCTGACGACACATTTCTTGGGCAGTGCACAGAAAAGAGGGGGAAAAAAAAAAATCACAAATACTTTTTCTTCGCTTGAAAAAATGGTGCTTTCATGTTAGGCTGAAAATATCCTCCTGGTACCTTCCTATCTCCAAAGTAGCTTGGAAATGAAAGCAGCTTTGCAGGAAGGGCTTCTGAGGAGAATTCAGAATTTGTCTGAATTATCTCCCATGGTCCTGCCTGGATTCAGAGAAAACTTGGAATTATTTTGCCAAAGGAGTTGAATTCTCCTCAGGGATTTGGCCCTGCCTCCCTCTCCTCAGACCCCTCCTGCCATGGGAGAACCACACACCCTTTCCCCCTTAAAAGCAAAAAAAACCCCAAAAACCTACACAAATTAATTCAGTCTTTGCCCCTCAGAGGATGCAGAGGAATTTAAAATCTCTGCACATTCCACAAGATGCCACTTCCCCAGTGTTGTTTCCCTCCCTGCAGCAATTGCTGCTTAGAACTAACTCCAAACAGCCAGAACCAAGTTTTATCAGTGGTTAATCCTGTTAGAGGGACACAAACTGCGGGATTAAGTGAGTTCTCTCCTCCACCAGTGCCCGCCAAAATCCAGAACTTGAGGGTTCCTCATTTTCCCTGGGATATTTTATGGAAAAATTGGTGGCCTACCACACTCCACAGCCCCAGGATTGAGAAACAGACAGAGATTTCACCCAAACATCAGGATGTCATTTCTTTCTGAGAGAGGAAACATTAAATGGGTGATGATGGTGCAGTTTTGGGGTGGTTTGAGCACACACAGCTGCAGTATTGTGCCCACCAAGTGCCCACCAAGATCCAGAACTTGAGGGTTCCTCACCTTCCCTGGGATATTTTGTGGAAAACTTGGTGGCCCAAAGTCTCAGGATTGACAAATAGACAGAGATTTCACCCAAACATCAGGTTGTCATTTCTTTCTGAGCGAGGAAACACAAAATGGGGGATGTTTGTGTAGTTTTGGGGTGGTTTGAGCACACACAGCTGGAGAATTGTGATCCTAGAACCAGGCAGGGCCTATGAGCCCACAGCTGGCTTTGCTTTGGATTCATAATTCCTCATAAATGGCTTTGGCTTGGAGAAGATCTTCCTGACCAAGAGCTCAACCATAATTTGATGTTACACTCCATTTTGAGTCCAGGCCAGCTTTTGAAATGAGCATTTTGAGTGGAATCTCATGAGTCCTGCTCAAGGTGTCTTTCAGTCCAGCCTTTTGCAAATCATGGGCAAGGCAAATATGGAAATCCTTGAATCAAACAAGTGTTGAACATTCCCTGGGGACACCTGGAGAGGCCAAGAAGTCCTGCTGTGGTGGAGCTATAGGTGTTTGAGACAGTCTTGGTCTTGTTGGAGAGCTTTTTAATTGACCACATGTCACAACAAAGCCCTTCGTCTGGAGGCTTGGAATCTGGGAAGGAAATCAGAAGGATTTGGGTTTTTTTTAAGCTGGATGATGACCTAATTAACCTCATATAATCGATATTATTCCATCTAATGGAATATTCTGAGTTGGAAGGGACCCCTCAGCATTATCCAGTCCAACTCCTGGCCCTGCACAGACACCCCAAAATTCTCATCCTGTCCCTGGCAGCATTTTCCAAACCTTCCTGGAGCTCTGGCAGCCTTGGGGCTATGACCATTCCCTGGAGAGTCTGTCCAAGAGGGAATGTCCCAAAACAGAGGGAAAAAAAATTAGAAAACCCCCCTGGAATAATTCTCACCAAAATTAAGGGTTATTGGCTTTTTCAAATGAAGACAGGGTGAGTTATCCTGTACTGAAAATTTTTGGATGCTTAAATGTGGGAAATTAATTTGTAGAGAATTCTCAAAGCTTGATAGAAGGTTCACATAGTGTGCATCTGTATACAGACTTTGAGATAAGAAATGTTAACTTAGAAATACCATGGAATAGGTCAAATATTGTGGAGAGAGAAATAGAACTAGAAACAAGTTTCAAAGGATGATTTTGTAAATAAGACTAGATACTTTAGAGAAATAGAACTATGAAAGATGTAATAAGACCTACAAAGGGTAATTTTAGATTATTGGGTTTAAGGCATTTATAGCATGGTGTGGCTAAAGCTGATAAGCCAAGAAACACTTAAAATGTATTGTAATTAAGAAATAGTTGGCTTCTGATTGTGATAGTGTGAATTATAACATCTGTATTGTCTCACCCTTCACATGAGACTGAAAACAGAATAAGTTTTTAAAACACCTCTCAGTTGCCCCATTGTAAGAGCCTAAATGAGAGATGCAGGACCCCAGGCAGCTCTCCAAAATGCAGTTTATTCCATCCAAGGTGTCACAGCAGTCCAGGATCATGGGTGACAGAGCTGTGCCTACAGCTGTCAGCTCCAGCTGCAGGCAGGCCTGGAGACCCTGAGTTTAGGTTACAATGCATTATAGACTTTTCTTTTGGTCACAATATATTATATTGGTTTTTTTGGTCACAATGCATTCTATACTTTTCTTTGCTGAGCATCTTCATGCAGTAGAACCAATCTAGACCTTAACTTTTATCTCTAGCCTATCATAACTACTGTCATTACCATATCCATGTTACTGTTCTCCAATCACTAAAAGTCAGTGCATTACAGTTTAAGCTAGAAAGATGTTTTTCAGTTTTCTTGCAGTGGAAAATTCTGAGACCTTTTTTCTACTTGCACCCTTTGCTGACTTGTTTGCCTGTGCTCTCTTTCTGCTTGGTAAAAACATCTTCTTGTTTGGGGTGGGTTTATCCTTTGCTCTAAGCCATAAAAACCCCTTCTAACTAACACACCCTCTGCCTCTTTGGTTATCCAGTGAGACTGGCTCAACAATTCTTTTCTTCTATATCAAAACTTGCTTCCATCTCTATTCCTTCTTCAGATTCTACATTCAAAAATCTTTTTGCTAAGCATCTGTGAGACTTTCTTGTCAAACTTTCATCCTTCCCAACACCCCATCTCTAGGTCAGGTTGAGGGGAAAGGAGGATTTACTGAAGGGGGTGTGGGTGCAAAGGAAAAGCAGGATTGGAGAGGTGAGCAAGGCAGTGCCTGGGTGTGAGGAGGAGCTGCAGCCACCACAGCGGAGTGGGGATTGATCCCAGCAGCTCCTGGATGGACAGACGGAACCACTCCTGCCCTCAGGCACTGCAGCCTCTTCCTCCATCTGCTGGGAATGCCTCAGGAATCCTTCAGGATGGACACCAGGAGCAATTTCTTCATGGAAAAGGTGGTCAGGCACTGGAAAGGGCTGTCCAGGGAGGTGGAGGAGGCCCTGTCCCTGGAGGTGTCCAAGGATGTGGCGCTCAGCGCTCTGGGCTGGGTGACAAGGAGGTGACTGGTCACAGTTTGGACTGGATGAGCTTGAGGCCTTTTCCAACCTAAATGATTCCGTGATTCTGTGACTCAGGTTGGTGAGAAGAGGAATTTGGGCATGACAATTTGGTTGGTGGTTCGTGAGTTCGTGGATGAAGACTTGGAAGAGATTTAGGCCTGATGTGAACATGTTCACAGAGGCCTGAGGATGAGGGAAGAGACAAGGATCTGACTCCATGTTTCAGAAGGTTGATTTATTATTTTATGATATATATTATATTAAAACTATACTAAAAGAATAGAAGAAAGGATTTCATCAGAAGGCTAGCTAAGAATAGAATAGGAAAGAATGATAACAAAGGTTTGTGGCTTGGACAGAGAGTCTGAGCCAGCTGTCTTTGATGGTCATTAATTAGAAACAACCACATGAGACCAATCACAGATGCACCTGTTGCATTCCACAGCAGCAGATAATCATTGTTTACATTTTGTTCCTGAGGCCTCTTAGCTTCTCAGGAGAAAAAATTTTAGCAAAAAGGATTTTTCAGAAAATATCATGGCTACAGCCCAACATATCTATATATATAAGTATATATGTGGGATGTAGGGATGCTAAAGGCACAGAGTTCAGATCCTGCCTAAGGCTGCCAGAGGAGAGGGAAAAAGATTCAATTTGTTAAATGAGCTCTCTAATCTCTGCTTTGCTTTGCCACTGTGGCCCCAGGCTCGCAGTGATCCCCAGGGCAGGAGAAGTCTCACCACCATTACTGAGCTCTCCCCAGGCCTCTGCTTCATCCAGCTCATTCTCCCCACTGCAAATATTCCCAGGGAAAGGAAAAATGTCCTTCTTTAGGGCAAACACTCCCCTTGCAAGGTGCTGCAGGGCAGGAAATCCATGGGTGCTACTGTGCCTGCAGGGAGCTCAGAGGAGAGGAGGCTCCACATCATTTTTGGGAATCACTGAGCATCCCTTCTCCTTCTTCTGAGGGTCAGCAGCAGCACAGGGTGGAGACTGAAATTTTTCCTGGGAAATTCAGAGCAAAGTTTTGCTATGGAATGGCACAAAGTTAAAATTTCCCTGTGGAAGGAACATCCAGCTTGGAAATGCCTTTGAGCTGTTTTATTCTGATAGTGTCCAACTGCCACTAACAAACAGACTCTAATCTGATAACACTGGTGTCAAATGAGTGTGATAAGCCCCAGAAACAAGTAACTTCCAAGCAGGGGTTGTCCCTAGTTTTGCTTTACAGGGACAGGCATTTCCAGGGAAAGCTGTCCTTTCCAATTTCCCTCCTCACAACAAGCATCTCCCCTGAAAGTGATGAGCACAACCCATTCCCAAAGGGAAGGAGCCACTGCAGGAAATACACTTTCCAGCAGGAAAAATGGCCCAACTCAGCTCCATCTCATGCAGCCCCTGGCACTGGATCCACCCTGGGAGAGGTCCCAGCTCTGGGTGATTAAGAGAACACACTCTGGAGCTGAGCCCAGTGGAAGCAAACATGTGCTCCTTAAGTGCACTGACATTTATTATGGTAAAATTCCCTTTTCATGTTGTTTTTTCCACATTTCTGCTTCCCAGCATCATGGCCTGGAGGCAGGAAGGGGTTGCTGAAGCAGTTGGAGTGAAGATGAGCTGTTATTTTATACATGAAGCTGCACCTACTTGCTCCAAGTCCAGGAAAAGAAAAAAAAAATTGAAATAAACCCTGCCAGCAACTCATCCACAGGAGAAGGTTGTCTGAAGTGTTCAAAAGGAAAAAACAAAGGGAAGGCTAAAGGAAAATGGGACTGTTGGGTGTTTCATCAATTCCAGCCCTTCTGTAGGGTCATCCTCTGGTCCTCTCTGAAGTGTCCAGCAGTGCTGAAGTGCACTGGGGTTATCTGGACATCAGTAAAACAATCCAGGAGGACTGAGACAGAATCTTCCTTCCCAATCACCAGACCAGATGGGGGAGGATTGGACTGGTTGGTTTCTTCTCCCATGGGTGAAATTGAGCTACTGGAGGATCCACATGGGCTCCACACTGGTCTTGGATGTGGTTTGGTGTCCACACTCAGGTCCTTCCCATCCAAAAGGACCTTGAGAAGGTGGGCAGTGCATCCAAGTGGGAAGAAGACTTAACATTCAGACAGCACAAAGCATGAGGAATGGTGAAACTGGAATAAAGGAGGAAAGGAAAATATCAGCTTCCCACAATTTAAAGCACTGTGACATGTAGGCCTGACTGCATGTACTCACTGCCCACTAAGGATTAAGAATTTAGTTTGGTGTTCAGGAACCACTAAAGGCTGGGAAAATGTTTGGAACTTGCTGCGAGCATTTCAGGCTCTCTCTGGGAGCAGGGGTCAGAAATAGGTTTGGAAAAAGCCTCCAGAAGAAGGTCTGAGGTTGGGCCCTGCTTCTGAGGAGGTGCTGCAGACCTTTCTTGCAGCTCTCATGGTGGGCACAAGTTCTTTGGAGGTTTTCACCTGTTGTCACTACACTGGTGCCTTTCCTCATCCTGCCCCACTTCATTTCCAGCTGCATGCAGCTCATTAAGGCCCATGGGATCATCTCAGAATCATGGAATGGTTTGGGTGGGAAGGGACCTTAAAGATCATCTCATTCCAACCCCCTGCACTGGGCAGGGACACTTCCACTGGGCCAGGTTGCTCCAGGCCCTGTCCAACCTTGTCCCTTTTAGACCTGTGACAGTGGTGATGCCCTCAGGATGGTGCTGCTCTCCTCAGTCCTCCATGGAAGCATTTAGGTTGGAAAAGAGCTGTGAGATCATCGATGCACTGAGATCTCTGCCCCTGCCCATGTTCCAGACACATCCTGCTCGTGACCAGAGCAGTTCTGGGTGATTCCATGGGATCAGAACTGCAGGATAAACTCCACTGACCCCTGTCTCCATCCCAGCAAGGAACCAGAGTGAACAGATGCCTCTTCTGAGCTGTCCAGATGGTTCAGAGGCTGAGAAAGGCATAAGAATGATCTTAGCCCACAGCGGCTTTCAAGTGGCCAAATGGATCTGGAGTGAGCAATGACCTTCATCAACCTCCCTAATGGAAATGTGTCCTTGCAGCAGGAGGAGGAGGAGGAGGAGAGGATGAGGAGGAGAAGGAGAGGATGAGGAGGAGAAGGAGTCTCTCTGCATCTCTCACACCGCAGATGTTTCGGCTGTGCAAACATTTGGAAGTGACAGCAGCATGCAGTTTGCTCTCACCACTGGAAAATCCACTTTTCCACCCCAATTTTTTGCTTTCTAGGCAGCTTGCCAGTGAGTACCTAATCAAATTAGAGGAAAAGCACTTCCTTGGGATGGAGGCAGGCATTGGAAATAAAGGAGAATGTGGGCTGCCCTCTGTGAGGGAGGTGAGGCAAAAGCTCCACCAGAGGAGAGATTTGTGAGGCTCCTCACTGCAGGAATGGCAACTTTGGTGTCCAAAAGATCATTAAATTGAGTAAAAGTATATCTGGAGGCATTGAGAGAGAGGATGGATGGATGGATGGATGGATGGATGGATGGATGGATGGATGGATGGATGGGATGAATGGACGGATTGAAGTCTTGATTCTAAGCTGCTCAAAGCAGCACTTCAAGATCTCCAAAGATGTATGTTGAAATGTCTTCCTCACAAAATATTTCTTATTCCAAAATATTTTCAAGTTTAGTGGAAGGTGTCCCTGCCCAAGACAGGTAGTTTGGAACCAGAGGATCTTTAAGGTCCTTTCCAACCCAAACCAATCCATCATTCTGTGATTTTCCATGATGGAAATCATGGAAAATGATTTTTTCAGGCATTTCAGTGGAAGATGTCCAGCCATCTTCTGTGTCAAATCTCCTCTGAATGGTCGATGTGCTCAACTCCAGGTACCTGAATTCACTTTTGCAGGTCAGAAAGGACTGGTTAGTACACTGAAATTAAACTGGTTTTCTTGAAGGGCTCTTGGCTACCAGAGTGAGGGTGCAGATAAAGTTGCTTCTGGGGCAACACCAAATGTTGGGGTTTTTTCTGTGTTCCTAACCCAGATGACAACATGACAATTTAGGATTCTTGCTCCCAAGAGGTTCTTGGAATGGTTAGAAACAAAAAGTTTTAATAAAAGGCAAAATAACAAACTCTTTACAGAGAAGAACTGATCCAGGTGCAAGAGGCCCTCCTGTCCCTGGTAAAACACCTCACAAAAGCCATTGGTTTCTTTGTTCTCTTCTTTTTCTAGTGAATTGCCTAAGCAGGACTTTTTGGCTCCTGTCCAATTAGCTATCCTTAATTTTGAGGTGAAGTCCCCCAAGTCCTATAAGATGCTTTTCACCTCATTGAGGAGAGAAACTAATGAGCTTATTTCCTTTTTTAAAAAACCAAAAAATAGTTTTGTCGATCCATCAACAGAAGGCACATTCCTACAGACAGGAGAGGGTTGTCCTCCATCAGAGAGGAGGGAAGCACCTGTGAAGGTTTGGGTTTGTAGATCTTGTCCATTGGAAATGAAACTCCTCAGGGAGCCCCATGGGAGTGAGAGGATTTGTCCAACTGCATGGAGAGCAGATGGAAGAGCCTTCCTCTGGTCACTCCTTTTTTAAATTATGCATCCTCCATCTGCTGCCTGGAGCACAGACGTGCTCACAGAGCTGCTGCCTTCCCAAAATAACCCAGGACTTGGGGAGAGGCTTTGCACTGCAAGAGCCTAAATGAGAGATGCAGGACCCCAGGCAGCTCTCCAAAATGCAGTTTATTCCATCCAAGGTGTCACAGCAGTCCTGTGGGTGACAGAGCTGTGCCTACAGCTGTCAGCTCCAGCTGCAGGCAGGCCTGCAGACCCTGAGTTTAGGTTACAATGCATTATAGACTTTTCTTTTGGTCACAATGCATTCTATACTTTCCTTTGCTGAGCATCTTCATACGTTAGAACCAATCTATACCTTAACTTTTATCTCTAGCCTATCATAACTACTGTCATTACCATATTCATGTCGCTGTTCTCCAATCACTAAAAGTCAGTGCATTACAGTTTAAGCTAGAAGTTGTTTTTCAGTTTTCCGGCAGTGGAAAATTCTGAGATCTTTTTTTCTACTTGCAACATTTGCTGCCTTGTTTGCCTGTGCTGTCTTTCTGCTTGGTAAAAACATCTTCTTGTTTGGGGTGGGTTTATCCTTTGTTCTTAGTCATAAAACCCTCTTCTAACTAACACACCCTTTGCCTCCTTGGTTATCCAGTGAGACTGGCTCAGCAATTCTTTTCTTCTATATCAAAACTTGCTTCCAGCTCTATTCCTTCTTCAGATTCTTCATTCAAAAATCTTTTTGCCAAGCATCTGTGAGACTTTCTTGTCAAACTTTAATCCTTCCCAACAGCACACCCCTGCCTTGCCTGGCCCAGGCTCTCTCAGCTTCTCTCCTGTGCTGGTGGCCCTGCAGGTGAAGGTTGGATGTCACCTGGAGGGAATGGAGTGCTGCAGGTTTGGACAGCCCAAAATGCCACCATGCCAAAGGAAACTCTTCCCTCTTTCTGCCCTCTGTTGGGAGTTTTACATCCTTTGCTTTGGCTGCTCCACCAGCACGCAGAGGGTCTCAGTGTGGCACCTGCAAGGATGGGCTTTAAATTTGGAAAGCTCTGGGTCACAGAGCTGGGTGTTGGCACCCTCAGGAGGCTGTTCCTGCTTTCCCACCAGCTCAGAGCATCCCTGGATGAAGGTGGAAATGTGTTGGCCCAGCACATCCCTGGAGCAGAACCAAGGTCCCTTCCCTCAGCTCCCCTCCATCCCTGCCAGCCCTGCTCCACCACACTGCACGTTTCATTCTTTGCCTCTTTCCCCTGACTCTAAATCAGTTCTGTCAGCTCCTTAATTATTTTAATTTTTCTCCATTCTCCAAATCCCTCAAATATATTTTATATATAGGGTACAGGCTTAAAAAAGAAAGCTACCGCTGTGCCCTTGCCTCTGAAATATTACCAGAAAAAATGTGTGTATTTCATCTCTGTCTTTCATTTTTCCAGACATTTTCTGCTTTGAAGAAGCTTGAAACAGTAATAGACTGATGGCTACACTCCAACTCTATTGATTAACAGTGAGTGGTCAAGCTCTTCAGTGCCTGAAAATACATCCAGAAACGGGGACAGGTGAATTATTGCATTTTCCCGCAGATGGAAGGAATGGGGGGAGGATAAAACCTGCAAGGGGGACTTCAAAAGAGACCTGCCCTCCCCATGCCCAAATCCCCAGTGGTGTGAAGCCCTGGTGTGGGGGAGAACCAATGATTCTTTTCAGCACAGCACAGGGCTAAATCATTTATAAATATTGCAGCTCCAAATTGCCTCCGTTTAACGAGGGGAGAGCGGGGAAGGGAAGCAAGTGGGAACACTCTCCCACAGTTTTGAGCAAGAGCTCAGTGCTGACAGCAGAAATCTCTTCCCAGCCATTCCAGTCCTCACCCAAGGTCACATTTCCAGTGCATTTTAGGACAAAAAAGGAAAATAAAAAAGTAAGGAGGCATTGCAGGCTGCAGGATGTGCAGAAGCCCAAGGGCTGTGGAGTTGTGCTGATGGACAGAGGGACAGAGGGACAGTGGGACAGAGGGCCTTCACCTTCCTTCCAGAAGGATCCTCTTTGGAACCTTGGGAGCTCCTGGAGCTACTGGGCTGCAGGGATAACAGCCTGAGGATTCCTGTGGAGGCAAGGAAGAGGAGCAAAGCTTGGAAGCAGAGTGGAGACCTCACTTTGAGCTTCCACAGCCACATCCCCCTCCCCATTCCTCCACCTCCTGCATCCTCTGGGAGAGGTGTGAGCTTGCACCAACCATCAGAGAATCCATTCTGCCTTCAGAAAGATGTGGAATACTTTGATTTTTTTTAAAATCTGACTTCTTGTGGGATGGGAAAGCATTTTCCCCCTTTTATTTGAATTCCAGTTCTGTGCCCAGGCTGGGGGGCAGCTGAGGGCAGGTGCCAGGGGGGATGATGGGCAATGGGTCACTGCAGCTTGCGGGGTGAGTCAGGGACAAGCCAGGAGAATCTGCAGCTCCTCTCCTGCACCTGCTGCAATATTTGGTGTATCTGAGAGTGTTTCCAATCTGTCTTTCAACTGAGCAGCCAAGCAAAGCTCTCCATTTGCATTTTAGGTGCTGCAGCAACCCCCAAGGCCCTTCAGGACGTTCCAAAACTGCCATTTCCAATCTCTCTGCAGTTAACTGTGAGTGATGCTTGCCTGGCTGGAATAGATCACCAAACTCAGGTCCTGACAGGATTAATGCACTGGAAAAAGGCTCAAAAAAGGCTCAAAAAAGGAAAAAGGCCTTCAGTGAGGCCAGGTGCTCTTTGAACACAGCAACTTTGTGAGCCCCACGTGTGGCTGGTGAGTTTTGGAAGAACCACAAGTGCTCCAGTGGGAAGATATTGAGGGAAGAAAAATAGAGGCAGCAACAGAATCAACAAGCAATTTGTGGGAAGAGGAGATACAAAGGAAATGTTTTCATCTGCAAAAATGCCTCAGAGAATAGCTGGATGGGAGTCACTGATATTAACACACAGCTGAAAGCTGGAGAGTTCAAAGGAGAATGGATCTTTGGGCACAATAAACTACAGGAAATTCAAAAAGGAGAATGGATCTTTAGGCACGATAAAGTAAACGAAGTTCAAAAAGGAGAATGGATCTTTAGGCATGATAAAGTAAAGGAAATTCAAAGGATAATGGATCTTTGGGCACGATAAAGTAAAGGAAATTCAAAAAGGAGAATGGATCTTTGGGCACAACAAAGTAAAGGAAATTCAAAAAGGAGAATGGATCTTTGGGCACAATAAAGGAAATTCAAAAAGGAGAACGGATCTTTGGGCACAATAAACTACAGGAAATTCAAAGGATCTTTTAGTACAATAAAGTAAAGGAAATTCAAAAGGAGAATTTATCTTTGAGCGCAATAAACTAAAAGAAGTTCAGAGGAGAATGAATCTTTGGCCACAATAAAGGAAATTCAAAGGAGAATGGATCTCTGGGCACAGTAAAGTAAAGGAAATTCAAAAAGGAGAATGGATCTATGGGCGCCATAAACTAAAGGAGGTGATGATACAGAAGTCCAGGCAGCTGAAACACTACAAGAAAATAAAGGAGGTGAGGCCCATTCTCTGTCCTTTTACTTATCTTTTAACAGAATGGGATTTATATTGTGTTATTTCCATTACATCCAAGAGACTTTGCCAAAGGGGTTTCATCTGTTGTGCAGAGCTCCCGGCCCCCATTTCAAGGTAAAATATTTCCCAAAGCCTTTTTGCAGGAGGAACTTGGAGAGTGGGGCTCTGAGCATCCTTGTGACAGGGAGTGATTCAGCCTTGCCAACTGCTCTGACCCCAGTCTCACCTTGTTCTCCCCAGGCCTGTATTTTCACATCTCTTTTCCTTTCTGCATGTTTGAATTCAATAGCTTTTATTTTTTTTTTGGTTGATTGGGTTTTTTTAAGGACTGGTAAGGGAGTGTTTATTGGATGGTGACAAATCTGTTGTCTGAGCAGCTTTCCTAATAAACCAGATTATTTTTGTTGATGCTGATAGCTACAGGAACCAGTATCTGCCACGGATCTGCATCATCTGTTTTGACTCCACACTCCTCAGGAGAGCATCTGCTTGTTTCCCACATTATGGTCAGGAACTTCAATACTCACACAGGGTAACTCTCCCCACTCCACTCCCATCCATTGATTTCCACACGGGTTGCTCCAAACCCTTGGGGATTCCCCCTGATGGATCTGGGACTGGGATAATATGAAAACAGATTCAGGGTAAGCAATAAGTAGCAATAAAACCACATCCATGCAGCTTTAATATCAGCAGTGCAGAAGCATCCCCGAGCACAATTTCATTGATTTTAGTGGAATTATGTCATGCATTCATTTGAGCCAGAACCACAATATATATTCCCGTGCTCCTGGAAACCCTTTTGGAATTTATCCTCTGCTGGAGGAGGTTCCATTAGAATAAAGTGATGCCACTTTTAACCATTGATCAGAAAATATTGTAGCAGAGGAATTGCAGAGGACCTCACAGCAGACTGACCTTTTGCTGTGTGGCAGGGAGATTGCTGGAAAGAAGGGAACAATTAAAGAATTATTTGCTGAGGGCACCCAGGGGCACTAAAACCCCTGCATTACAGCAGGCCTGGGCTCTGGCTCTGCCCTTTATGCTCAGCTTGCAAAGGAAGCTCCTCTGAGAAACAGATATAATATTTTTGCAGCCTTGTGACAAGAGAGCCTTGAGAAATTTCAGATCAGCTCACTTAGAGGGAACAAAGGCTGCCCAAGTGAGTCAAGTTCACTCCTCAGTAGCCATGACAACACTTTCAAGAACTCACAGTTTAGGGAAGAAGGGAAATAAATTCTGATCGGCGACACAAAGTGGTCCATTGCTGCTCCTCTGTTGTCTGCAAGTACCTGGACAGCTCCAAAGTTGTGCAACTTTGGTGCTTGGTGACATCCTGGGGAGGAGGGAGGATGTGTTTTATCCCAAATGATGCCAGAGCTCAGGGAAGGGCAGGATGGGACTCTGCAGACCCTTTGTGTGTGTCTGTGGAGGCGTTCGCAGGGGTCCCAGGATGAGGGAAGAGATGAGAATCTTGACTCTGTTTTAGAAGGCTGATTTATTATTTTATGATATATGTTATATTAAAAGAAAATTATATATAAAATCTATAGTAAAAGAACAGAAGAAAGGATTTCATCAGAAGGCTTGAAAGGAATAGAAAGGAATGGGATGATAATAAAATCTTGACCAGAGAGTCTGAGACAGCTGGACTGTGATTGGCCATTAATTAAAAACAACACATGAGACCAATCACAGATGCACCTGTTGCATTCCACAGCAGCAGATAATTATTGTTTGCATTTTGTTTCTGAGGCCTCTCAGCTTCTCAGGAGAAAAAAATCCTAAGGAAAGGATTTTTCATAAAATGTGTCTGTGACACGTGTCCTTGGAAAGCAGGGGAAGGAGGTGGGAGCAGTTCCAATCTTGGGTGATTCTGGAGGACATTCTGACTCCCAGGACTGCATCAGAGACACAAAACAGGAACAGAATGCTCATCCTGAGGTGCCTCAGTGTGAATCCAGGAGGAAGGCTCAGATGCTGCAGGGGTGCTTCAAGCAGAACAGTCAGACCTGAAGGGGACCCTGGGATGTCCTTCATGCTCCACACTAGGATGCTGACCCCTTGTCCAGGGTCACAAACAGCTGCAGGTCAGGGATAATTATGATAATAATGATAATAATGATAATAATGATAATAATGATAATCCTTGCTCAGTGGAAGTGTATCCTTGCAAGTGCTTGCCTTCCAAGTCACTTCTGCTCTTTGAAACTCTATTTGCTTTCTTTCTATTCCCTCAGGAAGTTTGCTACCATTTTATTAGGGTTTTTTCTTCTTTTGTTTTTTTTTTTTCTTCATCTTTTTGGCTGTAATATCTGCCCTCCGGCTGTATCTCTTTTTTGCTTCTCATCCAGACAGCTTTTGCCAGTGTCAGTACCCACCTGGATTACTGGAAACCAGAACCTTCACTGGTCAGTAAAGGGTCAGTGGGAGCTTCAGAGTGTTCACAGCAGAGGAAAAAGGGATTAAGATCAATGGTTGCTTGCTTTGCCAGTCCCAAATGGGGTCAGCAGGGCAGCAGACAGGGTAATGTCCCCTCTGCTCTCCTGGAAATGTGTCTGCTCCCAGCCAGAGGGTCGGGAGCAGTAAATCCATTATTCTGTCCTGTCCAGCTTTGTTAAAGAAGAGAAAAAAAAAAGAGTGACAGGTGTGGGATTGATGGGGACCACAGTGCTGCAATGGTCTGTTCCTCAGGAGTGGAGCTGAAGCTTCCATGTCTATTCCAGGGCCTCCTAAAAGCCTCCTCAGATGGCTCCAGGATGGTTCCTGGACACATCCCTGTTCCACAGAGGAAGAGACTGCAGCCCTGGCAGATGAAAATACGGATTGAGCACATCCTGAGAGAGCTGGAGCTGTTTGCCCACTAGGGCAATGGTCATTGGCCATTAATTAGAAACAACCACATGAGACCAATCACAGATGCACCTGTTGCATTCCACAGCAGCAGATAACCATTGTTTACATTTTGTTCCTGAGGCCTCTCAGCTTCTCAGGAGAAAAAAATCCTAAGGAAAGGATTTTTCATAAAAGATGTCCATGACATGTGTCCTTGGAAAGCAGGGGAAGGAGGGCACCTCTGCACCTCCAAAGTCTGGAACAGGTCATGAGCAAAACACCACCTCCAAAAATTCTCCTCTCCTCTGTCCTGCCTCAGTGCAGCTCCAAAATCTCCTTTCCTTGCACTGAAAGCTGTCTGGACACGACTGCAATCCATCTAAAATGGGAAATTTTCACTAATTCTAGAATGTTAGTGAACAAATCCCACCTCTCCTGAGGAAACAAAGCTGGACGTGTGCATGGAGGTGACACCTGCCACCACATCTAGAGCTAAGGGGAGGATTTTTGCCTTCAGCTCTGCAGGAATCTGAGATCTCACCAAGGGGTTTTGTTCCAAGGGGGATCAGCTTTCCAAACTCACCCGTGCACAAAAATGTTTTCCATCAGACCAAAGAAAAATGCTTCCACTTCATTCAAATGAAAAAAAGGTTCATTTCAACTTCAGTCTTTTATTATAATTTGGTTTTTATCACACAGAAAGAGAACCTGGGGAGAGTTTGCAGTTCTGTGGGGTTTGACATAATGAAATGCAGCAGTAAGAAAAAAATCTTTTAAAGGGAAGGAATCCTATTAAAGGACAGGCTTCAGAAGAGTCAAGCACCTCCAGAACCACTGTGTTTTCCAAGACATGGGGATAAATAAGGAATAATGGCCATTAGGAGCCCCACTGGAAGCATGGTGAGGGAGAGGAGGGGTGGCTGAGGGCAGTCACCAGCACTCTTGGTGTGACCTTCATGTTCTGATCCACCCACCAGCTTTTGGGAGGTCTCCTCATCAGCCAAACTTCCAGCAGCTCATCCTGAGGTGCTGGAGCTGCAGATGCTTCAGGTGGAATCACTTTGTTGTGGGGAAAAGCTTCCCTCTGTGCCCCTTGATGGGCTGAGCTGCTCTCCAGCCCCACTGGAGGCACAGCCACGACCCCCAGGGACCACCAGGGACCCCTCAGCAGGTGGGTGACAAGCAGGTGACTGTTGTAGTGTGCTGTTAAGTTCCTTGTGTTATTCCCCCAATTTATGTATTGTTCTCCCCTATTATGTGTAAAATGGTTTCGTTCCCCCAGTTTTTCCCGCCACTGCTACCCTGTCAGCTAAGTTGCTATGGTAACCGCTATTCATAGTTGCCGATATGTAATTGCTCCTCCCCTGGTTTCCCTTATAAGTGAAAGTTGTTTCCTCCCTGGGCCCAGTCAATCACCCCCTTTCTCCTCCCAGGTTTCGAGAACCTTCTCCTCTCTGGAGATGGTGGCTGGCTGGGGTCCCAGGACACCTCCTTTACCTTTTGATTATTGGTCTCCATGGAGTGTCAGTTCTGTGAAGTTCATCCCCTCACCTTTCCCGATTGGTTCCGCCTGTACCCACCCCCCTCCTTTATAATCCTGTTTCACCCCCTATTGAAAAAACTTTTTCCCGGTTGGTTTCCCCGCGTTTGGATCCCGCAACACCTTCAATAAACCGATGTTTAACCCCCGGGAAATGGTCAGCTCCGTTCCTCCCCAATACCAGCGGTGTGAGCCAGTCCGCAGCCAGCACAGCCCGAGGCCCTCAGACGCCGAAGGGCGCTGGCCAGGAATTGCAGAGGGGCGTCGGCCTTTCGCCCTCAGCTAGCTGGACTCTAAACTTCGGGCCACTTACGCCCCCCTCTGCAGGTGACAATGTGGAGACCCCTCTAAATGAAGGGGTATCAACCTGAGGTATCTCCCACTCATCCAAGCCTTGGCAAACCTGAGGATTATGGAATAGTTTAGGTTGGAAGAGGCCTTTTAAAGGTCATTTAGTTCCACCCCTCTGCAGTGAGCAGGGACCTCTTTGGCAGGGTCAGGCTGTTCAAAGCCCTGCCCATCCTGGCCTGGAATGTTTCAGGGAGCCTGGTAATCATTAAGGTTGGAAAAACCCTCTAAGATTTTTCAGTCTAATCATTGGCCCAGCACTGAGATGTCCCCAAGTGCCACATCCACATGGCTGTTAAATCCCTCCCCAGGGATGGAGACTCCAACACTGCCCTGGGCAGCTGTGCCAGTGGTTCATAACCCTTTCCATGAAGAAATTATCCCAAATATCCACTTAAACCTCCCAGCAGCTCTGGCTTCCAACCTCAGCTGTCACCAACACTTTTAGATCCTTTTTCCCCTAGAAAAATAACATTACAGCGAGTCTGTAGGAACTCAGCTGCTTCAGAAATCCAGAACTCACAGCCCGCAGATTGAAAACCAACTCTTTAAAGAAAATACTCCTTGAAATCCCTCCCTGTGCCCGGGGCTTTGCAAACCTCCACTAACTCTTGGCATCCATCTCCACATTGTGTCACTCTCCAGCTCAGTGAAGAAGTTGATTTGAATATTGTTTTATCACACTGTGCCTTGCAGACAGCATTGAGTCAGCTTAAAACCAGCTCAGTGTGTACTGGCTCCCAGTTAATTATAGGCATAAAACATCATTTACTCTGCTGAAAGGAAATGCTTGGAATCCAGAGGGCCCTGTGCTGCAAACACTGGTTTTTGTTTCCTCTCTGTTACTTCTGGGACAGTTTTGTGGCTGGGGGATTACAGATCTTTGGGGGCTGCATCCAGATTTCTCTCAGTGCAGGGGTGAGGGTGTTTTGCTGACAATTTTTTTTCCCAAAGAGCTTTAATCCAACCCTTGGGAAGGAACGGAGGAAATTGCACCCTTAGTCAATAATTGCCTGTCTCTTATTTGGGGTTTTTTAGGTACCTGGGTCTGGCTTGGTCCCTAAAGAATTCCTTCACTGTGTTGGTGTTTCCTCCTGTTCCAGCTCTCCAGGCAGCAGACAGCCATGGTGTTGATGCCCAAATTGAGGATTTATTTTCCCAAAAGCTGTATATTTGCACTGTGCCCCCGTCTCAAACCATTCACAGGAGCTGCATCCTGGTCGTTGTTGCCTGAACATTGCAGGAAAACTTATTTCCATCGCAGGGGTTGGATCGCCTCTTAAACCTGTGGCATAAATCCATCTCATGGAATAAATCCATCTCATGAAATAAAACCATTTCATTAAATAAATCCATCTCATGAAATAATCACCTGAGAGCTGAAGGGAGCCAAGGGCTGACCAGCCCAAGTGCAAATTCAGAGTTACTCTGGGAGCGTGTGGGAGTTTCTGGAGAAACTTTGGATGGGGTTTGTGGCCACAGAGCAGCTCTGAGGTTTGCCCAGGAGGTTCAGGGATGCCCAGGAGGTTTGGGGTTGCCTTGGCCGGGTGCCTGGGCACGGGGAGGCAGCTGGGGAAGGAGCGTGGCTGGGGACATACGGCGGAGCTGCAGCAACAGCATCCCACCCTCTCCCTCAAGCTGTCAGGAGCGCTTCAAATCGGTGGGAGAGGAGCAGGCACAAGCTGGAATATCTCAGGAAGCTCTGGTGGGAGCAGAAACTGCTGGTGAGGGCTTTTCTTGGAGGGGGACACTTTGTTCCCAGCAGTGTTTGAGGTTTATGGGAAGGGCAGGAGTGGGAAATGCTTTGCTCGTGGAAGGGCACGTCAGCAAATTCTCTGTCCCCACCTCCTGCTCCTTGCTGCTGAATGAAAAAGCAGCTTGTCTGATGCCTCAGGTTTTGGCTTTTGGATTTTTCAGGTTCTGTGCTGCTTTATTGTGTGGGTCTGGGTTTCATATGAGGGGATGGTGAGCTCTGTGCACAGAGCAGGGAGACAAAACAATTCCTGCTCCAGCTGGGGACCAAGGACAAATGATCCAAATCTCAGCCCCAAGAGCACAAACACCGTGGGCTGGAGAGAGAAAAACAAGAAGGATGGGACTGCATGGGCTAAAGCTGGAATTGAACAATTAACTCCAATATGCAAATGGGGCAGAATTTATAAAAGTGAGAGACCCCGTGTGCAGTCATGCATTTTGTGAACATTTTGGTTCATATTGGGTGCAGCCCTGGCTGGGCCCTTGTGCTGCCCAAGGTGCATCCATTGATGCCTCCTAATAAATCCCTGCTTTATTCTTTAGCTCTGTCCAGCCTCTGCTCTAGGTCAGCCTTCACAAGGCATCACCTCCACCTGGTTTTGTAGCAGATCTGGTGTGGAATTTAGGCGTTCTCAGGTTTCTCCCGGCCAGAGCATCCACAGGGAGGAAGGCAAGGGAAGGATGTTATAATTTGTCCCACCAGGTGCTCTCCTTGAGAGAAGCATCCCTTTATGATGGTGAACTTGGTCCTGCCCCAACATTTCCCTGGATTTTTGCTCTAGCACTGATGCAGAAGGAGAACCAAGCTGGTCAGAGGGATGGAGCAGCTCTGCTGGGAGGAAAAGCTGAGAGAATTGGGATTGCTCAGCCTGGAGAAGAGCAGGCTTTGGGGTGACCTCATGGTGGTCTTCCATGACCTGAAGGGAGCTACAAGAAAAATGGGGAGAGACTGGAGAGACAGGACAAGGAGGAATGGCTTCACAATGAAAGAGAGTAGGGTTAGATGAAATATTAGGGAAAAAAAATCTTTACTGTGAGGGTGGTGAGCCCTGGCACAGGGTGTCCAGAGAAGCTGTGGCTGCCCCTGGATCCCTGGAAATGTCCAAGACCAGGCTGGACAGAGCTTGGAGCACCCTGGGATAGTGGAAGATGTGGAATGAGATGATCTTTAAGGTTCCTCCCAAGCCAGACCGTTCCATCATTCTGTGATTCTATCAATAGAACTGCCTAAATCTGATAAAGGTCAAACTTCCTGGGGAAACTGAGGCACTGGCTGCACTTGGGACACGACCCCAAATCCCAGCAAACCTTTAAGCTTTTCCAAAGACAAATTGTGGCTCCAGCAAGCACTGCCAACCACAAACCCTCTTTAGGATTTATTTAATTGATAAGCCACCAGAAACAGGGTCCTCTTTTTCGTCACCAGCACATCCTGAACCCCACAGCATCTCCCAGAGGAATTATCCTGTTCCAGCACTGCTGCAGTGTTTTCTGGTGGGGACACAAGCAGCAGGACCAGCAGGGAAATAAAAGCTCTTAAAAGAGCCCATCACATTCTGCATTTTGTCATGATCCCACTTCTCTTTTTTAATGTGCTCTGAGGAGATGGGAAGCATTGCTCCAGGTCTGGGAGAAAGAAAGGACCCCAAAGGGAAAGAGAAGTTGCCCACAAGCCTTGTGAACCAGGGAAAAAAACAAAGGCAGAAATAAATAACCAAACAGGGAAAAAAGAATAAAAAACACCCTTGAAATGTTGTTTTGTTGCTCTTGTTTTGCTGCAGAGGAGTTTGAAGTTCTCCATTTCCTGGGTGTGCTACAGGAGCAGCAGAGTTGAAACTCGGGCTTTTAATGAAGTTTATGTAAATTTGGTGATGTTTATACTTAGCAGAACAGATTTAGGAGTACTAATAAAGCAGCAGATGAGGCGTAGAAAAGAGCTGGTGAAGTTTTCCACCACTGTTATTTTTTACCTTCCTCCCACCATTCCCAACAAAAAAGAGTCTGTTTCTGTTGCCAGTTTCTCTTCACAACAAGAGCTTCTGAAAAGCTGTTTATCCTTCAGTGCTGCTGAAGCATCTCCCAGTTCAGTTTTGTCCCATTGCCTTCCCTCCAGGAGCAACAACCCAGCCCATGTTTGTTTTCCCTTCAAGTAAATTAATTTTTCCCAACTTCACTTTGGGATCTTTGTTCAGTACCAAGATTTTTGTTGGGCTGGAGTTGAAGCAGCCTTTTCCTTTGGGAGGAGGTGAGGATTTACCTGGGTTTGGAGTCAGGGATGTTGAAGATGAGCAGGATGAGCTTCATCCCTGGGGAGGAGGAGGAGGCAGAGCTGACCATGCCCAGTGATGGGTGGTGATTGCTGGTGCTTGTGGCTCCGAGGAGAAGAGCTTTGCTTTTCATTATGAAAAGGGACAAGGCCTAAATTTAGGACTGGAATGGTCAAGGCTTAGCTTTGAGATGAAATTTCACCACACCTTTTCCTACAGCAGAAGGAGAGTCCTGGAAAACACAAATCCTCTATATATTAGCAAGCAATTTGATATTTAATTTATTTTTATGGGAACTGATAATCTGTTGTTTTCAACATCCACTGGTGCTTTGATGCCCACCAGGGAGAACCTTGCAGAGGTTTCCTGGCAGTAAACCAACACCCCCCAGCTGAGCTGAATCATGTCCAGATTTTCATGGAATCACAGAATTCCAGGTTGGAAGGGACCTCAAGGATCATCTGATCCAGACAAGATGGTCCAGCATCATGTCCAGCTAAATCTTTTAAGTGGGAAAATTCCCCACTTCCCTGGGAAGATTATTCCAAGGGATGATTATTCTCCCTGTGAAAATTTCTCCTCTTGTATCCAATCAGAACCTCTCAGCTGTGACTTTTCCATTATTTGTCATCATTTCCATGTGAGTCCTCATAAAAGGAGTCTCCATCTCCTTTGCAGCCACTCTTTAAGCACTGGACCATGGGGATGAGGCTCCCCAAACCCAGTTCTCAGCCTTTCCTCATGTGGCAGCTTCCCAGTCCTTGCATTGTCCTTCTCCAGCCTGTCCACATCTATTTGGAACTGCAAGGACCAAACCTGGACACACCTGGAGTACTCCAGCTGTGGCCTGCCAAGTGCTGGTAGGGTGGAATAATGAATTATCCATCTCTGCTGGGTCTGATTTGGCACAAGGGGCAAGATCCCTTAATTAGACAGAGCTGCTGAGCAGGGAGTTTCTTTCTTGGCAGGGTTTTTGTAGCTTTTGGGGACATCTGAGACCATACCCTGCAAGGGAAGACTCCAAAGTTCCAGTTCAAAGCTGCAGCAGTGGCCCATTCACATTTTTTGTTGGGGTTTTTTTGGTTTTTTTGTTGTTTTTGTGGGGTTTTTGTTTTGTTTTGTTTTGTTTTGTTGGCTTTTTTTTTGTTTTTGATTTTGTTTGGGGTTTTTTAGTTGGTTTCGGGTTTTTTTGTTTGTTTTTTTGTTTGTTTGTTTGTATTTGGTGGGGTTTTTTTTGTGGTTTTGGTTTTTTTGTTGTTGTCTTTGGTTTTGTTTTTTGGTGGTTTTTGTTTGTTTTTATTTAGTATGGTTATTTATTTTGTTTGGTTTTTATTTAGTTTGTTTGGGGGGTTTGTTTGGTTTGGGGTTTGTTTTTGTTGTTATTTTGGTTTTTTGTTTGTTTTGTTTTTGGTGGGGGTGTTTGTTTGTTTGTTTGTTTGTTTGTTTGTTTGGGGTGTTGTTGTTTTGGTTTGGTTTTGGCTTTTTGGGTTGGTTGTTTTGGGATTCTTAACTGTTTTTTGTCCTCCAGCTTATCCAGAATAAACCAATAACTGACATCCAGAAACCTCCATGAGCATCTTCAGGGCATCCTCCTTGCCATGGGCATGAACTCATGGAATTTTCAGTCATTCCAGCATTTCCCTGGGGAAAAAGGGGCAGCATGAAGGAGCTGGGCGGGGAAATCCTTGAACTGGGGATGCTTCTGACATAATCAAAGATATATTTGGAAAGATGAGCTTTTCCAGACTAAAATGTGCCTGAGTGATCCTGTTCCATGTAGTGACACAGGGATGGGAAAGCAGAAGCCACTGAGGAGTGATGGATTCACAGAATTTTCACTGAATGCTTGAATTTTCAGCTGCAGCTTTTTTTTCTCTGCAACCTGTTATGAATCTGAATATCCCTGACTTAAGGTGCTGAAGGAGGAGGAGGAGGACACTTCTAGAAAAAAAGTGTTCAGACCAGGAACCAGCTGTGATTGCTAAATCAGGAGATTTAGACACATGGAGAAACAAAAAAAAAGCAAAATGACTGAAAAGTTAAAAATACAGCCTGAAACGTGGAGCCTGCCTGGGAGCTGCATTTCACCTTGCTTTGCTTGTAGATCCTATAAACCAGGGGAAAATGGGACAGAGCAGACCCAGAGGGTTAAAACCTACAGGAAACACAGGACAGGAGGAGCTAAATCAGTCCAAAATTCTCCCCTTAATTATCACACTAAAGATTTTGCTGAATTACAATTAATCACCTCTGGGACAGAAGGTGCTTCCCAGAAAGGAGATGTTTTCCTGCTCATCAATTTCAGGACAAGTTGATGATCCCACTAATTATTGACCAGCTACCAGTGTGATGCTGAGCTACTGTTGAAGATTGCAATGCAAGATGTTTTCCATTACCATCTGTATGGCAGATTATCTTTGTCAAGTGGGCAGTTTGCCTTATCTCTCTCTTTGAGTGACCACAATCACACCTCCCTCAGGAGGGGACATCTGCTGATAACAGCTATTGAATGTCACTGCATGGCTGATAAGAACTGCAGCATCCCATTGGGAGATGTGAGCCCAGAGGGAGGAGCCAAACATTCCTACCTGGATATAATCCAGAGGTTTTTGAGACACCAGCACGGCTTCTCCACGGGATTCCCCAGAGGAACAGCAGCTGTCTCTTCTTCCACTGGATCTTCAGAGGAAGAATATATCCTTTTCTACAGGATCCCTGGTCCAGCAGAACCACCCCTGACACTGCAGGAGGGCTGAGCCACAATTCCAATGGGACTGCCACCAACAGCCTGACCCACAGGGTGTCAGGTTGGGTTCTGACTCTGTCAGTGTTGTTCTAGTGTACTGCAGTGTTTATTTTATACTTTTTCTTTCTTCCCTATTAAAGAACTGTTATTTCCTGCTCCCATATTTTTTGCCTGAGAGCCCCTTAATTTAAAATTTATAGCAATTCAGAGGGATGGGGAGGGTTTGCATTCTCCATTTCAGGGGAACCTCCTGCCTTCCTTAGGAGACTCCTGGCTTTCCAAACCAAGACAGCTACCAAAATTCGTGAGGGTTTTTCCCTAAAGAAATCCCACCTGGAGTCCTTTTGCAGCCACTTGTGGTGGTCCAGGAAGCAACTGGGGGAACTGGTGAGCAGGGGATGTGCAGATCACAGCAGCCAGCTCCTGACATGTGAGTGAGCCTCCTTAATCCAAGTTTCCATTTTAAAAAGAGAATAGGAACTTCCAGACAGGAGGATTTATAGGCAGGGACTTAACAGTTAAATTTATTCATGGCTAAACTGAGGAGCCCAGAGTCATTAAAGCATGAAATTGTGCCAGTCAATTAAAGCGTCAATCACAGCCAGCCTCATTTGGGAGAGCTGCTTTAATCCCAAGAAAAGAACAAATATTTTTTGGCCTAGTGAGAGAACGCAGTGGCTTGAAGTTGGTTTTAGAGAAAACAGACATTTGCCAGTGGTTGTTTTTTTTAATATATAGATTATTTTCTGCTGTGCTCCTTCCAAGGTGACTTCTGTTTCTGCTCAAGTGGAAACACAGATGCAATTTGAGCTGGAGATGAATTTTCACAGCAAACTCGAGTGGGCTACACAGCAAACAAACAAGAGAACTCATCAAAGAAACATTTAAACCAGCAAATAGCAGAGTTCTGGGACATCTCTTGCTTTCCAGCACAATTCAGACAGATTTTCCTTTTGTTTTTAAAACTCAGCAATTAGATTATTCTGCCTGTCACTTCATGCAACATGTATTTATTTTATTGGCTTTTAAAGCGATTTTTTCTCCCTCTGTGTTGAATTCCTGGAATTGGTGATATTTAACAAATGGTGGCTGTCATTTGGGCCTGGTCACACAGAACAGGTCACACACATGATGGTAATGGAGGAGAAACATCTCCAGAGGGGATTTACTGGGAGCTGACTGGAAGTTTTGATGTTGGACATGATCTTTTCTTGCTTAGCCACCAAAAATCAAAAAAGGAGATAAAAGAGACTTAGGGTGATTTTTGGGTGAAGCTCAGGCTGCAGAGCAGCTCCAGACCTTCTCTGGCTGCAGTGGGGCACACAAGCTTTGCTCCAGCACAGCTTCCCCTGGTGAAATCCCTTCTTGTGGCTTAGGGCCTCTCTCTGAACCAAAACCCTCCTTAAAAAACCTAATTTCCTGAATTTCTCAAAGTCTGCAGCTGTGCTTTGTGCAGGAGGGAACGGGGATTGTTTTTTGGGTCTGCTTGAAGGCCTTGGGAAGTTTTCCTTTTGGGATCTCCCCTGTCCTGGAAGCGTGCACAGCCCAGCTAGTGAGGCAGCACCAACTGCAGTAGGATCTAGGACTAAATACACAGTAAATTTAGGTAGCTTGGCTTGAAATTGGAATTCCTGAGTCCAAGGAGGTTCAGGAAGTTTGTTTTTTTTGTTTTGTTTTTTGTCGAGAAAGTTGCTTTGATACCTTTTGGAGGAGCAGGGCCTGTGGGTGCACCAGTCCCAGCCACGCCCCTTTCCAGTTTGTCCCGGTGCTATGGACACCAGTTGCCCACATTAATGTGTCTCACAGGATGGTTTGGATTTAAAGTGACCTCAAAAATCATCCAGTTCCACCCCTGGAGCAGGGACACCTTCCACTAGTCCAGGTTTACCCTGTCCAGCCAGGCCTTGGGTACCTCAAGGGATCCAGGGGCAGCCACAGCTTCTCTGGGCACCTGTGCCAGGGCCTCACCACCCTCACAGGGAACAATTCCTTCCCAAAATCCCATCCATCCCTGCCCTCTGGCATTTTAAAGCCATTTCCAACTATTCCATACCTACATATCCTTGTAAAAACTCCCTCTGAGCTCCCGGGAAGAGCACATCCCCTTGTGTCCATGCTTTTCTGGCCACCCAATGGATCCAAACTGGAGCAGCTGAAGGGCAGAGGAACAAAGAGTTTTTCTTGTAAGAGGAGACAAAAAAGATTTTTGCCTCATCCTGCCTTGACAGTGAAATCTAAGACATCATTTGATTGCTCTCTATAAATATCCTGAGCAGGGAGTGAAGGAAATCAGTGCTAAAAAAAAACAAAAAAGCCACCTCATGGAAAGGTCTTGCTGCCAAGCTGGAATCTGCCCAGACCTTCACCAGGCTGGGATGGAGAGGAAGCTGAAATACTCCTGAAAGGGGAAAAAACAGGAGAAAAACAAAGAGGGAGCTTGTTCTTGGTATGCCCAGATATGTGATGTGTAATAAGGTGTGTGTGGGGTGCCCAGAAGGTCCCTCCAGTCCTCCCCCTCCTTTTCCTTCCTCTGGAATGAAGATGATGGCATTTTACTGTCAGAACCCAAGACATTTCTCTGACTGCCCTGGAGGACTGCAGACCCTGGCTGGGGGCTCAGAGACCTTGGCATGGAGTCAAAACCACCTGTGCCTTTGATCTTAGCCCATGGAAACAATTACCAACTTTGTGTGAAGATTTACAACTCACAAGGGTTTGAGTAGAATGATAGTCAATTTGTCACAAGGTGAAAAAGTCGAATTTTGGGGTTTTTAGAATGGGAGTTCAAGAGGCAAGATGGAGGAATCTGGGTATGTCCTGTCCTTCTTCTTTTCTTCCATGTTCTGCTGTGATGGTGGCACTTTTGGAATGGTTTACAGTAGAGACAAACTGTCTAACATAGGTCATAGGTATTGGAAAATTATTGTAAATAAAGTACACATGGTTTTTAATATAAAAAGCTAACACCACCCCAAGGGCAGGGACTGTGCCACAACCCAACCTGCTGGACAGATCTCAGCAGGTCAGAGAAAGAATGGAATAGATAAGAGAAAATAAATAACCTTGAGAACCAGAGCCAAGGAATCCTGACTTCTTTGGTCTCAGGGCTGGGAAAAAGGGACTTTCCAACACCTCAGGTGTAAGAGCCTGAATGTGGGATGTGGGACTCCAAAATGCAGTTTATTCCATCCGAGGTGTCACAGCAGTCCAGGGTCATGAGTGACAGAGCTGTGCCCACAGCTGTCAGCTCCAGCTGCAGGCAGGCCTGCAGACCCTGAGTTTAGGTCACAATATATTATATACTTTTCTTTTGGTCACAATGCATTCTATACTTTGCTGAGCATCTTCATACAGCAGAAACAATCTATACCTTAACTTTTATCTCTAGCCTATGATAACTACTGTCATTACCATATTCATGTTGCTGTTCTCCAATCACTAAAAGTCAGTGCATTACAGTTTAAGCTAGAAGTTGTTTTTCAGTTTTCTTGCAGTGGAAAATTCTGAGACCTTTTTTATACTTGCACCCTTTGCTGACTTGTTTGCCTGTGCTCTCTTTCTGCTTGGTAAAAGCATCTTCTTGTTTGGGGTGGGTTTATCCTTTGTTCTTTGTCATAAAAACCCCTTCTAACTAACACACCCTTTGCCTCCTTGGTTATCCAGTGAGACTGGCTCAGCAATTCTTATCTTCTATATCAAAACTTGCTTCCAGATCTATTCCTTCTTCAGATTCTACATTCAAAAATCTTTCTGTCAAGCATCTGTGAGACTTTCTTGTCAAACTTTAATCCTTCCCAACACTTGGGGTCATCTCAACACCAGAGACTCATCACTGCACAAGGAGTGACTGAGCACATCAGCCAGGGAAGAGCACCGAGGTTTGACAGTGATTGGAGCATTAGAAATACCTGAGCCAGTCACATCTCTCTGTAATTTGCAGCCTTAAAACCAAACCTAGTTAATTACCAGGCTGCGAACTATTTTTTCCCCTTCCCACCTGCCGTGAGATATTGTGAGGTGGGAAAAAATAGCACAAGTGCAAAGAAAAGCCTTAATAAAAGCTTTGGAAGGATTAAGTGGGTCTCATCTCTGTAGGTATCAAGGTAACTTTTCTCAGTGTTCAGAAGAAGTTTTCCAAGGCTGGCTGTTTGATTTATTGTCCAGATCCTAAACTGGAACATTTCTGCCTTGGTTCTGGCAGTAAAGAACAAAAGTGCTAAGTGTGAGGTGTCCACATTGTGTTTCATTTCACTGATGGATGTTTTGACAGCCAAGAGATTTCTCACTCTGCTCTCTTATTTTTTTTTTCTTTCTTTTTTTTCCTGCATCACTTATTTTTATAGGACATTGGGGGGTGGGGAGAGAACTGAACTTCCCATCAGCTGGTGGCATCGTGTCAGTCAGAGAGATGTTTTCTGGTTAAATCCCAAAC